>NC_056728.1:841184934-841500402 GCF_019279795.1 Protopterus annectens | reverse complement strand
CCCCCCTAACCCTCATTATCCAACAGCCACCAAAAGAACAACTGGAACTTTTTCATCAAGTCTTATCTGCCAACTAGGGAAAGGATTCTACTCCAGGATAATTTTTCGTCCCCGGAAAGGATGGCCTCCAAAAGCCCATTATAGACCTTTCCCATTTAAGTAATTCACTCCAATGCAGCTCAGGAAGTTTGCACTGTAACTTCCAATGGGCAGAGCCTAAGCCTTCTGACAGAATCAAATGATGTCCTCACATGTCAAACAAATGTTCAACTGGAACCATAGGGGTTATAAAAAAGTGTAAATGGCAAACTCTTCAGCATAAACTGTTTTTATAGTGGCACTATTCTTTAGGTTCTACGTCTTAAACCAAATTTTATAAGCCACAGTAAACACACTAACTATTACACTTGCAATATTTTGTAAACAACTTACAATATCTCAACAACCACTCAAGATACACACATAATATTAGCAGTATTTTATTCATCTAGTTGAGAGCTTTCATATGAGGCTAAGTTCTGTCTGTGTTACTTGCTTGCAGAGAAATTTAGAAAAATGTGTAAATTATAGCTATATAAAATACAATAAAACAGTTAATATCTATTTACTTGCACTAGACAGCGGTCAAATATTAATACAGTAGATTTTGCCATTGTGTAAGCTTTAAGATGAAATCTTTTAAAAACTTGTATATAGCATGGTTTGGGAATTATTGATGCAAATATGAACAAACAATACTTGACGCCTAGAGGTATCAGTAGGAGCTAACTGCAGATGTAGCTGGAGGCGCCACTCGGATGTAATGAGTTGAATACCTTTTGGATGCTGACTTTACCCACCCTTCTTCCCCAAGCCTTCACGCCATCATTAAACAGGAAAGATTCCTACCTTCACATTCCCATTCATCATCAGTTCAGGAAATTTCTTTGTTTTTCTGTTGCTTCCTCACAATTGCAGTTCTGTGCTTTGACCTTTGGTATGTGTACGGCACCGAGGATCTTCACAAAATACTTAGCTCCTGTCATAGCTTAGTGCAGACTACAGGGTACACAGATTTTCCCATACCTAGATGAACTGCTCATCCAGTCCCAGTCCTCAGACCTTCTTCTAGAGAATCTGACTTTCATGATTTCTACAGAGTTCAGGCTTCACAATAAATTAAGTCCTCTCTGACCCCTTCACAAGACCACATTTTTCTCAGCTGCAGGATTCAAACAGGATGCTAGCCTCTCTGCCCACAGTGAAGGTCCTACTCCTTATTTCCTATCTCCAGGGCTTTTTACCCCTGCAAGCCTTGACTGCCAGGGATTTCCCATGTCTCCTGGGGTTCATGGCATCCACTATTCCCATACTCCCCTTGGCCAAGTTACACACGAGGAAAATTCAGTGGTTTCTAAGGACAGTTTGGATGCAATACTCCAATCCTCTGAACTTTGTTATTCTACTCCTACCTTGTTTAAAAAGGAGTTAGATTGGTGGATCTGTCAAGTGTCAAGGAACGCAGGCCTAGCTCTACAGCCCCCTCCCCACCCAAGAGCTGTACACCGATGCTTTGGACACAAGATGGTGTGCATGGTTTACAACCCAGATAAAGGAGCACATCAACATAAAAGAGATTAGGGTTTTGATTTTTGCTCTTCAAATCTTCAAACTCATGCTTTCCCCAGGGGTACTAAGGTGGTTCACAGGCACCACCACGGTCCTCTAGTACATCAACAAACAAGGAGGGATAAAGTCTCATCTCCTATGCAGATTAGCCCTTCAGGCCTGGGAATTAGCATTACAAAGCCAAATCTCTCTTCAGGCTGTTTATCTTCCTTCAGCACAGAATGTGGTGCCAAACACCTTAAGCAAATCCAAATCAACGAACAGATGTTACACAGGGTTGTGTTTCAGGACCTGGACCATCGACGGGGTACACCTCAAGTAGGTCTGTTTGCCTGCCTCCTCCATGAACAGACAACTTTACAAAATTTTTTGCCAGCATTCCACATCCCTTGTGCTCTTTCTGTTGGAAGGGGATGTTTCTGTATGCATTCCCCCCTTCCTTATTCTCCAAAAGGTCCTTCTGAAGATTCAGCGGGAATAACCAAAAATCTTGCCGGTGATCCCCTTTTGGCCAACATAGCACTAGTTCCCCCTCCTCCTGCACTTAGCCAGGGCAATCACTACACGCTACCCCACAGGAAGGATCTGCTCACACAGGACAAGGGAACTCTAGTGCATCCACAGTTGTCAGCTCTGAACTTGACCCTGTGGGTGAAAGGATTTTACTTCCCTTTAGACACCTTTTCTCAGAGGACGTGATTAAAGTTCTGCAGGAGGCTAGAAGACCATTACTAGGAAATCCTACATTTCTAAATGGAAGAGGTTTTCCATCTGGTGTTTAAAAAGGATCTACAACCACATTTAGTGGAAGTCTTAACACCATCTATGTGAAATGATGAAGAGCAGGCCGTCAATCTTCTGTGAAAGCCCACCTCTTAGCTATCTCAGCCTCTCTCCTATTCTCTCTGCCTATGTCACCTCCTTTAGCCTCTAGGTTGGAAGTCAAACTGTTCCTTAAATGCATCCTACACATCAGACCACCAAGGAAGCCAGTTCCTCCTCCTTGGGATCTCAATTTTGTTTTGGAGAAACTTGCCAGCAAGTTCCGCTTCCCTACAACATTGCACATGGAAAACTGTTCGCTGATGGCCATTACTTCCACCAGGAGGGTCTCTGATTTTCAAGCTCTGATGTCCAACTCCCCCCTTTAAAGACTTACATAGAGAGAGGGTATCCCTATGTACTAATCCCTCTTATGCCCACAGTGGGTAATGCATTATCTATCAGTCAGTCTTTCAACCTTCACACCTTTTTTTCCTTCTCCTCAATCCTCCAGTGAGAGGATTCTGCACACTTTGGATGTACATTGGCAACTTCGCTATTACCTGGAGAAAACCAAACCCGTCCAAAAATCTGAGCACCTGTGTTTCTTACCATCCAAGGGCCCTGGGTCAACCTATTTCCAAGCAAACTACTTCCTCTTGGATTTCTAAGCTATTTCCTTCAGTTATTCCATCAAAGAAAACAGCCTTTCTTCTCCTGTGAGGGCACACTCTACTAGGGCAGTGTCCTCATCTGGAGCCTTCTTTAAGGGCTTGGACACTAGTTCTATTCTGGAGGCAGCTACCTGGTCCTCGGCCCACACTTTCACTAAACATTATAAACTGGATTTCATCTCCAGGTCCAGGGATGGATTAGCCAGAGCTATTCTTCATGAGTCTGTAGAAAATGTTTCTAGCCCTCCATCCAATCTTTCCTATGCATGAGCTTTGATATTCTCCCTCATGTAATGTATACTGCAGCATATGAATAAGACATAGAATAGTTGTAAAAACTTTTACCACAACCATACATGTCCTTCTCCTCTATATGCCGCAGTACTATTCCCCCCCCTGCCTTCCCCCTAATATTTGCCCGTTTTCCCGGTGGCATGTTCTTTCACCCAAGCCCAGGCTGTTGCATGGAGGCATTCAGTTTTAAGGTTGGTGCCTGCTGACATCCGCTTTATACCAAACGCCTCTTTATGACCGATGTATGTTGGATGATGTGCGGTTTCACACGAATCTTACAGTAGCATTAAGACTTTGGTATACTGGCCAGATGTATGAGTCAGCTGGAGGCAAACTCCCTCTTGTAATGAATACTGCAACATATAGAAGAGATGGACATCTATGGTTATGATAAGATTTTACACAACTATTCCTTCTTCCTAGACATGAAGTACTTAAATGCATAGCCTCCTAGTTTAGGAAATCAGTCACTAATTGAGGTAAACTTCTCCATGATGCATTCCAAATTATCATGGACCTATACTGATTCGGCAATCAATGAACTTGAAAAAAAAGTTAATGATTTAAATACTCTGTTCAATTAGGTTCTTCTAGTCTCAGCTTGATGGTTTTATTACACAGAAAATTAAAAAAAAAAAAAAGAAAGAAAAGAAATCTGGAAAAAATGATGCCAGTGAGATGAGCTTAACAGTGAATGATTCTGTCAAGCCTTTGCCAACACTGCTCTTTCAGTACAAGAACACTAAATTAAAATTCCACTTTGTGCCAACTAAAGTTGTGGGCAAGAAAGTCTCTAGTTAGAATACTCTCTAATAGTTGAGCCACAAAGATGTAAGCCCTTTTAGAAAATTATTGAACCAAACAGCCACAGTATTTGAAGCCTACATCATCCATGTCCAAAGCACAACATTAACAAAATGATGAACTGAAAAAAATGTTTTTCCTACGTGACATTCAATATGTTCCATGGAACAAAGAGCTAGCAAGTGCTGGCTCTGAGGCACAGGGGGACAGAGGCCATGGTTCTGTCAGTAGGCCAGACATCAGGACAGTCAGCATGAGTGGACCATGAATGAAGCCACAAAGCTCTGCCGCCTCTCCCTGGGGAGAGATGGTGTATCTGATGGAGACTGCATTTTCCACTAATGCATCCTTGGTGGAGACCACCAACATATCAGGGCCATCCACCCAACAGGGAGTGGGATCAGGGGTGCATTACAGTCTACATCATTCAAGCAAACAAGTAAGAGGTTATGTTTCATGATGCACCCACTGCATGCTTACACACAGAAGGCTATGGCTGAAGACACAAGAAAACTGCAGTGTGACTGGCTCCTGCTTACAAAAGGGCAATGTTTGCAATGACTGGCTAGTCGGGAGGGGGGCACCTCTTTACTTGGCTTATTAGGTTAAAATGAACATCTTCACCTGTTACACCTGAAACAGTAAAGCACATAAATAAAACAAACAGTGATCCTTAATTTCCACAGGCTACCAATGACTTTCTAAAACACTGCTGTCTCTCTATTCTGTCAACATTTGACATCTATGGGTAAGACTGGTGGTAGCTATGCATGTAGTATATTCCTATTATGAAAAAAAGCAAAAATGCAGAGCGAGAACAGATTCATGGGTTTTGGGAAATGAGTTTATGGACTACTGACCTCCAGAAAAGTTTGCCATTATTACAAGTTGGAATTTACAGGTAGCCATATCACAATGTTTTATAGACAGAGTCTGCACTGTTTAAGAATAGATTTACTAGGCGATTAATACATTTCACATCCTGCTGCTGTTAATGGCTTAGAATTATTACTGCATGAAGCATAAAATGGTCTGGGGTGGAGGAAGCCCAAAGGGAGACATGCAGCAAGATGCACTTTAATCAAGAAATAGGACAAGTTACATTGGAAAAGCTACACATTCTAAAATATTTGGCTCATTGGCATCTGTGGGCTCTATGGCCTAAATGCACATCATATGGAAAAAGTTTTCCACTTGAGGGGGGGGGGGGGGGGGGGCTTTTCTTGAACAAGACCAGGAAGCCTAGCACTAGAATGTACATAAACTCCCCTGAAATTTGGTCCTTAAGGGTGTTCTGCTAACAGCAAAGTTACAGTACAGGGGTTCTTCAGGTCTGGGTGCAGCAATGCCTGATCCCCTCAGAATTGGAAAGAAATAATGTGTTTCCTACAAAAAACATGTACTACATAAAATAAAAAACTAAAAAAATTATATATAGTCCAACTATATAACAATTAAATTCTCTGTAAGGAAAGCATCCCCAAAGAAGACTGATCTGTCAGAAAGGATCTGAAGGCTGGCTGCTGCTGTTTGTGAAGCCTCTAAGCTGTTTTTTCATGAGGCAGTAAGAAAAGTACTGAAGGTTTTGCACTCTTGACTGCTGATTTTCCCTCCTCTGGACTGACCAATCACAGTAAGACTGTTGGTGGGGGAAGTTGATACCTCTCAACTATACAGATTTTCGCAGAATGTCCAGATTTTTGCCTCATATTTTGGGTTCATTTTTTTAAAAAATGTGGTTTTCAGGCAAACTAGCAGCAAATCATTAAAGATTCAAGTTAAAAAAAATAACAGATATTTGAGTTTCAGACTTCATACCATTCAGAAAATCCAAGATAATGTAATAGCTGTTATTCTATTAGCTTTCTAAGTTTGTAAGAACATTATTTAAAAATTGTCCCTATTTTTGGTCCTTTGTCCCACTATTATTTATGGCTTTGTCCAGATTTCTTGCTCTAAGACGTTGAGAGGTATGTTCAGGTTTCTTCAATATGTTTTTTTCTTGGAAGATCAGGGAGATGTTAAGATACACAACAGTGTAAGAAAGTTATAACGTTTAGCCAACAATGAGTGAGCTAGCAAGCAGAAAGGGCCTCTGCTTCCCATTCTTCTGTCAATAACAAAGCACATACACACACTTATCCTGCAAAACATTTTACACTTTTGCAAAGGAAAATGCTTGAGTGAGTGACAGGAGGAAAAAAAAACAAACAGGAGCTAATGAAAAAATTACCTTGGACTTGACCACAGACTGGTGTTGGAAGGCTGAGATAAGGAAGTAGGTAAGCAACAGCAGGAAATTATTGAATAAATGGGAGGCTACAAAGTATCAATTCCGTCAGATCTTGGGAACAGACAAGTGAAATGTGGCTTTGCAAAAAAGTATTGGCTGAGAAAAACTAAATTTTACTGTTAAACTGGTAGGTGAACTGCAACTATACACTACTTTATGTCATTAACATTAAGTCCACTGAATGGACTGAAGTAATTGTAAGAATGTTTTTTGTCCTTACTAACGTGCATAAATGTTTTATGATATAAACTACAAGCTATATTGTAAAACAATTTTAGATAGGGTGCATTCAGGGGTATTTTAAATGTGAGGCAAGGGTGTTCATCACTGACTGCTGCATAACTGCTCTAATTTTATATATTTTTTGTATTATTTCTGTATTAATTCAAGTTTTTTTTTTTTTTGTTTTAAATGTATGCACATGGAGCTTTTCTCCCTGGGCCTCCATTGAAAAAGGGCTCATCTTGGCACAATGGAGTATCCCAGTTAACAAACTGCAAATAAATAAATAAATATTAAAGACACTGAAGCAAGAAAGTGTTTTTCTTAGTTGTAATGGGTTTACACTGTAATAAGTTAAAAATAGCTACAAAGAAGCAAGTTAAACTTAATAAAATATTAAGGACTGTGGGATAGGGGATGTAAAAGTGTACTGATCATATTATATGCATAACAGGCTAATATCCCCAGCTTTACATAAAGGCAAGGATCCACATCAGTGTTATTGACTTAGGCTATAAACAAGTTTCTGTAAAGTAAACAGGCTTGAAAAAAGATAAGACAGACTTCCAAGATAGCTGCACACTGATCAACAGCTGGACTTCAAATCTCCCATTGTGAAAGAACCAGAGAGACAGTGGCTTGTAATTCTGCCAGTTTTAGTAAAATTCAGTTACTTGCTAGTAAGTACACTGTGTGGATGCCAGCAATTTAGAAACTTAGCCTAAAAGAAAACCAACTAGTAAAGATGAAGAGACTACACTGATTGGAAAAAATCCTTCAACTGTTCAGCAAAAAGCAGTTAAAGCTCCAGCTCTGGTACAAGTGCTGGCTTCCAGTAAATCTGCAGGAAAAAATAAATCAAATGTGCTCAGAGCTGATTAAAATAAATGAAACATTCAAGGAGTATATCAACACAAATACAAGGCTGGAAAAACTGGAAGAAGCATTAAACAGCTGTTCAGATGAACTGACAAAATGGCAAAAATTAGAGGTTGAAATGAATAAAAGGCTGACTCGAGTAAGATGCTGCTCAAGAAGAGATGTTTCAAAAAGGGTAGAGAGTTAGAGGGCACAGCAAATAGAAAAAAACTTGAGATTTTCTGCTGTACCAGAGAAAATGAAAGGAACAAATTTGTATTAATTTTATGAAAGCACAAATAAGCAATTGGGTAGGTATTCCACAGCACAAAAGGCACATTGCATGTATGCTCCAAACCTGGCCATGAGAAAGTACCCAAGACCTGTACTAGTGAGGATGAAATCACACCAGCAGAAAGAGTTTGCAATTCTGCCACAGCTTTGTCAGGATCAAGTATTAAAACTGGAAACGATAGAATGTTTGTGGAAAATGATTATTCACTGTACATCAGAAAAAAGTGAGACAAATTTATCCCAGCAAGTGAGGAATGTCAAAAGACAGGTTAGAGATTCAGGCTGTGGAATAGGCTAAGGAGGAAACAGAAAAGTTTTTTCCAACAAAAAGTGAGCCATCAAAGAGTAGAGGACTCTGCTTCCCATTCTTCTAACAATAAAGCTCAAAAAAGTCCTAGTTATTGAAACCTTTTCTAATGTTCCAAAAGAAAATGCTTGAGACAGAAAAAAGCACAATTGTTGACTAGAAGAATCGGCAGTACCTTGGACTTGAACCAGGGTCTGGGTCTGGGAGATGGAGATGAACAGGACGACCATCAGCAACACTGAAATTAGTGAACAAATGTGAGACCATAATGCATCAATCAGATCTGTGAAATATGGCTGTACAAGAAAAGGTAGCTGAAAAAGACTCAACATTTGTTGACTTTGTTAAACTTCTGGGAGGAATGAAAGGCAAATACCCCACTTCATGTCATTAATGTTTGGAAGGACACTAAAAGAAAAAGAAAGAAAAAAGTAACCAAGTAAAACAAGTTTTGTTCTTTTATTTGTATAAAATGTTTCATGATATAAACTGCAAGTTATACAATAAAGTATTATCACATACAACAATCATTGAAAAGGATGAAGTTAAAAGTACTTTTTTAGTTTTAAGAAATGCATGCATTACAAAGTAAAAAGAGAAAGCAGGCCAGACAAAGCATGTTTAAGTTAATATGCTGAAATCTTGAGCAGTTAAGGAAGGGGGATGGGGTGTAAAGTGCACAGATTATAATATATGTAGAAATGAGATATTTTCTCTTCCTTTTGCACAGGTGACTGCCTGGATTTAATAAGTTGTTTTAAGCATGTGGGCTTTAAAAATAAGAGAACACTCTGAAGGCAATGAAAAAATATCCTTTAGCAAATAAATATTTAATGTGAATTGAGAAGTCTTCATCTGAGGGCAGCTATATAGTCTGTTTGTATTTTTCCATGGAGATAAGCTGACTACAGGTGCAGGCAGAAAAATCAAGAGTTCTGGGCATTGTTTTCTGAGGGAATCATAAAACTAAATGGTACGAAGGCAAGCAGCTCAGCAAAAAAATAAAGTTTGAAATTATTGGAAGTGAATAAGAGAACAGCTTTCTTGGTACCTAAATACCTCAAAGCATTTACTAGACAGTGTGCAATTTAGTTTTATTTAAAGGCAGCCTTTTCACTGGCTAAGACAACGTTTTTTAAAAGCATGTAAGCCGTTTTTCACATCTTGCAAGGGACTAAAGATAAGACAAGATTAAACAGCAATTAGTGTAAGCAGCAGCACAGGTTGTTACATGTTACATGCACCTTAGCACTGATAACTATTTTAGGTTAGGTAATGCCTGCAGATGCAGCTGTCGATTTGGGACAATTAAAATTCACTGTTTTAAAATGTACATACGTTTACTGTGTTTGTTTTAAGTTAATAGGTTCTGGGGACATGTTTTGTGTTTTCATTAAAACAAAAAGTCTTGTAAAACACAATATAGGTTAAAATAGAGAGGACAAGAAACAACTGTATAAAAGATCAACCTGACCGACATTGGGTGCATGTGTCACAAAAGCTAGAAACAGACATCTAAAAAAGCCGTTAAAGGGAATAATAACTTCTCATCATAAAGGCTGGACTAGCCATATTACTCTAGAATGTGAATGGCCTCACAGTACACACAAAGGGTAAGAGTATTGCATTACTTTAAGAAACACAAAGTGCAAACAGTAACGCTAAAGAAGATACATTTGGAAATAACTGAGCATGTGAAGTTGATAAAGAAAGAATTTCAGTAAAGATATTCAACAAAATATTAGACACAAAGGAAACAGGAAGTGCTTACACTAATTGCTGTAGGAGCTCCAATTGCGACAGAAGAGGAAAAATGCTAACAGTGGTAGATCTTTGGTAGTAAGGGGCTACTGGCAAGGGATAAGAATTACGCACGCCAATAGCGACAGAAGAGGAAAAATGCTAATAATGTTAGATCTTTGGTAGTAAGGGGCTACTGGCAAGGGATAAGAATTACGCAGGCATGTATTTATATTCCAACTAAAACTGCTACTTGGAGCTTAAGAAAATCTGGGAGAAATAATCAGCTTTCAACAGGGAATATTACTTCCAAGTGGGAGCTGGAACCCGATTTGCTACAATGAAGGTGTATCGGGGGGACCTAAAAGGGAATATACAACAAAAGGGTAGACCTCTGGAGAAATTTATGAAATATTAGTAAGGAAGACATGAATTCAGTAGTAGAAACTCAGAGAATTTACTAGACTAGACATATTTTCTCGGGAACATGTGCATTTAATTGAAAGCTTCAACATGCATCCAAAACCTATTTCAGATCACATGACAATAACCAAAATAAAAACACAGGGTTATGAAGTGAAAATGAGACACTAGCACTTCCCTACCTTGAGGAGCTAAGGAATGGGTAGTGGAAATTAAACAAGATTTATTAGGGAAAAGATAATTTTTTTTCAAAAATTATAGCTAGTGACAGGGATAAAATGAAAGGGGAGTTTAAAAACAGAGTAGAAATTAAAGAAAAAGAGATCTGGTTAAGAAGTAACAGAATTATTTAGAAGAGTTGGCAAAGGCTAAAGTATTGCAGAATAAGGGGAATCTCACAGAACAAGACAAGAAAATAAGGGAGTATCTGGGTAATATACATCAGTTGAGAAAGACTGCTGTTAAGCAACTGCTTTTTGATAACTCCAGAGCACAAAAAATGTACAAGTTAGGCAACAGAAAATGGAAAGGGTTGTTGCCAAACTTAGGGAGCCTAAAAAAGAAAACTAATCAAGAGATCCTGTACAGTTAGAGATATTTTGGAAATTTTATAAAAAATTTTATAAAGCAGAGAAATGTGGAAATCAAGAGAGATCACAAATGAAAATATTTACGGAAGAGTTAGGTATGCCAAGGTTAGAAGCAGGTGAGGCTCACAATTAAGATTAAGATACGATTACATTAATCAACAATTAAGATACGAGGATATGAGATAAAAATGGTGACCTACAAACCAATCTACAGTACATTCTCTAGGAATAGATGGTATTCCTGTGGAAGTTTGGAAGCTAGGAGTTAATGTAAAAGATTGGGAAGGTTTCAACAGTATTTGAAAAGGAGAGGAAGAAAGCTCTGGTGGTTTTGATACCTACAAATACGAATAATCAATCAGACCCATCTTCATATAGGCCCATATCAATTTTAAACCATGATTATAAAATGTTTAGGTCTATAATAGCTAAAAGAATGGCAAAGGTGTTGCCAAAACTGACGGACAAGGATAAATGTGTTTTTTTGTGGAGGGGAAGGCAACCATTTGGCAACATTACCAGAATAATGATGATATACAGGGAGGCAGAATACAAGAAAATACTGCTTGTGATTGATGGGTTGTGATGCAGAGAAAGCAACTGACGAGTAAGCTTGGATTTCAGCAGCAAGGCAATGGAAGCATTTGTAGTCCCCGATACAATAAAGTTAATCAGGCGAAATACGAGGTATCAGAGGCAAAAATTAAAGTGGGAAGGTTCCTCTCTTTCAAGCCGAGTGTCAAGAGAGGAACCAGGCAGGGGTGTCCTCTTTCCCCTTTGTTATTTACTTTATAATTAGAGCCACTGGCAAAGAAAACAAGGTACTCAGAAATTCAAGGTTATAATCGTTACGATAATAAAGAAAAGTTGGCTTTATTTGCAGAGCATTCAGAGACAGTTTCAAGCCTTTCTGGGTATAAAACTGAAGAGGAGAAAATAAAGGCTATAGCTGTAAGCTACTTGTTTCAGCCACAACCATATTTATGGGGACACAATAAAATGAAGTATTTAGGAGTATGGATTAAAAAGGATTCTGTTATAACAGCTAAAGATATGCGGGAAGAGACTAAACAAAAGCTAATACAAAAACTATTAAACTGGAGGCTATTGTTTATGGATATGGATACCAAAAGCAGTGAAAATGTTTTCAGTCCCTTTAGTTTTATATATAAGTCACATATATTTTTATCAAATCAGAGGAGAAGTCATGGACAGCAACTGATAAAAAGTTGAAGAAATTTATCTGGGAGGGGAAGAAGGCAAGGGTCAAATGGGACAAGCTGATTCTGCCAATAGAACAAGGTGGTTTAGGATTACTTGATTTGAAGGGATATTTTAGAGCTACACAGTTAAGGCTCAGGGATTATGATGATGAAGTTGGGGGGATTCAAGAAATAAACAGAGGGATTTTTAATCCAGAACATTAAGAAGACTAACAGTCATACACAATATTGTATAAATAAAGTAGAAGTATTCTAAGAACTAAGCCAACACGAGAATGGAGACGAGAGATTCTGCCAATAGGTAAGACAACAGGGATGACTCCAATTAGGGATACAAAGAATACGCAAGAGGGCTAACTCTAAAGGAGAAAACTAACAAAAGAACCAAGGTACTAGGCACAAATAACTAGAGAGGGAAAGGTAAAGAATGGAAAGAGACCAAGAAGACATTTGTTCTACAGGCTAGAGACTGCCTTCCCCATCAGGGATTGACACAGTACAGCCAAACAGAAAGGGATAGGGAAATCCTAAAAAAAGACTTCCTCTTGTACAGTTTTTAGTTTAATTTGGAACAGAAGCTACTGCAAATAAATAAATAAATAATGGGGCATACCAAATAGTGCATGTCAACTTTAGGAACCAATCAGGAGAGGTTAGAAAAGATTAGAAGAGAGATTGGAGAAGCAATTCACAAGGAAACAATGGGAGGAAATAAGTATGCCAGCCACATATGTAATAAAGTCTGAAAGATTTAGGATTTTTGCTTGGAACAGTTTGCATAGGTATTTTTACACCTCAATCAGACTCCAAAGAAATTTTCCTCAGGTAGACTGCAAATGTTGGATGTGTGATGGGGAAGAAAGAGGTAACTGGGAAAATAAGTTTTGGGCGTGTAATGATTTGACAGACATTAACAATTCTCTACAGAGTACTCGGTCAGAAATACTAACTGAGCAAATGGGTGCAATTTGGAAATGAAGGTTATGTAGTCACCATAACAATAGATCAGTGCTGATTCTGTCTGGTTCAGCCTGCGGGTTATCGGATTTGACTTGGATCAGAGACTAGCAATATGCTAAATACTTCTGCCTCACAGTTCTGCCTCCTGTAACCATTATACTTTGCCCAATTAGGATTGCCTCAGAGTTTGCCCTTTCTGCAAAAGCTTCCACCATTTAATCTCAAAAGGAAAACAGTAAGAACCCCAACAATGGAGAAGCACAATTCTCCCTGACTCAGTCGTTCAATGAGCAAAACACATGCTTACAAGGAAGTGGTAAGTGGGAGGGAATGTTGAACCCAGTGGAGAAAGAGAGGCAGAGAGAGAGACAAAGATAGGGAGGGGCAACACAGCTCTATCAATATGCAGAGTACATAACTTTCATATCTGATGCTGTCTTTTTCATCTGGGTTCTACCACTGGGACAGAGTCACCATCCATGTAAATCCCTAGAGAGGTCCTACGAAAGTATATTGCTCAATACAGTGGAAACAAAGGAAGCCGACAAACTCAACTGAATGTCTAATATGTAGTGGGACACAAACGTGTGATGACACACCCAAGTAGCAGCAGCCCAGATCATCCAAAGCAGCTCTGGAGAAAAATAAAGCTGTACAAATAGCCATAGCTCTAGCAGAATAAGCTTTTGGCTTACGAGACAAGGCCCTCCCTTTTAAACTATATCCAAATGAAATAAAAGCAGACAGCCACTTGGACAGAGTAACCTTAGACATTGGTGCACCCAAAAAAGCCTTTGAAAGAGAGAGAAATACTAGATTAGACTTCTTGAAAGATTTGGTTCTGTCCAAATAAAACTTCAACTGTCTACAGATGTTGAGATAACGCCCTCCTTTAGTTGAAAACTCAGGAAAGAACACTGGCAAGAGAATGGTCTAATTCATACTGTACTCTGTTGCCACTTTTGGGAGAAAAGCAGAATCTGTTCAGAGGACACCCTATCTTTCTGAAAAACAAATACCGAGGTACTGGGGACAGGGCCTGCAGTTCTGACACATGCTTGGCGGAGGTAACAACCACCAAGAATAAAAACTTCCAAGATGACTTAAAGTCAGTCATAGCTAATGGCTCAAACTGAGGTGCAGCAAGCACTCGAAACATTAAAAAAAAAAAAAAAAAAAAAGGCAAGACACCACAGTGAAACAGGATCCTGTACTGTAGGACGCAAAAAAAAGGTTCCCCTGAGTAAGACTTTTGAAACTTTTTAGAGCCACCAAGAGCACATTATCTTCACCAATATGAAAGATGGATACTGCTGTCAAATGCACCTTAAACAGTAGAGTAACTGGCTCCCAATTTAAAAGTCAGCAAGAAAGTCAGAATCACCTGAGGAGAGGGTCCAAACCTTCAGAGTTGGTTCACAAAGCTAAACCATTTCCACTAACTAGCATATACTTCATGTAAAGACACCATCTGAGAAGATAAAATATGCACCATTGTGTCTAAGTAACCTATGAATTCTATCGTCTGAACTGTTGATAGTTGACCGTAATCCCAAAGGAACAGCACAAATGGAGTAAAGTGTCCATGGTACTGACTAATGAAGCTCTTTATTGGTGGTTAGGAGCCAATTGTCCAGTTAAGGGAAACCTATTACCCCTGCAGCCTGAACCAGACTGCCACAACTGCCATGCACTTGGTGAACGCCTGGGAGTGGGGGATGACACCCAAAACTAGGGCTCTGAACTAATAATAAGCTCCCAGCTAGAAGCACAGAAGCCTCCTGAAAAGCCTCACTATCTATATATGATAGTAAGCGCCCTTGAGGTCTTTTGAGCAATTCCAGTCGACCTTCCTCATGAGACGCAGAATGGACTGCACCCTGACCAAATGGGACTTGGTCTGTTTGATGAAGCAATTTAACGTGCTCAAATCCAAGACTGGCCTGAAGTCTTTGTTCTTCGTTGGAACTAAAAAGAACCTTGAACAGACTCCAGATCTGCATTGGTCTGGTGGGACCTCTAGGATGACTCAATTTATTAACAGATTCTGAATTTCAGTGGCTGCATCCCTTCTCTGATGGGGTTACACATCTGAAAGATGTTTGGGATTTACCCTGGAAGAGTCTAAAAATAGAATTGTGTAACCTCTGGATATGACTCATAACCCATGTGTCTAAGGTGATGGCCTCCCAAACTTCTGGGTGTAGAGCCAAATGACTCACAACTGCCTCCCAAGTGAAACATTTGAGCAACCCTTCATGATTAAGGGCCTCTCACACAAAGCTCCATGGAAATCTAGGTTCTGCAGACCACCACTGCCACACAGGAGGCACCCATTGTGGTTACCCCCTTGCAACATGAAGAATCTTCCAAACAAGCCTCCTGAAAAGGTTGTTGCGGTTTTCTAAAGTAGTTTCTCTTCTTCTGGTTCCAAGAGAAGGGAAAACGTACTCCAATAGCAGATAGTGTCTTTCCATTCTGTTCACTCCTGGTAAAAGTATCCTTAACCTTAGGTCTGAAAGGTGAACAGCCATCATAGGGGGTGTTAATAAAGGATGCCTTGAAACAGTCCACAAACTTACCCAAACTTACTCGAGAGTGATGATGCATGGCAATGCTGGTGCCAGCAGCTTGGGATGCGGCATCAGCTGCATTAGAAAGCAGACACATGGGCACATTAGCAATAGACTGCAAAGTGGAAAACCGTGTCTTCAGAGTCTTTTGAGACTTTGAAGTCTGCTGCACCTTTAACCACCCTCGACACTTCCAACATAATGTCCATTGTCCAAATAGCACACTGTGAATCGAGGTCAGTGGCCCCAGGACAACAAACATACAGGTCATGCACATCATGTACTCTACACAGACTATTGACCTACCCAAGTACTACGGCCACAAAAACCACACACACTATCCTATTAACTAAAACAGAAATTACAAACTAACACACAGATGGCAAGAACAGCCCATAAACAAAAAACACACTTCCTAAACTACCAAACTTGCACTACATAACTACTAACAACTAAACACACTAGGGGTAGAGGAAAAGAAAACATGATTAAACTAAAAGTGTTTGGAAAAGGATACACTCCACGAAGTTCAAGACCAAGTTGCTGTCTAGGAAAATGGCAAAAGAGATCCGAGGTAATCTTAGTTGGGCAAAGTACTATGGCTAGATGACACGGAGCTCCGGGCCTGAAGTCTTTAGGATATGGCTGTTCTCAGATCAGGGTCTGATCCAATAATCCACAGGTTGAACCCAGACGAAAAAGACTTCAGATCGCATGTTTAGTGAGCATAATGATTTGGCAGACAAGAATTCCTCACAGCACTCTCTCAGAAATATTGGGTGAGCAAATGGGTGTAACTAAGGAATTTTTGAGCTGGGCTATAGGATCACAATTGCCTAGACATAGGAAAGCCTTGTTAAGTTTAACTATAGTGGCTGCCAAAAGAAATAATTACTAGAAAATCAAAGTATAAACCAACTATAAATGAATACTGCAACAGAGATGAAAGTACAGTTGTGTACACTTACCATAAATATAGATGTTAGAGTGTACTCACTGCTGCAGTCATTACATTTGGGTTTTCTGTTTGCAGTAGCCCTCAGTCGGCCTGATTAACAGTGCTGAAGTCTTGGTCCTACGTTGGTTGATGCCTCTTCTTCCATGAAGTCAGGTCATCAGGGGTATAAAACATGCAGCCGGGGCGTCATTACATCAGTTTTTCTTGCCCCGACTAAAGATGTCGGGTGCCCCCCTAATGGGAAACAATTAAATCTATAAATATACAAGGTTATACCCTCAAACAAAAAAGCAAATACACCAAAAAGCTTTTAAGCACTGAAAAGGAGAAAAGAGGTAGAGCCAAAAGAAGTCAGGAGGGCTGGAGGGATGGTAAATCTAGGACTGCAATTGAATGAATACACTCGAACATCTACATTTATGGTAAGTATACACAGCTGTACTATGTTCTTCGTCTGTTTCACTGTTGCAGGTCATTACATTTGGAGTAGTTTCCCAAAGCTAAGGGATGGGAGGAGTGAATTTTAGATAGCATTAGGACCAGCTATAAGGCCCTGCAAAACTGCAGAGGCAAAAGCCAGCTCTAGAGAAAATTGGCAAACGGGTAATGCTTGTCCCTGGTAGGTATGCCTCTGAGAAAGGCTGTAGAGGTAGATCGTAGTCCTGGTTGAGTGGGGTTTGATCCCCCTGTGGGATAGGTTTTCCATGGTGCTTATAGCAGAAATTAACATGCAATGGCCTATCCATTTGAGATGGTTCACTTTGAAATAGCCTTCCCTCTGTCCCTGCAGCAAATGCCACCAGCCAGTTGTTCAAATATCCTTTGAGGTTTAGACCTGTCCAAGTAGAATCTAAGTTGTCTGGTACTGTGCATATCTAAGGAGTGCAGTATCCATTCCCCTTTGTTCTGTGGATTAGGAAAGAAAGGTAGAGCAAATAAATGGACTGGATTAAAAGGCCACTACTGGATACCACCTTTGGCAGGCATGAAAAGACTGATTGGTCCTGAGGGACACCCTGTCATGTGATGAAAGATGATGAAAAGGCACCACTGCCATTCGGGCCACCTGTAATTCAGATACCCTTCTTGCTGAAGTGATGGCTAAAAGGGAAGCTGGCTAAAGAGCTGTTTCCCAAGAAAGGAATTCTTTAAATCTGCAGTACCAGCTGGCTCTAAAAGGAGGAAGGGATGAATTTCTCCAATACAAAGTTTAAGGTCCCAGGCTGGATTTGGAGCTCTCCTGGGTGGTCTTAAATTTTTGGCCCCTTTGGAGGAACTGCTTGAGTAGTGGAAGAGAGTAGCGAGGGAGGTGCTGTGTTATAATGAGCTGAAATGGCTGAGGCATGAGTTTTTATTGAGGAAAAAACAGGCCCTTGTGAAGCATCTCAGTTAAATATTGTAAAATCTGAAGTAAACTGGGCACTGCTGTGCTCATCAGCTTGATAATGGTTCCAGGCAATATAATCTTTTCCATTTTTCTCTCAGCATAAAATTTTTCTAGTACTCAGGCCTCCTTGCCTCTAAAATGACATCCATCACTGGTTTACTGAGGGATGGCAAAGGAGAGCTTGGGTAATTGTTGTAGCCAGGCTGGGTTCAGTGTTTGAAGCTGAGGGTGCAGAATCTGGTTCTCCTACTGAGGACAGCAGGGTAGGAGTCTGAGGCAGGCGCCATGGGCCCAAGCAGTGACACCTGCACAGGAGGGGTACCAGTGTTGGTGTGGCCAGGTTGTGCAGCAATCAAAATCATCCTTGGTTTGTCTTGTTTGATCTTTAGTAGTACTTTGAGAGCAGAGGCAGAGGGAGGAAAGGCATAAACTTTGAAGTTGAGAAGGGGGCAGAGCATCCACTTTCCAAAAGCTTGTCTGTGGGGAGTCCTTTAAGCAAACTTTTTCCAACTGATAGGGCAAAATGGGGTAGAACCAGATATAGACCTAGTTGCTTCCCCCAGAACTGTCAACATGTTGAAAATCCTTGGTTCGAGTTTCCACTCATGTGAAGTCCTCATGGGTTTTCTGCTTAGTCAGTCTGCCAAGTGTATTTAGTTTTCCCTGGCAGGAAAGTACAGTTTTGTACCTACCTATAAATGTAGATGTTCGAGGATCTCCTTGCTGCAGTCCTGACTATTGGTGTATAGTCCGCTGGTCCCAGTCGGGTCCGAATACCAGGAGTATTATAAGGCTGGACGTCCCGGTCATGGCGGCCTTTAGACTGACGTCAAGTGCGTCAGGGTACTAATGCGCATGACCGGCGTCATTTCCTCGGGGTCTTTTCTTTGCCCCAGATGTCACTGTGAAGACCCAAAAGACAAGTCCCAAAAAACAACCTGCACCAAAAACATGTACAATATATACAAGCAATATGTACAAAAAAATATAAGCATGTAAACTCACCTACACAACCAACCCGAAACACAGAGGGAAGGAGGAGGAGTAGAATTGGACTGCAACAAAGGGAATCCTCGAACATCTACACATTTATGGTAGGTACAAAACTGTACTCATGTTCGATGCCTGTGCTTCCCTTGCTGCAGTCCTGACTAACTCAGGTAGAATCCCAAAGCAGAGGTAAGGGAGGCTGGCAAATTATATAAGTAGCAGGAGCTGACAACCACTTATGCCTTTGTAAAACAGCTGTGGCAAAACCAGCCCTAGTCTTAGGAGTATATAGGCAGGTGATAATGCCTAGAGAAAGTATGCACTGAACTCCAAGTAGCTGCTTCCAGAATATCCTTAGTTGCCACCCTTAGAAATGCTGTTGAAGTGGCAGTAGCCCTAGTGGAATGAGGCCTAATCCCCAGCTGGAACCTCTTTTCTACCCATGATGGGAATAACAAAAATGCAATGCAAAAAGCCAATCCCACCTAGAAATGAAGGTTTGTTTTGACACACAGGTGGAAATTTGCCCCTGTGAACTCAAAGCAAAGAAACAAGTAACTGCTTGAGACTTGCCTAAAATTCTTAGTCCTGCTCAAATAATAACGCATAATTGCCTGTGTACATCTAAAGTGTGCAAAATCTTTTCCCCTTTTATTTTGAGGATCTGCAAAAAAACGTAGGCAAAATGAATAGTTTGGTTTTAAAGCCACACTAAAGAAACCACCTTTAGGCATAAAGGAAGGATTAGTACGCATTAATGAAAACCCCTGGTCCGTATGGAAAACCAAAAGGGCTCCCACTGCTATAAGGGCCTGCTAACTCAGACACCCTTTTGGGAAAAAACTTGGGGGTTTTTTCAAAAAAAATTTGAAGGGGGAAGGGAAAAAACTTTTAGGGAAAAAAGGGGGTTTTTGGGTTCCAAAGTAGCCCCTTTGGGGCCCCCCGGCCCGGGGGCCCAAAAAACAACATTTAAAAATTTTTTCCAAAATGGAGACACATGAGATGCTTTGCACGCTTGCGTGATCATAATGGTGTGAGACATGGGAAGTTCCTGGTATGACCATTGAGAAAAAAGCATCCACTGAAGGATCCGCATGTGGTATCTGGCCAATGGGAGGAGAGGTATGGCCGCTGCCATGATACCCAACACCTTCAGAACTAACCTGGCCTTGGCTCTGTTGTTGTTGAGAAGAAGAGACACCAACTTCTGAATGTCTGATATCCTTTGGTTCGTTAGTGTTGCAGACATGTTTACAGTATCTAAATTTAGCCTATGTAGGTAATAATGCGACAAGGCAACAAAACAGACTTTTCAATTTATTGAGATACCCAGTTCTTGACAGACGAAAAGTGTAATCTCTGGCCATCAAAAGGAGATGCTTGGTGGGAGCTGTGAGAGCCAGTCGTCCAAATATGGAAACACCTGGAATCCTTGTGCGTCTCAGGTGAGAAGCTACCACTGCCATGCATTTGGTAAACACCGGGGCAGTGGTGAGACCAAAGGCAGGGCCCTGAATTGAAAATGACTGGTTCCCAGCCTGAAGCGGAGGAATCTTCTGGAGGCGCCTGTTCATTTTATGTGATAGCAGCGTCCTGAAGGTCTATAGAGCACATCCAGTTTCCTCTTCCCAACAGAGGAAGAATGGATTGCAGCGTGACCATCCGAAATCTTGTTTTCTTGACCGATCTGTTCAAGATACTGAGATCCAAAATTGGTCTCCAGTCCCTGTTTTCTTTGGAACTAAAAAGAACCTTGGTAGATTCGGATCCTAGTTGGTCTGCTGGCACTGGCTGAATAGCTCTTTTTGCAAGCAGTTTGAAATTTCCAAAGCTGCTATATCCCTTTGAGCGGGTGGAACATCTGGAAGGGATTTTTTGATTGACTTGGAAAGCGAAAGGAATAGAATAACCTTCGAAATGATGGACTGTACCCATTTGTCTTGTGTCAGGGATAGCCAGGCTTCTGGGTACAGTGACAATCTTCCCGACTGCCTCGAAGATGGGCAGTCGGGCAACACTTCAGGGATGCTGAAAGGGCTTATCGGAAGACGTTTCTCGATTGCCCTGGTTCTGCGGACCCCTCTGCCTCTAGGCGACGTCTACCATTGTTGTTCCCCTCTGCCTCTGGCGGGAACCGACTCTGTCGTCAGGAAGTCCCTTGAGATTGTTTACGGAACCACATCTTTCCCCTTCTGGCCTTTGGGGTAAGGCCTAGAAGGAGTAAACGGACTCCGGCAGAAAGTCTTGCCATCCGTCGCACCTAGTCAGGGTTTCTTTCACTTGTGGACCAAAAGATGATCCATCAAAAGGGAGTTTGTGAAAGAGCGTCTTGAAAGGTTTCATAAAATTGCATAGCCGCATCCAGGCGTGCCTACGTAAGGCTACCCCTGTTCCTCGGCTCTGCTCGCTCCATCGGCCGCATAAGAGAGGAGGCATGGAGGAGTTGGAAATAGAATTAGGATAGCCAGCTGCGTGTTCATTTTCTTGGAAACCCGCAGCTGTAGGGTCCTTTAACATTTCACCGCTTCTTTGATCAAGTCCCTTTGAAGGCAGTGAAATGGCACAGGTAATTCAGCGACGCATAGTAAATGTCGCTGAGGAGAACATCCGCTTCCATACCTATCCATGTACCTAGATTCCTTGTTAGGTGGATGGACAGGCACTGAAGGATCAGCCAGTTCCTTCTTTGTGGCGGCAGCTACCACCATAGCATCCACAGAGACTCCTTTTGATAAAAATTCCTTGTCTGCTGGAGCTGTGATGTATTTGGAGGGTCTCCTGGGAGTGGGTCCACTGAATCAGGAGCCGTCCATGCCTTTTTGCAACCACCTGCATGAGGGGTCGAGGGGGACACCCAGGAGGTGGAAGGGCGAGCCAAACGCCTCAAGATACACAGATTCGTCCTCCGAAGGGTTGAGGGCTGGCCAATTTCCCTCTGTTTAAGGATCTCTAGAATGTCTGCAAAAGAGACATCTTCAGAAGGGGAACGGGGGGAACCCTCAGAATCATCCAGATCTGTGTCGGACGTGATAGACTCAGGTGAGTCAATGTGCTTCCTTGCACTTCCTCTTCCGAGGGGCTCTTCTGCCAAATCAGGAGAGGCCTCGGAAGAGGATGAAATCCCACAGGGGCTCCTGAGGAGTTGGCTCTCTGCGGTCCGGGATGAGGGAGTGAGTCGACTTACCCTGAGGCAGCATAGAGGGAGGGGCTGACGGAGCCGACTGTGGAGTAGAGCCAGGCTCTAACACACTCCGCATGACCTCGAAGCACCCCTGTCAGGCAGAGCCAGAGGTCCCGCTCCGAGGAGCTAAAGACCCCCTCGGCACCGACAGTGATGGCTCGAGGCGATGTCGGAGCGAACTCACCAGCCGGCACCGAGAGGAGAGGGGATCGGACAAGGGTCGATGCCACTCACCCCTCGAGCCGACGAGGGAAGTCCGCCGAGATTCCTCCATGGAAGAAAACGAGCCGACGGAGCCGAAGACAATTGTCGGCTCGAGGTGACCACAGTCTCGGTTCCGACACGACCGGCTCCGAGCTCAAGAGAGTCGAAGGAGGAAGGAGTTGATGGACGGGACAGGCACCGACTGATGAGTCGGGCTCTGAAGCATCTGGGCCAGTGCCTCAGACTTAAGTAGTCGACTCACCACCCTCTGAAGGTCATGATCGGACAACCTCGATGACCTAGAGGAATGAGACCTTTGGCTCCGTTCAGACAGCAGGGGAGAACCTGGAGCCGAATGAACGGAGCCAAGAGAAGGTGACCTAGACCTCTTTCTGGTTGTCGGCTCCGAAGATCTTGTCGGAGCCGACACGGCTACCTCGATAACCTCGGCTCGGCCGGGCGGGAGCCACAGAAACTGTGGACTGAGTCTTATCGGCTCCAGCCGGAGCCGATAAAGGCAAAGGTTGAACAACCTGAGGTCTCGGCTCAAGCGGAGCCGAAGACCTCGATGCCTTGGAGGGCTTCCCTGTTGAGACAGACAGGGAATCCTCAGGCTTCAACAAGCCTCTCAAAATGAGCTTGTTTTTCCTTTCCTGCAGGACCCTGGGGCTGAAGCCATGGCAGACAGCACAGGAGTCCTGCAGGTGCAAAGGCCCCAGACAATAGACACAAGAAGTGTGAGCGTCTGTCAGAGACATTTTCTGACAGCACGCATCACACTTCTTGAATCCGGAGACCTTTGCTTCCTTAGACATAGCCTAACTGGTGAACACAAACACACACTCAAACACACCAGTTATACCCTGTCAGAAAAAATTACTTTAGTAGAAATACTAAAAAAAAAATAAAGTACAATAAAGTACAATAAACAGTAGCTTAAACTACACAAACACTCCCTAGGGAAGGGAAGGCCCAAGGCCCAAGGGAAGAACTAAAAGTTCTTTCAAAGAAAGCGGGAAAATATTAGTTCGGGGATAAAGTACACTGAACTACACTAATAGGACAATAATTAAACTAAAAAAGGGGAAACAGAGTGACTTTTAATAGAAAAAAGCTTAAACTCACCAGGAACCGGTAGAACAACCAACCTCGAAGCTGTAGCGGCAAACGAGATCTGAGGTAACTCTCGCCTAGCATTGTGGGATATAAGGGGAGCCTCGAGCCGGTGGAACCAACTCTCGAGCTTTAGAGTGGCCGAGTCGGAGCCGAGGTCGGCTCCGAACCCATCCAGCAAGAATGAAGGCGAGATAGACAACTTAACATCTACTAACAACTAAACACACTAGGGGTAGAGGAAAAGAAAACATGATTAAACTAAAAGTGTTTGGAAAAGGATACACTCCACGAAGTTCAAGACCAAGTTGCTGTCTAGGAAAATGGCAAAAGAGATCCGAGGTAATCTTAGTTGGGCAAAGTACTATGGCTAGATGACACGGAGCTCCGGGCCTGAAGTCTTTAGGATATGGCTGTTCTCAGATCAGGGTCTGATCCAATAATCCACAGGTTGAACCCAGACGAAAAAGACTTCAGATCGCATGTTTAGTGAGCATAATGATTTGGCAGACAAGAATTCCTCACAGCGTACTCTCTCAGAAATATTGGGTGAGCAAATGGGTGTAACTAAGGAATTTTTTTTGAGCTGGGCTATAGGATCTGAATTGCCTAGACATAGGAAAGCCTTGTTAAGTTTAACTATAGTGGCTGCCAAAAGAAATAATTACTAGAAAATCAAAGTATAAACCAACTATAAATGAATACTGCAACAGAGATGAAAGTACAGTTGTGTACACTTACCATAAATATAGATGTTAGAGTGTACTCACTGCTGCAGTCATTACATTTGGGTTTTCTGCTTGCAGTAGCCCTCAGTCGGCCTGATTAACAAAGTCTTGGGTCCTACGTTGGTTGATGCCTCTTCTTCCATGAAGTCAGGTCGTCAGGGGTATAAAACATGCAGCCGGCGTCATTACATCAGTTTTTCTTGCCCCAGATGTCAGGTGCCCCCCTAATGGGAAACAATTAAATCTATAAATATACAAGGTTATACCTCAAACAAAAAAGCAAATACACCAAAAAGCTTTTAAACACTGAAAAGGAGAAAAGAGGTAGAGCCAAAAGAAGTCAGAGGGCTGGAGGGATGGTAACTAGGACTGCAACAATGAATACACTCGAACATCTACATTTATGGTAAGTATACACAGCTGTACTATGTTCTTCGTGTTTCACTGTTGCAGTCATTACATTTGGGTAGTTTCCCAAAGCTAAGGATGGGAGGAGGAATTTAGATAGCATTAGGACCAGCTATAAGGCCCTGCAAAACTGCAGAGGCAAAGCCAGCTCTAGAGAAAATTGGCAAACGGTAATGCTTGTCCCTAGTAGGTATGCCTCTGAGAAAGGCTGTAGAGGTAGATGCAGTCCTGGTTGAGTGGGGTTTGATCCCCTGTGGGATAGGTTTTCCATGGTGCTTATAGCAGAAATTAATGCAATGGCCTATCCATTTGGAGATGGTTCACTTTGAAATAGCCTTCCCCTCTGTCCCTGCAGCAAATGCCACCAGCAGTTGCTCAAATATCCTTTGAGGTTTAGACCTGTCCAAGTAGAATCTAAGTTGTCTGTGCATATCTAAGGAGTGCAGTATCCATTCCCCTTTGTTCTGTGGATTAGGAAAGAAGGTAGGCAAATAAATGGACTGATTAAAAGGCCACACTGGATACCACCTTTGGCATGAAAGACTGATTGGTCCTGAGGGACACCCTGTCCGCATGAAAGATGATGAAAGGCACCACTGCCATTAGGGCCTGTAATTCAGATACCCTTCTTGCTGAAGTGATGGCTAAAAGGGAAGCTGTTTTCCAAGAAAGGAATTTTAAATCTGCAGTACCAGCTGGCTCAAAAGGAGGAAGGATGAATTTCTCCAATACAAAGTTAAGGTCCCAGGCTGGATTTGGAGCTCTCCTGGGTGGTCTTAAATTTTTGGCCCCTTGGAGGAACTGCTTGAGTAGTGGAAGAGAGAAGAGGGGAGGTGCTGTGTTATAATGAGCTGAAATGGCTGAGGCATGAGTTTTTATTGAGGAAAAAAACAGGCCCTTGTGAAGCATCTCAGTTAAATATTGTAAAATCTGAAGTAAACTGGGCACTGCTGTGCTCATCCCTTGATAATGGTTCCAGGCACATAATCTTTTCCATTTTTCAGCATAAAATTTTCTAGTACTAGGCCTCCTTGCCTCTAAAATGACATCCATCACTGGTTTACTGAGGGATGGCAAAGGAGAGCTTGGGTAATTAGCCAGGCTGCTAGGTTCAGTGTTTGAAGCTGAGGGTGCAGAATCTGGTTCTCCTACTGAGGACAGCAGGGTAGGAGTCTGAGGCAGGCGCCATGGGCCCAACAGTGACACTGCACAGGAGGGGGTACCAGTGTTGGTGTGGCCAGGTTGTGCAATCAAAATCATCCTTGGTTTGTCTTGTTTGATCTTTAGTAGTACTTTGGAGAGCAGAGGCAGAGGAGGAAAGGCATAAACTGAAGTTGAAGGGCAGAGCATCCACTTTCCAAGCTTGTCTGTGGGGAGTCCTTGCGCAAACTTTTTCCAACTGATAGGCAAATGGGGGAGCCCAGATATAGACCTAGTTGCTTCCCCCAGAACTGTCAACATGTTGAAAATCCTTGGTTCGAGTTTCCACTCATGTGAGTCCATGAGGTTTCTGCTTAGTCAGTCTGCCAGTGTATTTAGTTTTCCTGGCAGGAACTTGAGCTTGTAGATTCACTTGGTAGCTCAAGGCTGTGTTCCACAATGCCATGGCTAGTCTGCAGAGGGGGTAAAAATGTATACCCCCCCCTGCTTGTTTATGCACCACATAAAAGTGGCGTTGTCCATCTTTACCATTAATTGTCCTGGAAGAATGTGGTCCTTGAAGGCTGTTACTAGAGCATTCTGTATAGCTAACATTTCTTTATGACTGAAGTGACGGTACATTTGAATTGGGTTCCATTTGCCCTGAATGCACTTGCCTGCCAGGTGCGCATAGTCTGATGCGTCTGTTAGGGTTTGGGCAGCAGGGGGTAGTGTGAATGGTAGTCCCTTGTTTTGGTGGTAGGTCTCTGCCCACCAAAGGAACTCTAGGCGTAGACAAGGAATGAAAGGAATCATTGCTTCGAGATCCTGAGAATGTTGACACCATAGGCTTTTTAGATACCACTGTAGTTTCCTCATATGCAGTCTTGCATATTGAATTAGAAGAATGCAGGAGGCCATGAACCCCAAGGCTTGCAACATTTGCCTTGCAGATAGCACGTTTTTTGTGGCCACTTGTTTGAAGTAGGTTGTCAAGTAAATTTGTTTCTCTGGCGTGAGGAAAATCATCTGGGAAGTTGTATTCCAGCTTTCTCCCAGGAATATAATTTGTTAACAGGGTACTAGGTGTGATTTATTTTCATTTATGGTGTACCCCAGACAAGTTAGCACTCTTTGTACAACAGCCAGATGATTCAAAAGTATGTCCTGGTTTTCTGCCTGAATTAGACAATCGTCCAGTTATTGGTATATTTGAATATTTCTTTGCCTGCAAAATGCAATGACTGGAGCTAAGCACTTTATGAATATCCTGGGTGCAGCAGATAAGCCAAAGGTCAGTGCAGAGAACTGATAGTGTGTGTAGCCTGCTTTGAAGCGTAGGTCTCTTCTGCAAGATTCCCTGATTGGGATATGCAGGTATGCTTCCTTTAAATGTAGTGTTGCCAACCAGGCATCTTTGCTTAGCATAGGAAGAAACTGGTGGAGTCAGCATCTAGAATTTTGGAATCACCAAAAAGGTGTTTAGAGTAGGCAGGTCCAGGATAGGACGCCATGAATGGTCTTTTCTGGGTACCAGGAAAAATCTTGAGTAGAAACCATGTCCCTTTTCCTCTTCTGGTAGCCCCTATGCTCAACAGAGAGAGTACTTGCTTTTGGGCCTCTGCCCACTGATTTGGAGATAGATCTGGCCAACCGCTTCGAGGTGGCAACGTGAAATCTGTATCCTTGGGACACTATATTTAAAACCCATTTGTCCTGGGTAACGAGTCCCCAGTTCTTTGCATGAAGTGCAATCTTTCCCACCAAAGGGGCAGTCAGTTGAGAAGTGCTTGGATGTTTTAAAAAGAAGTCACTGAGGCATATTACCATGAGGGGAGTTTTATTACTCCCAAATTTGGAAGTGGAGGCCCCCCACTGCTTAGTCCTGTGTGTCCCTTGGGACCGAAGCCTGGGTGCTTTGCTGCATCTGGGCTTGGACTGAGAAGGTCTGGGAGAGGCAGGAAAGGACCAATTCTTAGAAGGGCAATGCCTACTAAATCTTGGAGGTTGTACTTGTAAAAAATCTTTAACAGTTTGCATAGATTTAGCTTTTTTCTACATCTTTTTAAGAACTTCTTCTGCCTTGTTGCCAAACAGGCGGTCCTGATTTAAGGGAGCATCCAGTAATTTCGCTTTAACATGATCTGGCAAGAATTGCTCCTTAAGCCAAGCATACCTTCTAAGTACAGACCCAGTTACCGCAGCCCTGCAAGATGCCTCTAGTGAATCAAAACCACACTGCAATGTATGTTTATCAACTTGTTCAGCAGAATGCATAAAATCCTGTAAATCTTTATTTTCAGCACAATCAGGAATCAACATCCTTTTCTGTTTAAGCAATCCAATAATATGCAGGTGATATTTTAACATATGAAACTGGCAATTCAAGGCCCTAATAGCCAAAGTTGCAGAAGTGTATACCTTCTTACCCCATCTATCCATCGCCCTGGAGTCTCTATCAGAGGGGGTAGGATTTTTGGCAAAGCTTTAATGCCCTTGGATCCCTGCGAAATGGTTTCAAGATCTGCAGTAGGATTTTTGAAAATGAACTTGTGAGAGTCAGGAACCCTGTAATATCCATCAGGTTTACTGGAAGCAGGAGGTAAAGAGTCAGGGGCCATGCTAGATTCCGAAAAGGCATCATCGACAATGTCCAGTACAGGAGGTATAGCTAAAGCCCTGTGCTGGGGCAGGAGTAAGAAATCCCCAAGTGTCTTTTTAGAATCAGAGAAATCCTGACTTTCCCAACAAAAAAACACCCTGAGAGTATGCAAGGTTTCACCAAAAGAGAAATCCTCTGGGGGGTAAGCAGAGGAAATAGAGTCCTCAGCATCAGAATGCTCATAGGTAGATAGGGTAAATCCTGGTGATCAGAGGAAACAGAAATTTCAGAATCCTGGTCAGAAGTATCATAAGCAAACTCAGTCCTAGGTCTCGTAGAGGGGGGAAGGTTGGCTTCCCCTGATTAAAGTAATAAGGTCTTCAGTCATTCTTATCATTTGTTTTTTAGGCATAGAGGCCTGACCATGCGGTCTGGGCGTCAGTTTTCTAGGCATGTTTCGAGTTTTAGGCCTTGAAGAAGAAGATGACGTTGGTTTAATATGCAAGTCAATAGGCCTGAATACACCCTCAGAAGCCAGTGCCTGCACAGCGGCTCCAAACCCATCCAAGGTAGAGACATCCACAGGTTCCACAGTTGACATATCTCGCGGCATATCGGACTCCAAATGGGTCTCAGTAGAGGCCTGCGAATCTGAAGTAGCAGGTATCAGAAGCTGCAAAAGCACCTTACTGAGTACCGGCGAACTGGGCGGCCTGTCTCTGTCTTTAGCTTTGCGTTTTGTCAGAATGTTGATAGACTTACTGAAGATATATCAGGATAACTGAACTGAGCACCAAAAAAATTTAGAAATGCAAATATACAGACAATGGATAGTTCGTGGTTTAAATAAGGCACAAAACCGACAGCAAGGTACGTCGTGGTCAGGGCTTAGGCAAGGAATACAGTACGAATGAAAATCTTTATGAGGTATTTGCTTTCTACAAAAAATGCAATTATTTACTTTTACTGACATCGGTTTAGAGCAAGAAAAAGCTTCCCCAACGGGGTACTTAGCTTTTAGTTGAAGACTTTGGTTCTGAAACTCTAAAACAAAAATTTCAGGAGTCTGCTGACTGACACTTGAACTGCTTCTGCTTCTGGCACTGCACGGCAAGAAAGACTGATGTAATGACGTCGGTTGCATATTTTATACCCCTGATGACCTGACGTCATGGAAGAAGAGACAGCAACTGACGTAGGACCCAAGACTTTGTTAATCAGGCCGATTGAGGGCTACTGCAAGCTGATAACCCAAATGTAATGACTGCAACAGTGAAACACGAAGAACATCTGGAAGGGAGATCTTTAGAAAAGGACAGGAGCAAATGACACGAAAAAATGGAATTTGTTGGAACAATACATGCAGAATAATGCTTTGGAGGGGGAGTGAGGTTTAAGGAACAGCAGGAATTATGTAATGTAATGTTGGGTTGATAACAGTTATACAAAATAATACATGTAATGTGTAATTGTCTGTTACTGGGAATATGTTAGTATGGCTTGTTCTGTCTTTACATAAATTAAATGTATACCTGCTGATGTCTTACGAGATAATTTAATAAAGGTTTCTGAAAGGCATAGATTATGGTAGTTCTTTTTTTGTATTTGTAAAGTCATTGGCTATACCACCATTCGAGAAGGCTTTCAGTGGAGATAAGTAGTCTACAGGTGCAATCGATCATGAGAAGTCTGAACAAATTATTCTGAATAAAATTTACAAAAACTCTTTCACACTTCTGCAAATTCACTAGCTTTTGTCATTACCAATTTCATTTACTTGGAGTCTGGAAGTACAAGTAATTAATCAAGAGAGGTCTGAATGTTGCCTGCTCAGAGAATGTAAAAGGTAAATTAATATTTAAATGTTACTGGCAAGCAGTTCAGTGAAAACTAAAGTTTGAAACCGTGGGATGTGATTAAGTTACACAAGTATTTGCTTCCCTGGGAGCCTTAGTACATTTTTAAAATACCTTTATTAAATTATCTCTTAAAGGAATAGACATACATACCGTAACAGAAATAAATATTAGCATTTTTTTTTCATTTTCATGCATTAAACATCTTATACTTTGTTTTAAACACACATTCACTCCAACACTGCATCAAGTGCTCAATTGCTGCCTCCCCTTAAACCCCACGCCTCCTCCTCTTTAACATTATTCTGTACCATTGTTCCCCAAATTACACTTATGTCTATGTAATTTGCACCTTCCCCTTTCAAAGATCCAACCTCCAGTACTTTTATCCTCTTTAAAATACTCAGCATTTCAATTCCATATGGTTTAGATTTGGATTTCCATTTTCTATCAATTTCTTTTTGGCAGCCAACTGCATTAAACTTAGCAAGGTCTTACTATATCTGAACAATTCAGATTGTGTCCCCCCCAGCTCAAAAGGATCATTTCCTTACTTATAGCCATTTGATCCCAGACATTTTTGACAACTCATACTCCCAGAAACGTGTTCCCAGTGGCCTCTTTCTTTCCCATCAAAGCTTCCAGCATTTGCCATCTACCCAAGGAAATAATTCTGTGAAGTCTACTTGGGGACCAAAACTATCCATGAAAACTTCCAAGACAATCTCCTAAAACATCTGAACTTTGCTGCAAACATTAGAGCCATACAAATATCCTTCCACTGTGCCTTTGTAAACTGCCTTTTGCAGTCTCCCCTTCTCAATCTGCTCTAATCTCTTCTGATCAATTTTCATAGCTGTCATGCAATATTTTATACATCCTACTAATTATCCTTTTCTAACAGTGGCTTCTGTTCTAGACAATACTAAAAATTTTTATCAACCTGTTCTTTTACTTAAGCAATCCCTTATCCCTTTATCTTTGCTTATACTCTGATATCACTCCACACAGGGAAGCATAATGGTACATATGAATATATCAGTGGCAGAAAGACAAAGTTTTGAGTGCCATTTTGCCTTTAGCCAGAATGATGCCTAAAGACCAAGACAAGACAATGGGTCTGGTATAATCCTAAGGGAATCAGTACGTCAGCCTTGAATAAGATGGTAGAGAAGACTTCCAGTTACACCAGGAATGGTTTACTCCTCTCAAAACAAGACTTCCACATCACATACTGTATAAAGATTTTGCTGACCACATAACTGCCTTTAAGCAGAGTCCTCCTACTGGACATTCTAATACAACAACCTGAAAATTAAATTTGATGATCATTATGGTGGGACTACTCCATATTATACAAAGATATCAGAATTCAAGGCAAGCATTTGTAATCGTGCAGTTACTGAGAAGTGGTTTCTATGCAATTAGACCACTCCACTCTCTCTATGTCAGTGTCCAGGTACCATACCTTCTTGCCCCACGTTGACTGTGGGCACGTATCTGCACTTGTCAGAAACACCATCAACCCAAAACCATAACCTAGAGCTTCTTGAAATCTACCTAACCCTAAAATCACCCTTTACAAAATCAATTACCTCATTGCTAGCATCAGATCTCCACTAATCACACCTAAAAATAATGGAAATTACCGTAAGACCATCAAGAGTATAAGAATCTAACAAATACCTTCTTATAAGTGTCTTTAATTATCCAAGCAATGACTGGCACACTTACAATTTTAATAATGGACATGTTCTGAGTTTCACAGACGAATACCACATGCACTTCCCTCAACAAATTCTAATATCTCTGGCACAGTCCTTATCTGTACATCAACTCCAAAGTCTCTTCAACCATGACTAAATCTGACCACAAATGAGTAATCTGCACCAACAGGCCTAGTGGTACCATGGCATCGTCAAATGAGACAGTCTTAAGGACTTCTACAGAGCAAACCTACTTCAACTTAAAGAAGACCTAGGCAAAAAATCCCAAACAAATGAGACAACTGACATTTGACTAGCGATTCTCACTCACAGGAGGGCCATACATGGAAGGATAGGAGTGAGAGACCGATATCAGCTTGCTCATGTTGTAGGAAAAAGATACAGCCTACATTCCCTGCAATGGCAGTTTTAAGAGCCTGTCAAGTTCGATACAGCAAATGGTATATCGCTTGATCCAGAGGTTGCACATCCTCAGAAGTGCTCATGCAACCTCACAAAGGCAACAACTGCTGAGCTCACAGACTGCTGTGGGGTAGTGGGGGATAAGGCACACAGAAGTATGATGCTGTACAAACATCCTTGACATCCATAAGGATAGGAGTGGACCCAACATAGAAGGCTACTGCATTTACCTCTGACTTTTATCAGCACCAAAACAACTGCATAAAAAAGCAACTATATGCCCTAAATATAATGTTAAGTTCTGGAATAAACCTCTCTGCTGGTACTCAAAAAGAAAAAAATAATGTCAAGTTGTAAGAAATCCCCCTTCTACTACATCAAGACAACAATGAGATGACATACCAAACTGCATTCTCACTGGTGTTGAGTATGCACAATTTCAGCATTTACTTAATTTTTTCACAGTTCTTTTGGTAAGCTGAGGTTGTCCAATGCCTGGAAAACAGCCAAAGTGACTCACCTACACAACAGCAGCCCCACAGCAAAACAAGGTAATGAAAGGCCGATTAACCTCACCACTTCCATATACAAAGCTATGGAAAACTGTCATAGCATACCTCATTAATTGCAAAACACAAAACAACTTCACTCATCTAAACCACATCTAGGTTTTCTGAAGTGCAAATCCTGCCTGGAAAACCTAGTGAACTTCTCTAAAATGATTATGAAGGCTGAACAGTGGTCATTCAGTGCACACTAAATATTTTAATCTGGCCAAGGCTTCTGACACAGTCTCCCAATACTAGTTTACTGGCAGATTAGATCAACTTGTCAAGCCCCTAGCACATAGATGAAGCTATAAAAGTATGGTGGTACGCAGCTTCTACTGTATCTGAGAGGTAACCAAAGACATAACAGAGCCAACTTCAGAATGTACATGCAGGACCAGGAGGCTGTTCCATCTGCAATAAAGCTCTGTAAAATCCTATGTACTGATGACAAACTCTTCTAAAGAGGCAACTGATGACATCATCATGGTAACAGCTACCCAACAAGGCTCTACTGGTTCAAAGGTACCTAGTAGACTACTGATCTGTGAGGATCTTTAGGAGCCCAGCCATACATTCCCATGAAATTAATAACCCATATATTTTAGGTACAAATAACTCGCAGATGAGTAGAACATCTACATGTTGCCCCTATCCCAAAAAAGGGACAAGGCTGTTAAATCAGCAGTGAATTTGTGACTGCCAATCCATTTGCCCATATAACATTTGAATAATGTAAGAGAAAAATCTGGTTTATGTGGAGATGAAGACTATTTAAAAAAAAAAAAAAAAAAAAAAGAGTGGTATTCTACGGGATACATATCTATCCCTCCAACATGTTCTGTTCTTATGTTTATGTCCCCCTCCCCACACACACACACACACACACACACACACACACACACACACACACACACACACACACACACACACTGGGCTTGCAAATGTGTACTAGGTTTGAAAGGACAGAGTCTGTTGAGGATTTATACACAGGACAGCCACAGTCCTTCCGTAGACTATAAGACACCAAGAAGAGGAACAAGGCTTTGAGACGGTCTACATAATTTATGAATTAAGCTCTTGATTTAATTATTAAGAAAGTGCTGTGGGCATTCGAGTTAAGCCAAATGCCTGGACAGGTACATACCAAAGGAGGAATTACACTCAATGAGCAACCTGATGAGTATGAATTACAGTGGAATTATCATAACCTTTGACCTGGTTGCCACACCCTTAGTAATAACCATTGCGATTAAAAAAAACATACAATAGTGGATATGTGCTGATCAAAGGAGAATTTGTCTGCCTGTGTTCTCAGGCCCCTAACTAATGAATCAAATTTCAGAGGTGTGTTTCAGTGTGATAAGGGATTACTTGCTTACTGAAGCATACCATTATAAATTTCTTGGCATTCAGTTAGTCCATAGTTTTGGCACCAGCTACTAGGCTGGAAAAGGTGCTCCTGGAATAATGTTATGTCCTTTGAGGAGTTTACAGTCATTTATAGCTTCATATATAAGAATTAGGCCAGTTGCCCTTCTAGTCCATTTTAAGCCTAGCCAGTTTCCTTGAAAGTTAAGAATCAAACCCAGTACCTTGTGTCTGTGAAGTGAACACCTTAATAACTATGACAACCCCAACCCCAAATTTGTATACTTGATCATCCACAACCTCTAAACAGTAGCTCGGCTCTCAGAGAAGCTTCAACACAGACTATACCCAAAATCTGATGTAATCACAGAGAATCTGCACACAAAAAGTGGTTAAGGGAATCAGTTCTGCAACCGCTCTAACATAATGGAAACCAGAGTGCAACCTTTACATTAAAATAGCAACCAAACAGGGCATCTCTCCATATGGTAATGTGACCAACTGGCACCCTGCACAAGACAGCAAATATAAAATTAAGGGTAATCTACTTTTATTTGTACTCCTCTAGTAAATGATCTGAAACACTACAAAAAGTGGAAAAAAAATGCATTTAAAAAAGAAGTGTTTCTGCTTCTGATTTAGCATTTTAAACCATTAAACAATAACTAGGAAAGAACCAAGTAATGATTTTGGCAATAACACAAGTCATTATTCACAATTGTAGTGTAATGCAGTACTGCAACCAACAAAAACCAAGAAATTAGGAAGTTATAAATCAATTTCTGACCCCTCCACAATCTCCGTTCATCTCCTTGAGAGAATTGTTGGACTCGCTTGTCCATTCAAATCAGAATTTATGCCTAAATGCAGCTGTTGTGTATCACATCAATAAATTAATACAATTCTCATTCTGTAAACTGTCAATAACACTAAGGTTCAGTACTAGGGCTTTTTTTTAACTTTTTAATATGTTTAGAAATAAAATGTATACAGCATATCACACATCACACTAAATCCAATGCACTGATGACTTAACTCTTAATATGTGCCGATTCTTCAATTAACATCTCCAAAATTACCTACAGCATTCCTTTAAAAAAATTTCTGAGAGCTGGCTACAGCAATCTGAACTATGCCTAATTCCAAATAAAAGTAAACCAATGATATTTTCACCCCTATCCCACAATCACACTACTGTGGTTTGACCTAGTGCAAAGCATAAAATTATTGTGAACTGCCAAGAATCAAGCTTCTATCACCACATACAATTTGTTTGTGTCTTTCGGCTTTTCCCAGTTAGGGGTCGCCACAGTGGAACTCCGGTCCGCTAATGATTGGCAGTAGATTTTTTATGTGCCGAGTTTGCTAGCCCTGATGCACAACCTTCAACGAAGGTACACCCATTCACGCAGGTCTCCACACAGAAGACGCTCTAGCTGAGAATCGAACGGCACAACGTCTTGCTGTGAGCAGACAAAGCCACCGCAGCACCACCACCGCATACAATATGCGGTTAAAAAACTAAGACTTCTTTATAAAGTCGAACATTTTCTATCACAGCATGCACTCAAAGCCACTACTCCCTGGCATGCTATAGGCCGCAACAAAAATTAACTAACCTACAGTCCACTTAGCTAGCCAAACTCGGACAGACAAAGCTCCCAACATCAGACATAGTGGATTCACCTTTGCAGACCCTAAACAGTGAAGTGCCAAAATGCATGCACCATATCCAAAGACACCATTCATTAGTGTCGCAATGTAGAGCAAGACATACCAGATATGCAGGCTGAAGGCAATGGCACCTGGAATGGGATGGAGACTGCTGATCCCCTTTGGGATAAAGAAAGAAGCAGAATTATGAGACCCGACCTACAGTCCCTTTAGGTACAATCTAGAGATGTCTTTGGAGCTCCCTACAGACAGACTTGTCTGCCAGTGAAGCCTATTCTATGAATGAGCATGGGAGATCCAAGATAAGAGACTGACACAAAAGAGAACTCACCAGTCCCTTGTGATGTTTCAACAAACTCAGGTGAAATAAAAAAGTGTTCACCTTCAAATGACAGTCCCATACTGTAATCATGACTCCAGCAGCAGTGACAGTGAAGCAATCAACTTGGGAAATCTGGCCAGCAGGTGGTGGAGAACAATGCATGACATTTCAGCACCTTAAGTCAATAAGGAGGCTTCTTTCTTTTTCAAGGTTGGTTACCCTGTAGCAAGAGTGGTAGAAGTAGTGACATCAAAAGGGCCCTCCACAGTAACACCACCTTATTTTTTCTCTAGGAGGTCAATGACCAAGTCTGACTAGATCTAGCTCCAAAGCAGCCCCCCATCCCCACCCCGACCAGGCCTCTAGATTAATGGTTGAATTCCTACTTAAGGGAAGACATCTTGGTCATACATCCTGTGCAGGCACACATGTAAGCCACTAGCTCCAGCTATAATGCATGCAGAGAGAGTAAAGTTTAAAAACGGACTACACAGTAACTTGCTTTGTAAGCAAGTCATCATTAAGTGTCATACTTGTATCCTCCATAAGCACAAACTCACGAAAAGTTTTTGGTTTTTCCAGTGGCTGAATCACAACAGAGAACTGTAAAATGGACCTGGGAAGAGATGAATAACTCCACTGCAGCAAAGGACAACAGACGCTTCACATCAGCCCAAAAGTTTCAGAGTAATACTTAAGAGGAAAGACAACACAGTGCTGTGGCTTCTGGGCCTTGTGCTGAACCACAAACATCATAGATGATGCTGAGTAAGGGTTTCTACTCATTTTGGCATGTTGTTTTTCTAGTTAATGGCATCTGATTTTGTAAGGCTAGCAAAGCAGAATCTAAGTGCCTCCAGACTGAAACAGCATCTTTTAAATGACTCATTTTAAGGGAAGAATGACCCAAGCAGTCTTCCCTTCACAAAACTGAAGACTGTACTTGCAACTCTTCAAACAGAGAGAAAAATAAACTGTGATTCTGTCTCCAATAAAAGAATAAACTCCACAGCACAACTAAAATTGCAGCCTCAAGCGTGGTGTGTGTCATCTTCACACCCCAGCATTCACTAACAGTGTTTTAAACTGCAGGATTTGGAACTGCAGCTCATGAAGTTCTTATATGCATCACAGGGATCCTAAAGCTTCTCCTCCAAGCATGTCTGGAGAGATGGTGATGGGATGGAGAATAATGCTAGCCCTTGCTGGATGTCATAAGCTTTAAGGTCTAAAAGAAGTCATCTGTTGGGAAACCGGAAAGGAAGTAAACTAAAAATCCTTTTCCATCTCACAGACAACCAGACTTCATCAGTCCTCTTAGAGTCAGGAGGAGATGGAGAATGAGGCACATCATTTCAGTGTGTGTAGATGCTCACACAGTCTCGCTTCAGAGTGAATGAACAACTGATGTGCAAGATAATGGGCAAGATGGAACTCTGAAGCAAGTTTCAGCTTGCCAAAGCAACTTACAAAACATAGCCCTGTGCCTGAACCTGCAATGGCTTCAGACCAAATTGCTTAATGTACTGTCATACTGCAATTCAAGCTCCCACCAAACAAATGCGTTTAATACCTACACAGTGGCAGAGTCCTGTAGGAATAACTCACAAAGTTTGCCTCTTAAAAGGGATGGCCAGCCCTGTTAAGGCAGAGGAAAGGTCAGAGAAGGACACCCAGACTGCAAGTACTGCAGATCTATAAAGAAGTGAAATTCAACAGACCTACCCCCCCCCCCATCCACTCCTAAAAATCAGTCTGGCTGACTGCAAGCTCTAGCCAATCAACTGGGGGATGGAGATGAATGGCACTGGTACCCTGAGATGCAACCCCCCCCCCAAAACAAAAAGAGAAAGCTGGTGGCACACTTCTGCCAGTTCAGTTTTTCTACTAAAGTAAAAGGCTGATACAACCTGGAATCCTGCTACTCAAGGGTTAACTCACCACCTGTGAGATCTGGAAGGTCATTTCTGAAAGTCTTGCCTCTACAAAGGGCTAAGCTTCAAACAACTCTTCATAATTTAGTCCCTTTGACAGTGCTCTAACTTATTCCCGAACCTGTATGGAGGACCTTTAGCAGACCATCACAACATCAAGAATTTTCACCACTGCCCGCCCCCCCCCCCCCCCCCCACTGTGTGGTATGCCAAAAGTTTCAGCATATTATGTCTCCAAGTGACAGGATTGAAGCTCTGGCATTTACAGCACAGACTGACATTGTGCTCTTCCCAGACAAAATGCCAGTGTATAACACGACTGGTAACATGATGACTTTGTGGACACTAGGTTCATTTATGAAATGTGTCAACAGAGAAATATCACAGAAAATCAATCACAGCTTTGACTTGATCTGTGCAAGCAGCAAAAAAGCATAGCTTTCTCTAGTGATGGCACACCTGTGTATCTAGCACATAACATCAGTCTGTTTAGCAAAGCAGCAGTGCTTCCCCAAGTGAGAGATCTTCCAGAAATTCCAATTAGTGAAAAAGAAAATCCCAAACAAGGACCCATCAAGGTGACTACTTGATATTAGTACTAGCAAAGACATTACATTGCCAATAAATGTCCATACAATCAAACCTAGGATGTTTCCCAGCTGTAGTGTGTGAGAGTTAGACTACAAATAAGGTCATGTGGTGACAAACTGATGCTTTTGAACTCTGATTTTGGAGAAAACTTTTAAGAGTTCCACAGATTGCAAGATCAACCCATTCAGTACTTACAGAAATTAATCTATACTCTTCACTGGAGGGCCTGACACTAAAATTAAAATTCAAATCCTTTAGAAAAATAATACGAAGACAGGATTAACTACAGAAGGCATGGATGCACGTAAAGACTGGAGGCAAAAGAAGGGGGTAGCAGAGGCTTGCACAGCTGGACAGCATTACTGAAACAATGATCATTTGCAAGAATTTAAATAAACAATTCTTAAAGTCCTTGAGGTCACAGAGTCAGATTCCACTAAAAAACTACAAGGATAGAAAAGCAGACAAATGTGAAGTGCTACATAGAGGATGTAGTATGTACTAGGGAGGGTGGAACTAACACAGACCACATGTGGAAATGATCAGTGAGTGGTAACTGCAGTCTCAATGCAACTTGACAGAACAGATTTCAAAGTTATAGAGGTCACTATACCACCTTACTTAACAATGGTCAGGCCTCATGAGGAAGTGCTGCAGGCACTTCTGAGGCCCACACAATATAACTTTCGCTGGTAAAGGTATAAAAGAAACCAGCTAAAAAGTAAGGATTGCATAATGGTCAACATATGAGGGAAGGATGGAAGGCTTGGGAGGCTGTAGGAGAATTAGGGGATATAATACGGTTCCACATCATTGCAAATGACAATCACAAAGGGGTAGAAATGAGGAGATAGGATACTAGCCACAGCTAAAGGGTATGAAGTACAGTCTTCACGTAAGGAAACATTTCACAGAAAGAATGCAAGACGTTTGAAATTACTGCAAAAAAGGAGATGGGGTGTGGCTCAGAAGAAGCCTTCAAGGCAAAAGGAGTCAGAAAAGAGCTGTGATAGGTAGCTCCCAACTCTGCTGACTACTAGCTAAAAAGTGCTAGTAAAAGAGACAAAGATTCTTTCTGGTGGCATACATGTTTTTCGCTTCCCTAGCCTCAGCCTCTATCCATTTACTCACTGACCATTTATGCTTTACTCATTATCACACTATACAAAATGGGTTTGCACCCTACTCAACAATTCCATCACCCACAGCACATGGTATGCAATGATGTCAACATGCATGCGTCCATACAGAGGTTTACTTCAGTCATCTAGGTGTGCCTCTCAATCATGGGTGACTACTGCAGGCTGTTCAGCCTCAAACAGAGGGCTAGCAAGCAATGAAAAAATCCATACAAACAGAAAAGAAAAATGGATGTTAAAAACGGAAATCCTCCTTCACTTCCAGCTAGCCCTTTGACAGCTGCACACAGGTTTTGTCAGAAGAGCAGCTGGGAGTTTCACCTCTGCACCAATGGGACAGATGTTTTAAGAAAGACAGCACATGTTGCAACAGTTCTTTTGCTGTTGATTCTTAACCACTCTTGGCAAAATTACGGCATGTTCACTATTACAATAAATTATGCAGTTTATAAGGACTGACTGAATACATTAACTTTCTTTCTTCTGTGCCCTTGGTAAAGAATAAGTAACTGTGGACCTCTGCAAAGTCTCTTCTACGTAAAATCATCATCTATAAATTCAGAGTGAAGGATGCCATCTTTCTAATTTTCTTTAGCCGGGAAGAAAAATGTTAACTGAATGAATCTACACAGAAAAAGAGCCCTTTCAAAAACAAAGGACTTCATAGAAGAAATCATTAGGTCTGCATTTCAGAAAACCTGAACACACACATACTTTGGAAGTAACAGTACTGCCTTCTATGACAACTATTTCAAAACTATGGTATGTCTGGTTCTAAGAGAGAGAATGTGAGATTTTCTGGAATGAAATAAATGTTATGGTACCCAGTTTTTGCAAAGTGGGACAGGATCTGGAAATGGAAGGCAGAAAACGAGTATAAAGGGGGGAAAAGAAAGTATGCTAAAGATGCTGGGGGTGTAAAATTAAGAAGACAAAAATATATGTATTTAAAAATGTAAGAAGTTGGAAAACTTGGCGAAAAATAGCAAATGTGCACGCAGTTGCTCAGTTGTTACTGATACAAACATGATCATCTATATACACTAATGACGTAAAGAGGAGGAGAAAAATACTGGGTAAAATAGCAGTGACATTTTTTTGCTTTACATGGAAGGAAGGATGTTTAGATCAGCTGTGTAACTAATAAGGGAAAGTGTGGGAATGTAAAAGAAAAAAGTTGGTTGTGGCACAAACAGTGTGGGTTAATCCGTGATCAAGTGTTTTGTAAACATTTGCAAATAAGTGTATTTATAAATAAGACAAATAATTCTATCATTTTAATATATTTAAATATGAAGTATTAAAAGAACACCACTACCTTTTAATAAATGCAATGCAATTCAATAAAATGTAGGATCCTTTACATCCATGTCTGCTATCAAAAACTCAGACAGATGAAACCTCAGTTTAATGTCTAATTGTTAGGACAGCACCTTAGGACTGAAGCACACCTATTGTGCTACACTTTTCTGTTGTTGTGTCTTTCGGCTTTTCCCGGTTAGGGGTCGCCACAGCGGAACTCCGGTCCGCTAATGATTGGCAGTAGATTTGTACGTGCCGAGTTGCCAGCCCTGACACACAACCATCAACGAAGGTACGCCCATTCAAGCATGTCTCCACACAGAAGACACTCTAGCTGAGAATCGAACAGGAGAAAGTCTTACTGTGAGGCGACAATGCTACCGCAGCACCACCACCGCAGTTACCTCTCGTGCTACACTACAGTGACAATATTGGAAAAGGATAAGTGTCTGGTGTGGAACAACAATCCATAATCTTCTAAGCTTCCTGGCAAAGGAGAGAACGTTACCTGCTCAGCTGACTTGTTTCCTTGTAACGCATTCTTAACCGACTTAAAATGTCACCTGTCGATTCTTTTCCTCTCTCTCATCTTACTTCCTTGCTTCTACTGCAGATATCACAAGCTACTCCAACCTATATATGTTGGTCTAACTAACGTTGAACTAAATGCTACAAGTACAGTATTCTGCAGCATTCAGGTCACTGCTTTTAACAACTGCTATTCAAAAGTATGGCTTATTTCTCAGCTTGCAGTTAACACATCTGTGTATCTGTATCACTTACTTCACTGCAGAATGTGGTGCTAATTTATTGTACTTCACACCATTTCCCACCTTTACTATGTACTGCTGATTTGGGCACTGCAAACTGCACTCTCATATCTCCTGAAGTATTTTCTTGAAAGAATCAGTGAACATCACTTAGTAATGCTTCACAGCTAGAGCTCTTCGCCCCAAGCCACTGACAAAAGTGGGCTCTGACCAAATGGAACTTCCCAATCAAATGGAAGCAAATAAATAAATACTGATACCTTCGAAAATTCAATTCCCAAAGACATGCTGTAGGTGGATTGGACACTCTAAATTGGCCATAGGGATGAGTGTGTGCATGTGTGGGCCTTCTGTGGAAGGTTGGGCGCCGGGCTGGCAACTCGACACCGTAAAACTCCACTGCCAATCATAAAAAGCGGACAGTTGTTCCGCTGTGGTGACCCCTAACTGGGAAAAGCCGAATGAAGAAGAAGAAGACTACCCTCGAAAATTCAATTACTTTTTCCTGACTTAACATTTTCTTAACTCACCATCTTTCACAACCTTATTAGTCCCCTTTCCTTAACTCATCATAGGACCTGGCCACAGAGGTCTTTTCAAGAAGATTTTCAAGAAGATAAGTGAACAAGTATGAAGCACAACCTTATTAGTCCCCTTTCCTTAACTCATCATAGGACCTGACCACAGAGGTCTTTTCAAGAAGATTTTCAAGATGATAAGTGAACAAGTATGAAGCTGACTGTGTGTGCAGTTGTTTGTTTGCCATTATTTCGATGCAGGCCTCATCTGGTTGGGTGGTTAATTATGATAACTGTAAAAAGGTTGAGAGAAGCCTGGTTCTAGTCTTTGCATGTAAACTGCAGGGGAATTGGTAATAACAGGAAAAATATTTATTTGGAGAGCATGCTTTCTCCTGTTTTCTTAGTCATACTTTTTCCGCTAAGCAACTGAAAAGAATAAAGACCTGTCAGCACTTTACCACCAAACTAAATTTTAATACAACAGACAGTTGCTGAGTGAGAAGTCCATAAAAAAAGGTAAAACTCATGAACATTTTGACTGAATCTCCCAGCCACAAAACCACATACTGATAATACAAAACAAACTCTGTGCCACAGCCAGGGGAAAACTGAAAGCAATGTGTGGAAGCAACCCATTTATACACAGAAAAGCACCATGATACACTACAGACACTACTGGAGACGATGGAAAAAGCAGATCCCTAAGACAGATAACCGATGTGTCAACTGGGCTCCCTAATGAAATGTCAGCACTCATAATGCAGACTGATGACATGCTGGAAAAAAGAAACAAACTACAGAAAAAGAACAAAACTCAAAGATCACTCTTCCCTTTAAACTTTTTTTCAAGAAAAGCAAGCCCCCCCTGCACCCCACGCACCCCGAACCTATACATGCTAACTCCAGAATAATCATACCTCTCAGAAAATGGAATATTCCAAGAAATGGATATCTCAGACTTGGTATACAAGTCCATTTTTTGGCCAGTCTCAGTGTTTCCTGACTCACTCCAGTGGGTCCTGGCATGTCAAATGGCTACCCGACAGTGCTAAAATTACTGCCTATTACAAGAACATCTAGAATTTAGGTTGTATGATACAGCAGCTGACATTTCATTTAGTTTGACAGGGAGAGGTAGGCACTACAGAGCACTTTCCTGTTTTGGGACTTGACAGAAGTCATACAGCTGTGCATTAACAAATACTTACAGAATATCTTTTGATCAACACCAACTGCATTTTTGTGATAACTTAAATGAAACACAGATGCTAGCCAGACACCCCAAGCTAATAAGGGGAAATTCAGTAGCAGCTGAACATTACAACTCACAGTTCCACACCTATGACAGAAGCTAACACCATTAATGACAAATTCAGTTTACTGGCAGAACCTGTGCCTTCTGTTTAGTTGAAATCCTGTCATAAAGACGTACCATGTACAAATGAGTAAAGGATCAGCATCCTCTGCTAAGTATGGTCTGTCAACCAATACTAAATAGCTGAGAAAAAACTATAAAATTATTATTCAAAGTTCCTTTCAGGAAGACATAAAAATAGGTTTACAGTAGCATTTCCATTCCCCTCGAAATAACAAACATTGGAGGGAAGCACAGATGAAATATAACATCAATATAACTCAGCGATTTAAGAATTAATGAAAATGTATTCTCTGAGTTTCACAGGCTTACTACTATTCAAGTGTGAAGAACACCCTTACCTGCATAACAAGAGTATCACATAAAAGGATCAACATTAACTACAATGGTAGGCAATACAGGCATAGACATGTTATTGGTGCACATGATGCAATGAAGCAGACTACTATCATGTTTACTGCCAAAGGAATGGACACTATTAATGAATATACTCAAGATGTTTGTATTTAAAATTTACCACTAAAAGGTTACATGGAGAAAAAAAAAAGATGTGGTGTGCGTATGGGTCTGTGCGTGTGTATTCCAAAGTGTGCAATAATATGCAATCAGTGGGGTCAAACTCCAAAGTATTAGCTTTAACACTGATAAGTTAACTGGCTGCAAACAAAACAGCTAACAGAAATGATTTCAAAGTTCAAAATGTAAACAGGACTATTAGACTGAAACAAAGCAAAGCATCAGCTGGGAGCATGACAAAGTAAGATTTCACAATGCAAACCTTAATTTATTGATCCATTTTACATACTGCTTTATACTCTTTTCATCAAAATCAAAAATTTCCAACAGATCTGAATAAATGATCCCAAGAAAACCCTTAACACCACACTGTATTAATTCACCAGAGTTTGCAGAGAAGATATTAAGTCATGGGCCCAACTGCACACCAGTTTAGGACAAGCTACAAGGCTCTATTAACACATCTGGCCTAAAAGGAAGTAAACAAAGGCAATATGATGAACCAGGTAATTCAGAAGCTCGGTCAATGTTCTTTTCTTTTTAACACCCACAGATGCAAGCAGACGAGAATATTAAGAAATAATGGCTCTCCCTCCTTCCAAGAATCAAAATGCACCCCTTGGTCAGTGGTCCCTACCCTCTTTAGCATAAGGAAGATGCAAGAGGGGACAGGCTCCTACAATTTTCAGTTACTATTCTAACTGAAGTACAGTTGTGTACACTTACCATAAATGTAGATGTTCGAGTGTATTCACCGTTGCAGTCATTACACTTAGGTTATCCTGCTGGCAGGCTACCCTCAGTTGGCCTGAGTTCCAAAGTCTAGGTCCAGCATTGGTTGCTGTCGCCTCTTCCCTGACGTCAGTGCGCCAGGGGTATAAAAGATGCAGCAGACACAATTTTCTTCAGTTTTTCTTGCCCCAGATGTCAGGTGCCCCCAAAAGGGTAGGCTAAAAATATGCCAATAAAACATGCATGCACCAAAATGTTATACCTTCATCTACAAGCAAATACACCACAGAGGTTGTATAGATTAGAGAAGTGCAGATAGGTTCCAGCAAAGATAAGGGGGATGGTGGGTGGGTAACCTGGACTGCAACAGTGAATACACTCGAACATCTACATTTATGGTAAATGTACACAACTGTACTATGTTCTTCGTGTTTCACTGTTGCAGTCATTACAACTGGGTTGAATCCCAAAGCTATGGTTGGGAGGCTGGAGCTAAATAGCATTAGGAGCAGCTATGAGGCCCTGCAAAACTGCAGTGGCAAGGCCCGACATGGATTCAGAATAGACTGGTAAATGATGGTGCTTTGTAAAGCTGTGCACTGAACTCCAGGTAGGAGCCTCTAAAATGTCTTTGGTTGGTACTCCCCTAAGGAAGGCTGCTGAAGTGGCTGCTGCTCTGGTTGAATGTGGCCTAATGCCCTTAGGCAATGGCTTGCCATGTTGTGAATAGCAAAAACGAATGCAGTGGCCTATCCACTTTGAAATAGTCTGCTTAGAGATAGCCTTTCCTTGTGATCCTGCAGCATATGCCACTAGCAGTTGTTCAGTCTTTCTGAAAGCTTTGGTTCTGTTCAAATAGAAGCGTAGCTGTCTGTGCATGTCCAAAGAATGCAGAATTCTCTCCCTCTTATTCTGTGGATTTGGATAAAAAGCAGGCAGATTAATAGTTTGGTTAAGGGCCACACTGGACACTACCTTAGGCATAAATGTCGGGTTGGTCCTCAGAGAAACCCTGTCTGGATAAAAAATGATAAAAGGTTCCACAGCCATGAGTGCCTGTAGCTCTGAGATGAGTCTTGCAGAGGTTATTGCTAGGAGCAGAGCTGTTTTCCAAGATAAAAATTTTATATCAGCTATAGCGGCTGGCTCAAAAGGAGGCAGAGTGAGTTTTTCCAAAACATAATTGATGTCCCATGCAGGTATTGGTGATCTCCTTGGAAGGCCTTAAGTTTCTGGCTCCTCTGAGGTAACGCCTTAACAAAGGATGATAAAAGATTGGTGGGTCTGTATTGTAATGAGCCGAAATGACACAAGCATGAATTTTAATTGATGAAAAGGATAGGCCTTTGTCCAGCATCTCAGTTAAGTATTGCAAAAATCTGAGGAATATTTGGTACTGCTGTGTCAATTCTTTGTGCCTGGTTCCAGGCACAGAATCTGTTCCATTTTCCAGCATAAGATTTTCTAGTACTAGGCCTCCTGGTCTCCAAAATGACATCCATCACTGCTTTAGTGAGAGGTGTGTTTTGTATGACTACATTATCCGCCACGCTGCCAGATTTAAGGTCTTGAGTTGGCTGTGCAGGATCTGATTGTTTTGTTGGGACAGTAGATGAGGTATTTGAGGTACGGTCCAGGCTGGGCATTGAGACAAGTTCCTTAGGATTGGATACCAGTACTGGCGGGGCCAGTCTGGGGCAATCAGTATCATTTCTGGCTTCTCTTGTCTGACCTTTAGGAGTATCTTGGGGAGGAGAGGCATTGGAGGAAAGGCATATACTGTTAAGTTTTTCCAGCTGAAAGATAGGGCATCCACTTTCCATGCTTGTCTGTGATAAGTCCTTGTGCAGAATCTCTTTAGTTGGCAGTTGTGAGGAGAGGCAAATAGGTCTATGTCCGGGCATCCCCATTTCCTTGTTATCGTGTTGAAAATTTGTGGATCCAATTTCCACTCGTGGGGATCCATGAGATTTCTGCTTAGTTTGTCTGCCAGAGTATTTATCTTTCCTGGCAGGAATTGTGCCTGTAGATGTACCTGGTAAGTCAATGCTGTGTCCCACAAAGTCGTGCCTCCCTGCTTGTTTATATACCACATGACCATGGTATTGTCTGTCTTTATCAGTAGCTGTCCCGGATGAAGTAGGTCCTTGAAGGCTGTCAAGGCATTCTGAACAGCTAGCATCTCTTTTTGATTGATATGTAGATGCATTTGGTTTGCGGACCATGTGCCTTGAATACATCTTCCTGCCATGTGGGCCCCCCAGGCATAATCTGATGCATCCTTTGTTAATGTCTGCCTGGCTGGGGGTAAGGTGAATGGCTGTCCCTTGTTCTGGTAACAGGCCTTCACCCACCATCGAAACTCCTGTTGCAGGCAGGGAATGAGAGTAATTATTGTTTCCAGGCTGTGGCAATGCTGAGTCCAAACACTTTTTAGGTACCAGTGAAGTTTCCTCATATGCAGTTTTGCATATAGAATTAGTAGAATGCAGTATGCCATGAAGCCCAAAGCCTGCATAATTTTTCTTGCAGATAACTGGGCCTTTGTTGCCAACAGTTTGAAATAGGTAGTACGTTGCCTTTGTCTGGCGTGAGATAAGCCATCTGGGCAGTTGCATTTAAGCTTGCACCCAGGAATATTATCTCTTGAGAGGGTACTAGTTTTGATCTCTGTTCGTTGACTGTGTACCCTAGGCATGGTAGTAATTTCTTTACAAACGCCAGATGCTGTAGTAGAATGTCCTTGTTCTCTGCTAGAATGAGGTAGTCGTCCATGTAAGAATATATTTGTATTCCTCTTTGTCTGCAGAATGCAATTACTTGTGCCAGGCACTTTGTGAAGACCCTGGGCGCAGTAGATAAGCCAAAGGGCAGTGCAGAGAATTGGTAGTGCACTGAGCCAGCTTTGAATCTGAGGTATCTTCTGCATGTTTGTCTGATTGGGACATGCAGGTATGCCTCTTTTAGGTCTAAAGTCACAAGCCAAGCCTTCTTGCCCAGCATGGGCAGAAGCTGCTGTAAAGTCAACATTTTGAATTTTGGTATATCCAGATATGTGTTTAGAATAGATAGGGGTCCAGTATTGGCCTCCAGGCTTTGTCCTTTCTGGGTACCAAGAACAGTCTTGAATAAAATCCTTGTCCCTGCTCTTGCTCTGGTACTTGTTGAATGGCCCTCATGTCCATGAGGGATGAGACTTGTTTTTGTGCCTCTGCCCATTGTTTTTTTTGGCAGGTCTGGCCAACCGTTTGCCCTTGGCAGGGTATGAAAGTGAAACTTGTAGCCCTGTGACACTATGTCTAAGACCCACTTGTCCTGGGTTATTATGTGCCAATTTTGAGAAAAAAGTGCTAGTTTTCCCCCTAAAGGTGCTGCCAGAAGAAAATGCTTGGCACAGGCAGGGGGAAGTCATTGGGACCGTTTCCTGCAAGGCTGTGATTTGTCTTCTCCACTTTTGGAGGAAGAAGCACCCCATTGTTTAGACCTGTATGAAACTTGGGGCTGGGATCTGCCTCTTGGGCGTCTGTATCTGCCCCTTTGTGGTCTGTCTGACACTGAAAAGGACCAATTCTTTGCAGACCAGTGTCAGCTAAATCTTGGAGTCTGTACCTGTAAGAAACACTTGACTGTTTGCATAGATTTAGCTTTGTCCTCCATTTTCTTTAACACCTCTTCTGCTTTAACACCAAACAAAGTATTATGCTGTAATGGAGCATCTAATAATTTTGCTTTAACATGATCAGGTAGATTTTGTTCCTGTAACCAAGCATGCCTCGTAATGACAGAACACGTGACAGTGGCCCTGCAGGAGGCTTCCAAAGAATCAAAACCACATTGCAAAGTATGCTTTCCAACTTGCTCAGCTGCATGCAATAAATCCTGCATTTCTTTGTTTTCTGCACATTCAGAATTTATCAACATTTTCTGTTTGAGCAGTGACATAATATATTGCTGATATTTGAGCATACGAAACTGACAATTTAAAGCCATTATAGCGAAGGTAGCAGAAGTGTAAATCTTTTTTCCCCATCTGTCCAGAGCCCTTTGGGACCCTGAGAGATAGTTTCGGGGTGAGAAGCAGGGTTTTTGAAAAGGAATTTATGAGAGTCAGGGACCCTGTAGTACCTGTCCGGCTTAACAGGAGCTGGTGGTAAGGAGTCAGGGGTCAGACTGAACTCTGAAAATACATCATCTACAATGTCTAACACAGGTGGAATAGCTAGAGGCCTGTGTTGTGGGAGTAAAAGGAAGTCTCAGAGTCTTTTCTTAGATTCTGAATAATCTTGGCTCTCCCAGTGGAAATGTTCCCTCATGGTATGCAAGGTTCCCCAAGGAGTAATCCTCTGGAGGAGAGGCTAAAGGGATAGATTCTTCAGCATCAGAATCCTCATAGGGAGGAAGACAGTATTCCTGATCAGAAGAGGAATCAGAAGAAATGGAAACCTGATCTGAAGATTCATATTCTGTCTCTTGCCTAAGCCTTCTATCAGGCGGAGGATGAGAACCCCTGATCAAATTAATTAAGTCTTCGGCCAGGGTTCATCTAAGCCCAGGTCTGTAACAGTTAGACTTCTTTCCTCGCAAGACAAGGACTTAGTGCTGAAATCAGCTTGGACTAATTCCCCTATCAAGATGGGTGAAAACATTATTCATTTTGACAATGACTACACCTCTACAGTCATATCCAGAAGAAAGGAGTGTGTTCCTCTAAGTCCTTGAAAAAAGCCAATATTAAAGCTCAAATTCTTTTTCCTGCAAGAATAAAAATCACCTTGCCAGAAGGAGGAAGATCTTTGATTTCCTACAAGAAGCACTAGAATTTATCCAAAAGAAGAAAATATTGTCGGACATAGAAAAAATGGAATGGTCACTCCAGAGTTTGAAGAGACAGGCAACAAAAAATGGATGGTCTTTGAAGGAAGGAACAAACAAAACTAAGAAACTAAAGGACAAATGAATAAATTCCTTCTAATTTTAAATGCTTTGTTTTATGAATCATAATATATTTGATTCTGGAAAGTCTTTATGCTGTAAGGTAATGTGAATCATCTTTATTATTAACTTTCTCTTTTCCTTTCTATACCTACTTCTTCTAACTACATAAAGTACTAAGTATTTAAATATCCTTCTCTCGTTCTCTCTTCTTTATTCCTATTCTTTTTTGTTACCAATGTTCCCTTTCTCTCTTTTCCCTATTACACGTACTTTACATACTTTTCCCTTTTAAATAACTGCAAATGATGATGTTGTTTGTCTTTTCGGCTTTTCCAGGTTACGGGACACCACAGTGGAACTGCGGTCTGCTAATGATTGGCAGTAGATTTTTATGGTGCCGAGTTGCCAGCCCGACGCCCAACCACCAGCGAAGGCACGTCCATTCTCGCAGGTCTTTCAGAGGTCACTCGACCGCGGGGAGGACATGCAGACTCCACAGAGAAGAGTACTCCAGCCAAGAAGCGAACAGGAGAACCTTTTGATGTGAGGCAACGATGCTACCGCTGTACCACCGCGGCTTCTCGCCTTCTAATTCTTCAGTAATAGTATAATTTGACTTAATACCAAAATGTATTTCTTCTAGTGGGTCAGTGGTGGGTTAACAAGGTATTTCTGATTAGTGTTTCTAACTAGATGTTTTAGACTCTTTGTTTAGATACATTTAAACATTAATACAGTACATTAATTGTGTTTTATAGATAGCTAAAAATAATATTATATATATCTATATATATCTATATATATCTATATATCTATATATATATATATATATATATATATATATACACACACACACACACACAGTTCCTTTTTTTCTTCTCTCTCTCTGGCCTGGTAAACTGGTGGATGAATGATTGGGATGTTAAAGTGTGCTTTCTGATTTGAGGCAGCTGTTGTTGTGTCTGGGTGGCTGTTTTTGTGTGAGAGGGTTCATTTTTTCATGATGTTGATGTTTTTTGAGGAGACTGGTGGTCTTGTGTGACTGTCCTCATTGTGGAGATTCGTGGTGTGCACTGACAAGGCAGCTTGAGTGTTTTGTTTTGTTTTTTTTGCTTTCTGTAAACTCTAAAAGCTTCAAGATCTGAATTTCCCGCCAAAAATGTTTTTTCTTCACTAGAGACAACTTTTGTTGTGCATGAGCCTATTTAGATACTTTTTAACAAGTTTATGAAGCTGCAGTTTGAGGAAACAACAGTGAGGACATCATTTGACCACTTGAACTTGTTAAATGGTTGTACTTGGAATTCTTTTCTCTTGAAATTCTGTTATCCTTCACTAGATACTTTAAATGGTAAATAATTAGTTCTGATAAAAATGTTTAACTCCTTTGATAATGCCTATGTTCTCTTATAGATGCATACATTCTGCAGATTCAATTACACTATTAGTAACTAAATGACATCAAGTGAACTAGGAGCTGCATTAGAAAAGTCATTAAGCATATTAACATCAGACTTATGTCATATAACTAAACCTTTGTAACTAAACAGACGGTTGTGAGCCCCCCCTTCTCTCTCTCTCTCTCTCTCCCCCCTTCCTGATGAAAGACATCAACATAGATATTGTTAATACATATGAGTAATATGTGTATAATTACAAAATATAACAGTTATGTTGTAATAAATGTTTTATATATATATATATATATATATATATATATATATATATATATATATATATATATATATCTTATTCAACAGATCCTTACATGAAAATGTTAGACAGATGACTGACAAAATGGTTAACTTATCTGATGTTTCTTGAAAAGTATTGGAAATAATGACAATCTTCTTAACCTTCAGCTTCTAATGTTTATACATACTTTGATCTGATCTGTATTTCTGGCAGATCTACGTATTAGAGGCGCTATTATCATATGTGACATATTCATATAGCTTCAGATATATTGGACACTCATTCTAATGTATATTTCATGGATTCAGATTTCTTTAGTTGCTTTCATAATCCTTTTCTTTTTTGTTTTATACTTTATTCTAAGCAGAGATGGATAATTTGTGTCATTTGGTATTGGAGAGGTGGTAGATAAGATGGTTTAGTTAAAGTTTTAACTAAACCAGAAACTTTATGTTTCATGTATTTGTAAATAGTTTTGGGTTTTTGAAAGTAGTGCTTAATACACGTTATGCATCCGTGATAAGTAAGTTTTCAGTAGATTTCAAGTTAACATGGAAGAAAGGTCTTTCAGTTAGTAATAACAAACACATTATAGTCAATGGCTTATAAATGTTTATCATTAAATATTAATGGCTTGAACAACAATGTGAAAAGATCTAGTATTCTTAAATATATCAAAATGCATAGAGCCAAGATCATCTTTTTACAGGAAAGCCATCTATTAAAAAAAGATCTACAAAAATAGTCATTCAATGACTATACCATTCTGGCTGATTCATGTTTTAAGACTAAGGGAAGTGGCACTCTTATTCTAGGGGAAAATACACTACGCCAAGAATTATAGATACAATTTCAGATAAAGATGGGATCCTAAGCATGGCTATTTTGGAAATCAATAGGAAGCATTACACTTTAATGCATACTGGATACCAGGAATGAGTACTAAATATGTTGACAAATATCTGGACCTGATTACTTTAAATGCAAAAGGGGAAATTATAGCAACAGGTGAAGCCGCAGGGGTGCAGCGGTAGCATTGCTGCTTCACAGCAAGAGGTTCTCCCGTTCGATTCTCCGCTGGAGCGCCTTCTGTGTGGAGTCTGCATGTCCTCCCCGCGGTTGAGTGGCATTCGAAAGACATGTGTAGAATGGGCGTGCCTTCATTGAAGGTTGGGCATCGAGCTGCACCTCGGCATCCGTAAAAAATCTACTGCCAATCAATAGCGGACCAGAGTTCCGCTGTGGCGGCCCCTAACCGGGAAAAGCCGAAAGAAGAACTATCATCAGGCAATGATACTTCTAAAAATGGTAAAATAAAACGAACATCTCAAGCCAAGAAGTTAAATGACTTTACAAACCAGATGAACCTTAAAGATATACATGGTCTAAGAGAACATTATTCCTTATTCTGTACTCACTATTCATACCGGTTTGGTACACAAACAAACACTGATAAAGTCTTTGTATCAAATAATATATACTCTAAAATAATTGAGGTATCTATAATGACTTGTCCACTTTCGGACCATAATGCTATAAACTTTACATTAACTACACATACAGACTTAAGATTTCTACAGAGAATTCCTGCTTACATAACTAAGTTAAATGACTTTAAAGAATGGATAATGAAAGAAAAAGACATGTTTGTGGAAACAAATGATAACGGTGAAGTGACTGATACTATACTATGGGACCATTTTAAATTTTATATATATGTGGTGGAATAAAATCTTGGTACCTTAAAAAAAGGAGAGTGGGACAAAGAACTTTTAAACTTACAAAAAAAACAGACAAGATAAAAATGGACGCAAAACCAAATAAAGTAGCACATAACTAAATTACTAAGTTAAGTCAAAAATACTTAGAAGTTCTGAATTATAAGGTAGCCATAAACCTGGAAAAACTGAAATTACAATCTTAGGCTGTAAATTCCAAATATCTGCATGAAATAGTGGTAAGATCCAAAAAAATAAACAATCAAATCTTATTAATGAGATTAAATATAAAAGTGATGGTTCAGTTAAGAGTATACCTAACTTAAAGGGCATATTAGTAGTGTTCAAAAACTACTAGAAAGATATAAATAATAACACACCACTTTTGGAGACAGATAATGTAATAAATACTTTTATTCAAGAAAATATAACCACTAAGGTGTCAATGCAACAAAATAACATATTAAATAAACAAATAACACTAACATAAGTGAAAGTGCAAACAAAAAATGTAAGCGATAATAAAGCTCCAGGACTGGATGGAATAATTCCTGAGCTATACAAGATTTTTCCTGAATATATAATAAAGAAAATGATGTATGCCTTTACTATGGTTAAGCAAAAATCTATAACACCCCCAGCGTGGAAATACTCCATTATCTCCCCCGTATTAAAACAAGGTAAGGACCTCAAATCTTGTGATTCATATAGACCAATGTTGTTGTTAAGCACGTATTATAAAATTTTCATGATGATATTAGCTAAAAGGATAAAGAAAATATTACCTAATCTAATACATAATGATCAGACAGGGTTCATTCTTTATAGAAATGTGCAAGATAACATTAAATTACTATCATTAATAGACATAGCATGCAAATACAAAAAAAACAACTTATTATCAACCTAGACATAGAAAAGGCTTTTGATTCTATTAGTTGGTCTTATCTACAAAGAATTCTGACTGGTTTTGAATTCTCCTCAGATTGTTGTCAACTTACAGTTGGGCACAAGCTTATGTGAAAATCGGATGTCTATCCTCACCACTAGAAATCCTCAAGGGAACTAGACAAGGTTGTCCTTTGTCACCATTACTGTTTGCTCTTTCAATGGAACCTTTTGCTACATATATCAGAAACAAGGCTTTCAAATTAATAAGGAGTATTGTCCTAAGATAAAATTACTTGCTGATGATATGTTAACGTTTGGCGATATTGATGGTTTTTGCATGTTGTTATAAATACCTTAAGCAAGTTTAAAACAATTTCAGGGCTTCAATTTAATCATAATAAATCCAAAACATTATTAATTAACAAAAAGATAAACAAAAACCTAAGAGAAGAGCCTGTTTAATTGGGAGAATGATGTATTAGAATATTTGGGTGTCAGTATAATGAGTACACGGAAAGAGTCTGTTAAACTAGACTACAATAATTTAATAACCACCATTAGTGAACTAATCAAAAGATGGAATAAAATGTTCTTCACAATGGAAGATAGGCTCTCTTTAATTAAAATGATAATTTTACCTAAAATTTTGTTTTATATACAGTCATTGATACCCCCTCCCAAAAACTTATTTAAAAAATTAGACTCCATGCTAAACAAATTTTTATGGTTCCCCTTAAAACCTAGGATTGCATATAAATGGCACATTAGAGCTTGGAACACTAATGGATAGCATTCCATAGCTTACAACTTTATTCCAAATCAGTTATAATTAAATGTAATATTACAATGGATCACACCTACCTGTATATCTGGCTGGAAAACAATACATGAGATTCAACTGATGTCAGAACTATAGAAAATCAATTTAAGGAACAATATGGAATAAGTAGAGTTCATTGGCTTTTACGTGAATTTTGTTTATTTAATAAAAAGTTTGATCATTTTTCTTATGTCATTAATCGAATATTTAATAACTTTAAAAATATAATTGACCGTAATTAACAACATTAAACAATTTCTATTTCTTATATTCCCTACAGCATACTCCCGCTTGCCAAGATACTTCCAACATCAATGCAATGCAAAAATTAAAGGAAAATAACTTGATATTCTGGCATCAGTTTATTGAAAATAAGAGCATTAAACCACTACATTCTCTTTTATGTAGTTTTGATAATAGTCAAGACGGTTGTTTATGCACTCATTATGGCAGTTTATAGAAAACAAAATGAGAGTATCAAACAACCTAGAGACTGAATCTATACCTAGTTTGATTCAGTTTTTTTATTAGGTGTCTTGAAAAGACAAATAATCAAAAATTAAGTATCTCACCTATCTATAAGATACTAAGAGAAGACACTCTAAAGCTTGACTCAGATTTTTAGACTTGCTATGTAAAGATTAATGGAGAACAGATGAATCCAAAAAAATGTTACTGAATTCGACATATGGTACCTCTTCTTCATTATATTGGAGATTGCATACATGGAAATTTAAGAATAGGAGTTTCTATACTCTACATAAAATAAATCTTATACTCAAAAACAGTGAAAGTAAATGTTGGAAAGGTGACGAATTACTAGAGGTCAACTGGGTTCACATGTTCATTGAATGTAGAAATGTTGCTCAATACTGGAAAGACTTCAGATATTTTGTAAATGCTTTACGGTCTGATAACTGTCATATTTCTAACTCACTAATTCTATTCAATGTTCCTATACCTAATGTAATACCTAAATCTCAGATTCAGTTACTCTGGTCAATTCTTGCAATTGCCAGAAAAGTTATTACTTTGAACTGGAAAAGTAAACAAGATTTGATGTTTAAAGATTTTATTAATTTAGCAAAAGTTGTTTGTAAAACTGAACTGCAAACCATTTGTTATAGAACTCATGACATTACTCATAAAAAACAGAATGGCAAAAATTGGAAAACCTTTTGAACAAATACTGATAAACAATTATTTTATCCATGAGAAGTTATCATGGATGAATGTAAATATTGTAAATAGTTTTGTTGTTTTATTGTACTTCTTATATGTATATCTGCGTATGTTAATAATGAAAACAAAATAAAATGCTTTTGAAAAAAGAAAAGAAGAGGAAAAGGATGCCCCATTAGTCTTCACAAAAAAATTAAATGAAGCATCATGGAGCAGGGGACAACAAATTACAATCCATTAGTGAACTACACAGATACGATTCACTGAACATCAGGCAGAAGAAAAAGAAAAATCAAATAACCTTTTCCACACTTCCTAACATGGCAAAACTAGGGCAGGCACCACAATGGCTCAATGCGGTCTGCACACTGCAATTCTTTACGTGAGTGTCAAGCATGACCAAAGGTGTAGATCAATGTGTGTGCAAGTATCTTTAAGAAGCTATCCAAGGGCTTACACAAGTTTATACATACTGAGCATGTGCAAGCCTGACTGCCACTTTATAGTAAACTGTTGAGATGTAAGCATGTATGTATGTAGGTCTGTCCGTTAATCACTTTATTTATACTTTATGATGCTGCTATCCATCCTGTGTTTCTATGTATTAAAAGCATCTAAACAAAATATCCCATCTGCTTGTCATCTATGTTAGAGAGGGACGAGTGACATGGTGACAGAAGAGGCATGTCTAAAAGGGCATGGAGTTAAAAGAAGCATGGATAAAACTAATTGTTGCCAGAAAGTATTCTAGTTCCTTCAATTTAAGTCTGAGAGGCACCTGGTTGGTATTGGAGGAATATACAGGAGTGGATCATCTCTACTGCACTTATAATTCGCAAAACAGGTCAGAGACGAATTTCAGATGTTAAAACTTGCTCAAATAATTTCTTATTTGCAAAATATGAAACAAGGCATACAGAACGCTCTAAACGATATTCGAATAAACCGATAAGTACAATATTGATAAAAATATCCGAATTACAATATAAAATATTTGGCATAATATCTGAATTGCATACAACTAATAAAACAAGAGGAAACAACCACATTTTTTTTGCTAGGGACATATTTTTCGCATTAAAGATATCCAAATTACCAGAAGTGAATAAGGTGTTTGCATGTTTGTGCAGCATTACAGTAAAGTTATTTCACGAGATATAGCCATTTAGAGCATATTTCACAAAGTACAGTATTTCAGAGAGTTTATTGTGCATTTGAATGTTATTATAAGCTCACAGAACAGTTTATTCATATACAGTTACAAGGGCTATATTTTCAGTGTGTTTGTGAATACTCCGTGGGCATGGCAGACGGATCTCGAAACCCAGTGCACTTGTGTTTGATCATAATATTGCAGAGAACTGGACAGCTTTTGAGCAACAGTATGATATTTTCTGATAAAGAAGACCATACAAAGGCATTTATTCTGCTTAATTTAGCTGGATTAGAAGCCACTGAAAGGGAATGTTCATATGTGTGCACATGCTATCTATGCAGGAAAGGGAGAAAACAGACATACTGCTGTACCAGCTGATTCAAGGGAGGACCCTGAGTGCTTAAAAAAAGAAGTTATGTACTCACCATTGCGTTCCATAGCTGTTGTTCATCTCGCCATCATTCTTAGCAGGTTAAGTTTGGAACCAATCCTCGGTTCCGACTTTGCCTTATAAAAAAGCTCGACGTGTTTCACTAGCTCGTGAATAAAAAAAAAACATATCCCATCATGCACCAGGAGAACTCCCCAGATCTTGTTTGCACATATAGCTAAATAAAGGTCATAAAATGTATTATACAGCAATCAAGAAGGCAAGAGAACATGAACAGCCAATTGCATCGGCTCAGTCTTCGAAGAGCAAAGGGCTGAGGGAAGGAGGGTGGATGTAAGAATGAAGGCGAGATAAACACACATGGAACGTTACGGTGAGTACATAACTTCATGTGGTGATGTCCTATCTCAACTTCATTCTTAGCAGGTTGGGACAGGATCCCTACCACCATCTTTCTTGGGTGGCTCTAGGGAGAATATTCTTCATAACAGTGGACCCAAAAGAGGCCCTGTTCCTGGAGGCCAAATCCACTTTGTAATGAGCGATAAAGGTATGATGCCTTGGCCATGTTGCTGCAACACAAATGGTATCAATTGGTAATCTCACCCAAAAGGCAGAAGAGGTTGCAATGGCTCTTGTAGAATGACCCTTTACTTTAAGGGGAAGTTTTTTGTTTCGAGATTGTATTACATACGTTTACGTGCCAATCGGATAACCATTCTGAAAGTGTGACTTTAGACACAGGAGCACCTTTCTTTGAGTCTGAAAATGACACAAATAATTGATCAGACTTTCTGAAGTCCTTTGTCCTATGTAAGTAGAAATGCAATTGCCTATGTACATCCAGTTGTTGTAGCATATATTCTGCCTTGTTGCCATAGTTGGGGAAAAATACTGATAGTTCTATGGATTGATTCAAGTTGGATTCTGAGCATATTTCGGGTAGAAAGGATGGGTTTTGTTCATAGGGATACTCTGTCTTTATGGAAAAGCATGTAGGGGGGCTCTATTGATAATGCTTCTAGCTCTGAAACTCTTCTAGCAGAAGCAATGGCCATCAAAAGAATAGTCTTCCAAGTCAGATACTTGAGATAGCAGGAAGATGCAGGTTTGAATGGGGGAAAAAATCAAACGGGATAAGACACAATTCAAGTCCCATGGTGCTGGAGGAGCTTTGATGGGTGGTCTTAACAAAAAAGCACGTTTATGAAATGCCCTGCAAAGTCTGCGGGACATCACATTGGGGCCTGAATCACCTAAATGGAAACTGTATCGCTGCTAACTGAACTTGAATAGTATCTGTAGCTGCACCTTCATTAAATAGGTTTGTTAAGAATTCAAGAATGGAAGCTATTGGGGCAGAGAAGGGATCAATGTGATTATTCGAGGCCCATGAAGAAAATCTTTTCCATTTGCTTATATATAACTTTCTCGAAGCCTTATGAGATGAGATCAGGGTATGTTTTACTGACAGAGAAAGGTTAGGGAGCCAGCTATTATTGGAATTGGAGCAGGTAAGCTGTCAATTTGAGGCTTCGAAGGGCTGGGTGGAGCGTCCCTGATGCAGGAGGTCTGAAACTGGGTCCAGAATCCACGGCTCCTCCTGGAGAGGAGGCCAAAGGAAGGGGAATCAGATATGATGAGGCTAGCATGGGGTGACTAGTATCAAGTTCCTTCTCAAGGAGAGGGCTTTCTGAAGAACTTTGGGTATCAATGAAAAGGGAGGAAAGGCATAGAGGATACCAAAGGGTAAATCGTGTACAAGTACATCCCTTGGTGACTCCCCCAGAGGAGGCATAAGGGCAAAGTAGCTGCTGCATTTGGCATTCATTGATGTGGCAAACAGGTCGCAGCAAGGTTGGCCCATTTCCAAAAAATCTTTTCCACTACTTCTTGTTTTAGGGTCCACTCGTGAGGATCAGAATCGCTCTGCTGAGTCTGAACTATCACATTGGATTTCCCCGGGATGTGCGTTATCAGAAAGCAGTGGGAAGTCGTCATCCACTGCCATACACTTAGGGCCTCCTGACACAGGGGTTAAGACCTGGTTCCTCCTTGTTTGTTTATGTACCACACAACTCACATCTCTGTCTGTACTGCGATAGTTCCTAGCGGAAGACGGTCTTGGAATGCTTGCAGCACTAAAAGCACCACTCTCATCTCTAGAACACTGATGTGCAAATGGGCCTCATGATACTGCCAAGTGCCCTGGACTGTCCTTCCCAGATAATGCCCCCCCACCCTATCTGGGAAGCGTCCGTGGTCACTGTGGCTAATCACTGTGGAAGAACAATAGGTCGATCTAATGTCACCTGAGTGGAGTGGAGCCATCAAAGGTCTTGCTTGCAAGATTCTGTTATCAAAATGTGGTGATGGGTAGTTCCTCCATGGACCACTGAGTGAACTGTAGCCACTGCAGAATTCTCATATGCAGATGTGCTAATGGAATCATGGTTATTGCTGTTGCCATGGTCCCCAAGACTTTCAGGACTGTTCTTGCTTCCACTTTTTTCTTAGAAAGTAGGTTTAGGACCTGACTTCATAGAACTTGAACGCTTTCGGAGGGAAGCTTTGCCAGGTTGGGAGGGTGGCCGAATGGTTAAGGTGTTTGCTTTACAAACACAAGGTGCAAGGTTTGAGTCTCACAAGGGATAATTGACTAGGCTTAAAATGGCTCGCAAGGGCAGTTAGCTTAGTACTAACCTATGAATCCATGAATCAAAATTTTGTTGCATCTAGATCTGCTCCTATAAAAATTATACACGGATTTGGCAACAAGGCAGATTTTTTGTAGTTTATTGTGATTCCTAGGTGAGAGCAGGATGCAAGGTGGTGTCTCTCATTTTCAACAGTAGATGTTCGGTGGTGGCGGTTAGGAGCCAGTCGTCTAGGTACAGAAACATTCGGAATCCTAGGTGTCTCAAGTGAGCCGCTACTACTGCCATACACTTGGTGAACACTCTAGGGGCTGTAGTGAGGCCAAAGGGCAGAGCTTGGAACTGGTAGTGACTGGCTCCCAGCGGAAAGTGAAAATGACTGGATCTACTGTACATTTTTATGTGGCAGCATGCATCCTGGAGGTCTATAGAGCGTATCCAATCGTCTTGTCCCAGAAAAGGGAGTATTGAATGCAGTGTTACCACCTGGAACTTTGACTTTCTTACTAATTTGTTTAATTTGCTGAGATCCAGGATGGGTCTTGAGTCCCCTCTTTTCTTTGGGACTAAAAAGAACCTTGAGTAAGTTCCAGATCCTATTTGGTCTGCAGGGACTGTTTGGATGACTCTTCTGTCTAGCAACTTTTGTATTTCTAGAGCTGTCTGTTCCCTTTGACTGGGTGGAATGTCCGGGATGTTTTTTGTGTCTGGGACGGGGAAAGAAAAGGGTATGGAGTAACCTCTGGATAAGATGCTTTGTACTCACTTGTCTTTTGTTATTGTTAGCCAGGCTTCTGGGTACAAAGATAAGTAGCCTCCGACTGCCTTCAGAGATGGACAGGCGGGCCTCCTTTCAGGAGTGTTAAAAGGGCTTACCAAGGAATGATTTCCTGTCGCCCTGGTTTTGCGGACACGCTATGCTGCACGGTTGGCATCTTCCATTAGAAATTCCCCCTCTGCCCCTGGGGGAAGAATCACCACTTGTGTCCTGGAAAGCTCTCTGGGATTTTTTGAAACCACATTTTTCCCCCTTTTTGCCCCTTTGGATAAGGTCTGGTAGGTAGGGAAAAATGGACTCCTACAGCAGAGAGAGTCTTTCCTTCTTGTTCACACCTGGCTACTGTGTCTTTGACTTCTGGCCCTAACAAGGACGAGCCATCAAAAGGAGCATTTACAAAGAAAGATTTAAAGGGCTCCGCAAAGTCACACAAGCGCATCCAGGAATGTCTCCTTAGGGAAATTTCTGAACCTGCTGCCCTGCTCGCTCCATCTGCTGCATAAGAAATGAGCCTCATGGAAGAGTTGACAACTGAATTTAAGGTGGAGAGCTGAGAGGAAACCTTCTCTGATACCCCTTCAGCTACTGAACCTTGGAGGATATCTCCTAGGTCTTTCAGATCATCTCTCTGAAGTCTAGTGAAATGAGTCAGACAATTCAGCGATGTAAGTGCAAAGGTCACTGAAGAAAAGATGCACTTTCCATATCTGTCCATTGTACGAGACTCTTTGTTCGGCAGATGGACAGAAGAGGACATATATGAGAGTTCCTTTTTGGTGGCTGCCGCTACCATCATAGCATCTATTGAGACTCCTTTGGTTAAAAAATCTTTTATCTGTGGGTGATGTGATAAATTTATTTGGCCTCCGAGGAACATGTTCCACTTATTCTGGAGACTCCAACTCCTTTTGACAAACTATGTCCAACAGTTCATTGAAAGGCGGAGACACCCAAGTGGCGGAAGGATGAGACCCAAAGGTCTTCAGGTATACAAACTCCTCCTCAGAAGGGTTGGACTTCCAACCCCCTATCTGTTTTAGTATTTCCAGCATGTCCGCAAAGAAGACATCCTCAGAGAGCGACCGTGGGGACCCTTCCAAATCAAAGACTGTATCCTCTTCCATAGCCTCTTCTGAGGGAATTCTTCAGAAGGGTACTCTCCAGAGGTTTCGGAAGAGAGGGGGTCACCCAATGGGGCATCCTGAGGCCTAGGGTCTTCTCGTCTGTGGATACAGTGGTCCCAAGACAGACACCAGTGCCTTCTGGGAAGAATGTTGACCCGAGAGTGGACCCGTCTGTGGAAAAGCACTCTCATCACCTCGAAAGCCCCTCGCCCCTGATCACAGGAAACTCCCAGCTCCAAAGAGCCAGACAGAATCCTTGGAACCAAGGGGATTGGCTCCGAGGCTGTGGTAGGAGCAGAGCTCACCCAAGCCAACGCCTGGAGAAGCAAGTTCAGATCTGTCAACTGTCTGATCAGACTCCCCAACCCGGACCCAACTGGAGAGCGTCAATTCTTAGACTCCTCAAGTTCGAATGTAACCAAGGAAGTCGGACCAGTAGTCAGACCCGAAGATCCTGTGATAGGCTCAGCTACGATGGTTCCACTATGATCAGTTCTGGACATTCTAGCTCAGAGGATCGAAGGAGGAATCGACGGTGAAAGGGTAGGCTTGGTAGGTTCCGAAGACCTCTGGGTTGGATCAGACAACAGTTTGGTGAGCGCTAGTGTCGTAACAGCCTCTGCACCATGCGATCCACATCATCGAACAGGCTCCTGGAAGACAGAGGCGGGGGGTGGGTGGGAGATTTTGAGGACTGTAGCAAAGGAGACCTCAAAGTGGGAGATATTGGTTCCAATTACGGGAACCGTCTCCGCAAATGAAATTCCACTGACACAGACACTGAAGGAGCCAAGGTTGTAGGCTTCTTGGGCCCAAAAGCCTTCAGGTCTGGAGATGAAACTTTAGGTAATTTGTTTGATGGCTCCAATTGAGCGCTTGACGATGAGGACATTTTCCCCGACTTGTCAGACTTCCAGGAAATGACATCTAGGAAAAAAAGAAGTCATTGTCCCCCTCTACTCGTCACTCATTAGACCCATTACAGAGTACAACCCCCCTTTTGGTATGTACCTCACAAGACATCTACAACAACTGAAAAGGCCATAAAAATACCTCACAAAGAGGATTACCGGCCTCAAACAGATGCCCTATGCAGACAGTCTCCAAAAACTCCAGCTTTACTCCGTTGCGTATCGCCTACTCAGAGGCAATCTCTGCCTAACATACAAAGCTATGTCAAACCCAGAGCCTAGTCCATGTTCAACCTGCATTTGATTATCTACATTAGCATCCAAAGCACCATTATTATTACAAAAGGACATGCTCCACTTAAAGAAATCCCAATCCCTCCAAGCTACATGCTCTAGGGACCTAAACCTTGTCACCACAATAAACAGAACATGCTGGAGGGATAGATTCCTGTCCCAGAAACTTCCCATACTTTGGAACAAACTACCTATCTATATCAAACAAAGCTCCTCATTAGCACTCTTCAAGAAAAATCTTGTTGATTGGATGGAAAATAGGAAATTCACCCCGGGGATCACTTCTGTGGCTCTACTCGATAGGGGCACAGGTAAATAATTTTCTTGGGTGACGAAAGCCAGGGCACCTTTTTGGCTAGGCTTATATAGGCCCTAGGGCCAATAGCCTAGTACCTACCTATGAACTTGAACGGGATTTGCCCAATTATTAAGGACCCTGTCCTTCTTTTATCGCTTCAGAAAAAGGGGTCTTTATCAGGCCTCGCAGTATCTTGTACTTTTCTTTACAACAACACTCTGCCTAAAAGAGACAAATAGCACAAGACTCTTGCAAGTGAACGTCTCCAAGACAGTATACACAAATTGTATACCCATCTGTAATGGACATTTTCTGACCGCATTTAACGCATTTCTTAAACCCAGAGGGTTTAGCTTCCTTAGAATCCTTTGATGCCACAGTGTAATTCAACAACCACAAAGGAAAGCAACAAACAACAATACTCTATATGTATAAAAAGAAATCAGAAAGACAAAAAACTAAGACAAGGTGAGAAAAGGGGGAAAAAAGCCCTCTAATTTAAATGGGTTAAGACAACTCTATTTAGCAAATAGAGGAGATTCTAAAGGCTATTCTCTAATTTAAGCTAAGTAGCCTTGAGGGAATACAGGAAAGAAAGCCCTCTAAAAACGGGTTATTAATTACTGGTTTGAAAGCCGGGATGGGGGGGGGGGTCCTTGCGAGGAAACAATGGCCAACAGCAGTGAAAAAACTAAGGGGAAAACACTAACTACACAGCAAGTTAACTCAGTAAATATTAAAGAATTAAACAGTAAGAAATAGCTACGAAGTGTTTAACAAGATCAAGAAAATAATGTCTACTTAGCCAGAACCAGTAGGAGAGCACACAATCTTGCTTAGTGGCAAACGAGATCAGGGGAGTTCTCCCAGTGCATGATGGGATAGGGCTTTTTAGCCACGAGCTAGTGGAAGACCTCGAGCTTTTGTATAAGGCTGAGTCAGAACAGAGGATCGGTTCCGAACCCAACATGCTAAGAATGAAGGCAAGCTAGGACAACATCATATCATAAATTTAGAGAAATGTGTAACCCCCCCAAACAAATGTTACAATGGAAAGGCACTTTTATATAAGGGATCAAAAGCCTGATGAAACTTTTGCAACATATACAAGTGACTTGAGAAAGAAGGCTAAAATGTGTAGATTTGGTGACTTAAGGGATAAGTTGATAAAAGACAAGATTTGTGTATAGTATAAAAGATAACACTGTGAGAAAGATTTTGCTTTGTGACAGAGATTAAACTTTGAATAAGGCCACTGAGATTTGTCAGATATACAAGCTCACACAGAAGCACACAAATACGTTTACAAATGAGAGATGCATGCTTCCAGTAACTTCTAGTAGCAGCACATGCGGTAGTGGTGCTGAAGTAGCATTGCCGCCTCACAGCAAGACGTTGTCACGTTCGATTCTCAGCTAGAGCGTCTTCTGTGTGGAGGCATGCGTGTATGGGCGTGCCTTAGTTGAAGGCTGTGTGTCAGGGCTGGTAACTCGGCACGTAAAAATCCACTACCAAACATTAGCAGACTGGAGTTCCGCTGTGGCGACCCCTAACCGGGATAAGCCGAAAGACACAACAACAACATGGTTAAGAGAAACAGGCCCAAGCATATGGCAGCAACTGTAACTCCTGCAGCACCTACTGGTAAACCCAGAGCTTTCCAGTAAATTCCAGACTTCACACAGTCTCAATGAAGCATAAGAGTGAGTCATCAAACTCAAAGCATGAGCCCCCACCCAGTTTCATTGTCAACAGTCATAATTGTGGTGGAAATCATGAATCTAAAAGGGAAAAATGTTTAGCTTTTGGTCAGCAATGCCACAAATGCAATCAATGGAATCATTTCAAGAGTTTTTTTTAAATGAAAAGGCCCACATTATTTTATTAAAAGGGAACATTTCAAGAAACAAGTTGATCAATTAGAAAGCTGCAACCCTACTCTTATACTGATGGTGTGGCAGTGCTTCATGAAACAGTCAATGTAGTAGATTTATGGGCAAAGAATGAAGTATTTTGTACTGTTCAGATAAATGGAAAACCCAGAGAGCTCAAAGTTGATACACGTTCTAAGTGCAATGTTATGTCAGCAGCAACATTTGCTAGTGTGTGCCATGGTGAAAGGCTTGATTTGGCAAGGTGTGTGAAGCTTGTTGCTTATGGTAGTGAAGAAATGCAGACTGAAAGCTCAGTAGGGCTTTCATGTTACTCTGCTCCGAGATGTTATGACTGGTTATTTTATGTGGTCAAGAGACATGTCCAGTCATTATTAGGGCTCAGAGACTGTTTGAAAATTGTGACTTTCATTTAATAAGGAAGTCCATCAAGTTCGCTTGAAAGACCACTAGTCTAATTTCGTCCAGTATATTTTTTCTACCTATTCAGAGCTTCTAGTTGTGTACCATGAAGTTAGATCCAGATGTCAGTCCAGATATCAGGCCAGCTCGAAAAGTTCCAATAGCTATGCAGGACATAATTAAAGCAGAGTTAGATGAAATGGTGCGACAAGGTATGATTTGTCCAGCTGATGAACCTACTGAATAGGTATCTTCTATGGTGGTAGCTCATAAGAAAAGCTCAGATGGCATTAGAATACATACTGATCCACGAGATTTGAACAAAGCACTAAAATGACATCATCCAATGTGCACAGTCGAAGCAGTTGCAGCTCTGATGCCAAATGCCACTGCTGTTTTCTGTCTTAGATGCAGATAGTTTATTTTGGCAAATTCAGCTTGACAAGAAATCCTCATTGCTCACTACTTTCAGTACTCCGTTTGGATGGTACAGATGTCTGACAATGCCATTTGGGATAAATTCTGCAAGTGAAGTCTTTCAACGTGCAATGCAGCAACCTTTTTTCTGGGTATCCTTGTGCTATTATAGTAGAAAGTAATGGTGACGGCGAGCATGACAGAAATCTCAGAAAAGTTCTGGAAAGAGCACGTCAACTAAATCTTAAGCTCAATCCACAAAAATGCAAATTCAGGCTACAAGAGGTTACTTATGTTGGTCATTTATTTACTAGCTCAGGCCTATGACCAAACCCTTCTAAACAGCCATTCTCGAGATGCCAGCTCCAGACAATGTTCAAGCCCTACAATGTTTTCTTGGCATGGTTAACTACCACGGCAAGTTCATTCTAGACTTGAGCCAACTTTCATCACTGCTAAGAGAGCTAACACGTAAAGCTGTATCCTGGTCTTGGTTAGAACAACACAAGGAGCATCTGATGTCCTGAAACAGAGAATAGTCCACCAACTCTCAGATACTACAATGTTCACAAACTAGTCGCTCCTACCTGTGATGTTTCAAAATTTGGCCGTAGTGCAGTTGTTATACCAAGCACTCTTACACAAACTGAAATGCAGTATGCTCAAATTGAGCAAGAGCTTTTGGCAATTGTGTTGACATTTGAAGTTCGTATACAATTACAATCTGAAGTTCCATGAATATATTTATGGTAGACCTATCCAGATCAAAATAGACCACCAACCTCTAGTCACTATCTTGAGAAAGCCTGTCCATTCAGCTCCTGCCAGACTGCACTGCATGAACCGGAAACTGCAAAAGTATAACTTCACTCGTCTGCAAGAATGGCAAACTTCTTTATCTTGCTGATACATTATCCAGGTTGCCAAGAAACACCACTGAACAGCATGAGAATGAGAACCTTGATTTTGAAGTCATGAAAGTTAGAAATTTTTCTTCTAAGTCTTGATGAGCTGAGAGATCATACAGACACAGATCCTGTTTTACAAAGGCTCAATCAGTATCAAGTCAGGGATGGTCGTCACAGCAATCTGGTTTACCTCAAGAAGTGCAAGCTTATTTTCCATACAGAGATGAGATTTTGTCTGACAATGCTATTATGAAAGGCCCGAAAGTAATTGTTCCAAAGTCCTTGCAACAAGAGTACATTACCATCTTGCATCATGGTCACCCGGAAACCGACTCTACCAAAAGACAGGTGAGAGGCCTAGTATTTTGGCCTTCTATGTCACAAGACATTGAGAGAGTATTTTATCTTGTTCTGTGTGTAACAGTAACAAGTCACATCCTCAGAAAGAACCACTTCAGCTAAACCAGATTCCTGAACTGCCTTGGTAGACAGTAGCTACAGAGATTTTTAAGTGGAATGGTCAACATTATTTGTTAGCAGACTTGCTCCAATTGGTTCGAGATTGACTTACTTCCTAATTTAGCATTCACTACTGTCATTACCAAGATGAAGCGTCATTATGCAGTCCATGGTAGTCCGCACAAAGTTATTTCTGACAATGGCACGCAATTTACAAACCAATAGTTCAAAAGATTTGCTGAGGAATGGGACTTTATTCATGTCATAAGTAGCCAGAGTATCCACAGTCAAATGGTTTGGTATAGTGTGCAATCAAAAAGTGCAAAACAGTTACTAGAGAAATCAAAATGAGAGAATAGTGATGCTTTCTTGAATCTTTTCAATCTCAGAAATATTCCTTGTGATAATCATCTTGGTTGGCCTGCCCAGAGACTTCTGTCGAGACAAACCAGAACCACATCACCAATCAGTAGTCAATTGTTGGCTCCATATGCCAAGAACAGGTCAGTGAAAAACAATCTGTTGAAAAAGTGTTTAACCCAGAAGTCCTACTAAAAATAAGACCAGAAAACCGCTCACTCCATTATGAGAAAGAGAAGTGGTAAGGATGCAAACGTCCAAAGGTTATGATCAGATAGTAGTCGTGAAGAATATTTCGCCACAGCCAAGATCATACAATGTGGAATCACAAGGAGCAGAGTTTAGGTGGAATCAGAAACATTTAATGCCGGTACCAAAGCCTACACCACAGCACAGAGTCTTTCTCACAGGCTATCTCAGAGTGAGTTGCCCAGTGTTCCAGTCGTTCCTGTGACGAATCCGAAGTTCCCAACAGGAGTTGTTCATCGAAGACTGTCCCTGTTGCTAAATTCAGTTCAGATTGTTAAGTTACCAGATCTGGTCGTATCTTCAGACCATGTTATAGATGCACAGCAAAAAGAACACAAGCAAGGAGGCTAGATCCAAATACAAAATATTTATTCACAAGTAATGTAAGCGCTTTCGGTTGACAAAATGCACAACCTTCATCAGACAAAACAATTGAACCCAATTCAAAATTTAAATATAAAACCATAATGACATCATCACATTTTAGATCCAAAATTAAAGAAACTTAAAAATATATACATAAATAAGTAATATGCATTTAAAATTTTTATACATTTAAAAATTAATAATTTTTTTAATATAATTTTAACGTCTATCCAAAGATTTAAATTTCAACAAACATTTTAAAGGACACATTTCATTAAGTCCAAGAAAAGCATAAGCATTTGTTAACAATTGCCACCACAACTCTCTAATCTCAAGCCTTAAGGACCATGGCCCACCCTTAGGATCAATCCTAACCTGTTCGATAATCAAAAATAAAAATAAATTATCATTATTTTCATTAATATGCCTAGCTAGGGCATTAGTATGGTCCCTCCTAGAGATACAGTACTGATGTTCATAAATCCTCTCTGTTTCATGTGGCGTTCGGTCTTACCAATATAAAACTGGGGACAACCTTGGCATTCTGCAAGATATACAACCACAGTACTATTACAGTTAAATCTATCCTTAACAAAATATGTAGCAGACCGAATAGAAAACTTATTAGAAGTCTTAACGTACTTACATTGGGAACAATTCACACATTTAAACATCCCACTTGATCTAGAACAAATAGCATGTGTTCTCTCTACCATATTCTTAATGTTGGCACCCCGTTTGTAAAATATTTTGGAATCTTAGGTAACTTATACCTCAGACTATCATCATCCATTAGAAAAGCCCAGTTTTTACATATTACTGAACATACTTCAGGGGCATCCAAAAAATGGTAGTAATAAAAGATAAAGGGACATTACTAACACTATTCGTGCCTAGTCTGTGTTCAACCTGCATTTGATTATCTACATTAGCATCCAAAACACCATTATTATTACAAAGTAAAGGTTTAAACCATCCTGAACTCCGTTTAGAAATAACCTCATCTCTCAGTCCCTCAATCAAACTAGAAGGGTACCCACGTGCAACAAACATCCTCATAAGGGTATCACATTCTACCTGGAAATCATAATCCAAAGTAGTCATGCGAGCAGCCCTCACCAACTGCCCCTTAACAAATCTCTTCTGAAATTATGGTTTTAACACAAGGATCCCTTGCAATTTCAAACAGTTTACAGCATCTATCTGGTTGTCAGATACATTAGTTTTATTAACTAATTTGTTTTTAACTAAATTCCTTAAATCAATTTTGCATAATTTCTCATAGCAACCAAGAGAAAAATGCAACGAGGGATTAAAAACACTGTTAACACGACAGTCATTGTTAACAGCTGGCAAATTTCCAAACAAATAATGCACGTTAAGTTTACGAACAAATATTTTAAGGTCAAGCAACGTGTCCACTAAATTCATACGTTTTGAAGAAACAAAGGATAGCCCCTTTGAAAGCAAGTTAATTAAATTAGACACCACAACATCAGTAAAATAAAATATTTTAAAATCACCTGAAACGTTGTGCAAAATCTGTGGATATAAAGTACTATTACTAGTACTCACATTATACAAGTCACAATCCTGTACTATCTGCGTCGGTAATTGTTTTTCTTGTTCCGACGTGGTTTTGAAATTGCCACTGTTCCCTCTGGGGTTCTGGAACGTCGAACCATTCTGAAAACCCACTTGATTATTACAGAGATTATTACTAACTTGTTGATTCCGGATTCGCTGACGTCGCCTAGGGGAATCAGGTTGTTGAATATCTAAACCAGTAGCTTCATTCATGCTACTAGTTCCTGGAACTTCTGTGTTGTTTGTATTAACAGGCCTGCCTCTTTCTATTACTCCCCGTGTAAGTTGGAAGTTTGAAGTCTTGTTTTTATATAGATGCACAGCAACTTGGACATGAACATTCTGTTTGTTTCTAATGTCTATAATAATGCATCTCTAACCCCAATGTTGTTTTTCCTATGGGTAATCTTTTTAAGAGGGAGGACTAGATCAATGTGTGTGTGTATGTATCTTTAAGAAACTATCCAAGGGTTTACACAAGTGTATAAATACTGAGCACGTGCGTGCCTGGCATTTTGTAGTAAGCTGCTGAGATGTAAGCATGTATGTATGTAAGGTCTGTCCGTTAATCAGTTCATTCATATTTTCCGATGCTGCTATCCACCCTGATGCGTTTCTATGTATTAAAGCATCTAAACAAAATGCCCTGCCATGTCATCCATGTTAAGAGGGATGAGCAGCAAAAGGAATTGTGCAGATTACAAAAATACCCAGGGAAAAACAAAGTTAAAATAACCATGATCTTCACTTACCTTTGATAAGGATTTCAAGGCCCGTACTGCATCCCTGCGGTCATCCAATAAGGTGGATGAGGCCACTCTGTCACATAATTTATGTATCTGTAAACAAGAAAAGAGCAAAAAATTAAACTAGCTGAATTACAAGATGCCATCACAAAGGAACAGCAATGTACTAGGCAGTAAGAAGCCCGTTCTACTACTCATGCATTTCTAAATACTGACTACATTTCTCTGCTGTCTGAAAGACTTTCCAAGTCTAAACCAGTCTAAGGTGACACTAATTCCCTCTTCCCAGCTTTCTCAGATGAATAAAATACTAAGTAAAAAATGTGGGTATTTCAGCTAAAAAGCTGGTAAAACTCTTTGCAACGCTTCTCTCCTCTCTCGCAACCTAAACATGTATGCATAAAACTGGTCACTCTGCTTTTGTCTTACAGCCCAATTATTGTTCTTGACCTGGAACCTAGCAGAAACCATCACATGCACTGGAAGCATAAACATGTACAGTTTTGCTCACTTTCTTTGTTGATTATATTAGCAGAATAATATGGCCGCAACTCAGGCCAAAACCAGAGTGTGACAGATATGTAAATAATGCAAAAATGCGACAGATATGCAACTAATGCCAAAAATGTAAATAATTTCATTTTAAGAAAAATAGAAGTATTTCTCCTTGCCAGCAAGCCATCAAAGATTATAACAAACGTAACTTCAGCTTAAAGCTTCAATGCTCCACCTTTCTTCTTCTTGAGAAAAAAAAAAAAAAAAAAAAAGAGTTCAGTCTAAGTAAAAAGAGTTCGGTCACACTTAGACATGTATCTCAATCTGCGGCAGCTTAAGTGCTTTAATGCAATTTTACTGCTATCTTTCCTGTTCTACACATGTTGTTTAACAAAATGTTTGACAAACATTAAGGGTATACCTACATAAATTCTACTACATCCCTCAGGAACATGACTTTAGGCACAGCATCCACAGACATTAATGGATGGGGAACCATGCACACACACTGGAGTACACATTGAAATCTAAAGACATATTATTTTTATGCCGACACATCATATTGGGACAAATTTTAATGAAAGCTAACCTGACATTAGCAGAGAAAAATTAGCATTTCAAAAAGTGCTTAATTATGAAAATAAGCCAGACATACTATTAATGAATGTGTGAAGGACTGTTGCACTGTACAGCAGGCATCATGTCAAGGTGAGTTACGTGAAAACATGTTACACATTTCACTTACAGTAGGATGGTGATTATTACTGCCAACATAAAATGGTCATTGCTTTTTACATTCTTCCTTCCATTAATAACCATTTCATTTATCAGTTTACTGTATTACTAAGTTCAGTCAGTGACTGATAAAGTTGATTCGGGTAGACACCGAGAGCCACCGCTCCAGAGAGGCAAATGGCCAGCAAAGAAAAAAATAACAAAACTCTTACAATAAAATTATGTTCAGCACCGCTAACTCATCACAGTTAACAAATGTTTTGAACATAAGAAGCAATCATTATATTCATTGACTATTTCTAGTTAAAAAAATCTAAATGACAGACACTAAGTATTTGCCTTTATAAAATCAAGGTATCTGCCTTCTGTGCATGAGAAGATGGGGCCAGTGAAGACAGAGGCTGTAAATTGCCGGTGTGAACTACAAGAGAAGGTTGTGTCATCTCTGCAATACAAGGCAAGTTATTTTTTTTTTCATAAGACATTGGCAGTCAACCAGATAAGGACGTGGGGTAGCTATGTTTTGGACATAAGCAGCTTGCCCATTTTATTTGCAAAATTTGAAGTCAGGTGTGAATCTATTTGAATTAATTTATTAAAATATTAACATGCTAACAGTCAACTAGAGGAGGTGCTATCTGCCCTGTGGATGAAAGCAACATGACCCACTTAACTGCTCATTTTAAAGTCTGTCATTAAGGACTGATGGGGATTTGTGTGAAAAACTAATGGTTTTACTTATTTTTTAATATGCTGGCAATCAACCAGATTGGGGGGACCTAGCTGTGCAGTGGATGAGAGCTTGCCTGTTTCATTTATCAAGTTTAAAATATACATTAAATGGCCAGTGTATATTTGTGCGATATAAACAGAATTATTTACTGTTTTTTAAATATGCTAGCAGGCAATAATATGGATGGGGGGCTATCTCTGCTGCAGACAAAAGCAAACCTATCCTCTTCATTTGCAGTTTAAAAACTGGAATTATGGGCTAAAGTGCAGTTGTGTGTAGCATTTACTCACTGGTCATTCTTTGTGAAACAAATTTGAAACTATCCTTGATTTCACAGGGCATCCTTTATCTTTGCCAAATATCTAGCTTGGCAAATTACAATCTTGTTTGCCCAGCTTACAGTGTAGCTTTACAGGACTAATGTTCATTTGTATGAAATAAGTTGGGATATTTACCCTCTGGTTCTGTTTGGGTCAAACAAAGTTGAGAGCTTTACTTACTTTGCAAAATATAATGAACCTTGTCTTATATTTTGATCTGTATAGGTTTGTTTTGGCAAATCATTCAGGATTGCAGTCACTAAATGGTGGGGTGACTGTGGATGAAGGTACTTTGTCATTTGCTTGGCTACAATCTGACTTCACAGGACTACTGTGCATCTGTGTACAGCATCTTGGAATACTTCACTGTGGACATTAGTGGATCATACTGACAGCAGTTCAAATTATCTTAAATTAGGAAGAGGACCTATGGCAAGACCTAGGCCCCAAGATGGTCTGTCATCCCTACTGTGAAGGATCTCCTAGGCTAAAATCATGAGGGTTTCCCTTAATGACAAGAAACATGAAGTCAGTCTCTTTGCAATTCTAGTGTATGGCAATTATGAGTTTTGGTCTTTTCTGAACTTTGCTACAACTCATGGATCAGAAAAATAGAAGGAAGACATATAAGGATATCCCTTAACACAAGGATATGGACTGTGGTATAGTTTCCTGTGTTGCCCATATCCTTACTTGGATAGGAGGAAGCTTCTCTGTTCACCAGTGAGAGTGGGGAGCTTTGAGCAGCCTATCTGTCCCTGGAGGAGTGGTCTCAACCATGAAAATAGTAGCTTATTGGCCGCTCTGGGTCACTTCCTATCTCTTTCAGTTTTCCTGCTTTAGAACCCGCATTTGTGCGGTTTTGCACGATTTTGCGCATAGCGCAGCGCCGCTTAAACTGGTTTTAACTATTCCCAGCTCCACAAAGTCTTCACTTTTTCCCTTAGAACTGTTCTAAATCTCAAAGTAAGCACTCTATTTTCATTCTAAAGTCCTACAGTTGTTCGTATAAGTAATCTTATAAGTAAGCACTAATAAACTAAAGCACTACACCCTCTTATACTCCCTTTAAGTACTTGGCTCCCTATTGGTCCTTTTTGATCAGTCAAAAAGTAGTTCCTTATACTATTCTGGCATGTCCAAAAGTCAGTTTCGGGTTTACTCTCCAGTCCAGCTGGTGAATCTGGGAATCTTGAGGCAATGTTACAACTGCCTTATGTACACAGACCACCCTCTCCTCCTTCCAACAAGCTCAAATATATGTGAGAGATGCAACTATATAGCCAAACTGGAGGCTGAGCTCTCTCAACCCAATACTGGTGCAGTCAGTCAGGAGGAGAAGGTAACCACACACACCACAAATCCAGTCTTACATAGACCTATCGCAACAGAAAACCAAACACAAACACAAACACACAAAAACATACTCGGAGGCCCTAAATAAAAATCTGCCCAAGCAGCAGAGACCTCCAAAGCAGACATCCAAGCAAACGCTACCCCACAACAATACCCACGTTATCACATAATTCACAAAGTCAGTGTGCCACACAGTCACAGCCTTTAAGGCTAAACAACACACCTAATACACTTGTCTCACCAGGCTGAACAAAGAGAAGGTCACTGTAAGCTGCCGGTCGGGTGCCAGGATCCGCCACATAACCCAAGCACTCAGGTCACTCAAAAGCAAGTACAAATATGACTCAGTCATTGTCCATGCTGGTGTGAATGACCTGAGACATACCTCCCTGGACTACATGAAAAGAGACATAGAGGAGCTCTCTGATCATGTAGCCCAGGCCGGTATGATCCTGACCTTGAGTGGCATCTTACCCTCACCAAGAATGATGCCACAGTATAAAGACAAAATGACCAATTTTAACAACTGGCAAAGTATTGGTGTCATTCAAAGGGGATCCAGTGTCTGTCAGCCTGGGATGACATGCTCGACAAGCCACATTGCTTCGCTAGGGACGGCTTGCACCTGCCACCCCTGGGCTTTCGAATACTGGCTAAGGCTCTTGCCACTTCCATAGTGCCTTTTTTAGGCAAGGCTCAAAAGACAAACCCACCTCCATAGACAACACAAAGAAAAGAAACTAAGGGTAATGCTGCTCAACGCCAGAAGTCTAAACCTCAAGATGCACGCACTCGAGGCTCTCCTCAGTATGGAGAATATTGATATCTGTGCAGTAAAAGAAACCTGGTTCAAGGCTCCCGAGAGCACCCCAGCACTACCAGGTTATATCTCATACCATGCTTTTTGGCCCCAAAACTCGGACCGAACCACAAAAGGAGGGGGAGTATCCATATAAGATACCCACACCTCCAGGTTAGTGGCACTGCATGAAGCATCGGAGACCATCCATGTGCAACTAACAGTGGGCAAAACTGCCTTTCAGTTTGTAGCCTGCTACAGACCACCCTCCCAAACTCAGGAACCCCACTCGGCTTTCCTGAGAGCACTGGAGAATATGAAGGTCTCTCCAAACACCATTATATTGGGTGACTTCAACTACCCAAACATAGACTGGGAGCACTACTCAAGCCCCAACACCCTCGCCCACCGGTTCCTAGAATTTATAAACTCAAATGCTATGGAACAACTGGTCACCACTCCCACAAGAGGGGAAAACATACTGGACCTGATCATCACCAACATGGGGACTCTATGTTCCATACCAGAGGTATACCCCTCATTGGTAAGATCTGACCATAAATTAATCTCACTGGACATCCATATCCCGTCCCCACCCCCAGCCAAGGAAACCACGGTGAAGAACTTCTCAAAAGCAAACTTCACACTTCTCAAAACTGAGGTGGAATCCTTCAAAGCCCCCGGGCCAATGGAAAATACGGCCCAAACCGCAGATTCCTATACAAACGCTTTCTATGGACACCTACAGGAATGCATGCATCGTGCTATCCCAAATAAAACCAAGACTCATTCCTCCAAAGGCAGGAGACCTGTCTGGTGGACCCCAGCCATAAATAAGCTATACAACAGAAGGAGGAAGCTACTACATGATAGAGCAAAATCCCAAAAAGGGAAGGCATCTCTGATCAGTACTACCAAAAAACTACGATCACTCATAAAATCATCCAAGGCCACTTTTGAGAGAAAAATTGCACAAGCAACAAAAGATAATCATAAGGCTTTCTTTAGCTATGTTAGAAACCTGGGTGGCAACTCCCAGATATGCTCAGAGTTAGTCCATAATAACAAAAAATACACTGAACCCTCAGACATTGCCAACATCCTCCCAGACAGGTTCAGTGCAAACCCCCCCCTTCCCCCCAAAAGAGCACATGTCTATCCCAACAGAGTGTAGCCTCCCTGACATCACAGATGCACAGGTGAGAGCTGCCCTCTCCAAAGCAAAAAACACAGCATCAATGGGACCGGACGGTGTCCCGGGCTGCGTCTTACACAAACTCCAAGAAGAACTGAACCCTCACATAAAGTCACTGTTCAATCTCAGCCTTACTACAGGATATGTACCCAAGGAATTGCGTACAGCAACAGTGGTCCCACTCCACAAAGGTGGTGCCACAACGGACCCCAGAAACTATCGCCCTATAAGCCTGACTAGCCTGGTCTGCAAAGCTATGGAGCGTATCATCATGAAAATCAAAGACATTGGGAACCTCCAAACACAGGATTCTACCCAATTCGGCTTTGTTAAGGGCAGATCTTGCCTCTTGAACCTGGTCGACTTCTTTGAAACAGTCACCAAGGCCATAGATGAAGGGAAGGTAGTCCACACGGCCTACCTGGACCTCGCAAAAGCCTTCGACACAATACCCACTCAGGCATCATAAATAAGCTCACCAGCTTAAATATCAACCCCTATGTCACAAGATGGGTTGCAAACTGGCGCAGGGATAGAACCCACATGGTCAGAATTGCAGGTGCCATGTCAGACACTAAACCAGTTACAAGTGGCGTCCCACAAGGCTCAGTCCTGGGACCTCTCTTGTTCAGTATATATTTCTCGGAGATACAGGCTAACATGGGAGGACTATGGCTGACCAAGTTCGCAGATGACTGCTAACTGGGTGCCATAATCGACTCGCCGACTGACACAAGCATCCTCCAAAAGGGTCTCACAGAGACTGATAACTGGTGCCAGAGCCATGGCCTAAAGCTAAATGCCAAAAAGTGCATAGTCATCCCCTTTGGGAAAAACAAAGCGCCCACAAATTACCACATAGGTGGTAATCCATTAAGTACGGAAGAAGTAATTAGGGATTTGGGGACCCAAGTAGATAGCAATCTCTCCTTTGACAATCACGTTGCCAAAGTGGTTAGAAAGACCTTCTATATAGCCCACCTTATCACGAAAGGGTTCATATCTAGATCAAGAGAGTTCATTGTGCCCCTCTACTCATCACTCATCAGGCCCATAATTGAATACAATGCCCCATTTGGGATGTGCCTTACCAGACACCAGCAGCAACTGGAAAGACCCCAAAACTACCTCACCAAGAGGATCAAGGGACTCAAACAGATGCCCTATGCAGTTAGGCTAAAGAAACTCCAGCTCTACTCAGTTGCTTACCGCCTACTCAGAGGCGATCTGTGCCTGAAGTATAAAGCCATGTCCAACCCAGAATTAATGGACATGCTCCACCTCAGGAAATCCAAATCCCTTAGAGCTACATGCCCCAGGGACTTGAACCTCAGCACAGAAATAAATAGGACATGCTGGAGGGACAGATTCATATCCCAGAGGCTCCCCTCACTCTGGAACAAAATCCCAATCCATGTTAGGCAGAGTCCCTCAATGACCCTCTTCAAGAGAAATCTTGACGAGTGGATGGGAGATCGTAGGTTTACCCCTGGGATCTCTTCTGCGTCCCTACTAGACAGAGGCACAGTAAACTAACCTCAAAAGGACCATCTTCTGTGACCTACTATACAGAGGCACAGTCAACTAATCTAAAAGGGTGGCGAAAGCCAAACACACTCTGGCTAGGCTTATAAATGCCCTACGGCAGATAGCCTAGTATCAACCTATGAACATCTAACATAACTTGCCCCTATCCTGCCACAAACAGTAGAAGAGAGAAAAAATGCATTCTCCTACAACAAAAAAATGGGTCAAATTCCACAGTATCCCTCTTACTAGGGACTACACAGTTCGTTAATCTATACTTGTATGAGATACAAGTAGCAGCTCATGGGAGTCTGTCAGTATGTTCACTTTGACCAGAATGTGAAATGCATGGAGAATAATACTTCAGGTCAACAACACAGTACCAGACATGCAGTACCTCTGTCTGTACAACGAATATATGACTGTGCACCCTTACCCATACAGATACCATACAGCAAACTGGTTACCTGAATAAATCAGAAGGGGCCCCTGAACCAGATTTTCCTCTGATGACCAGAGACCAAAAGGACAGCAAAAAAGCTGCAAACTGTAAACATGATGTGCCTCTCTAGGACAGAAACTTTCCTTATAGAATGGAAAGATCAAGATGAAATCTCAGTCTGCCAATGAAGCAACTGTCAACAGCACTTGCAAAAAGTTTAGCTGTAGGAAATGGAGACCCACTTGAAAGCTGCTGGGGGCTTGGAGCAAAGCCTATAAACAGAGTTTTGACTTCAAGAGATCAAGTTTATATAGTCTACAGCCACAGGAACTTCACAGCCCACTGCAATATCTACATCTCCAGGAATATAAGCAGCAATAGCCTAGTATGAACCTATGAACCTATGAACCAATGTCAATACATGGTTGCCATAGAGATAAAATGGCTGAAAAAGATCTGTGCCTAGATTCTCCTTTGCCTCCTCATCCAAGCAGCCAAATTAAAGGATCTTCCAAGCCATTCTCAAAGGACAAAAAGGATATATATTTGAGAACCCAAGGCTTTCGACACCATCCCCCACTCTGGAATTATAGCTAAACTCACTAAACTAGGCATAAATCCCTACGTCACAAGATGGGTTGCCAACTGGCTCACTGACAGAACCCACACTGTAAAAGTTGCAGCCTCCAAATCTGACCTCAAAGCAGTGACAAGTGGAATACCATAGGGTTCAGTCCTGGGACCTCTCCTGTTTGGTATCTACTTCTCTGAAGTACAGGCTAACACAGAAGGCCTCTGGCTAACTAAGTTTGCAGGTGACTGCAAACTAGGAGCCATAGTCAAGTCCCCAAATGATGTGGACATCCTACAGAAGGGCTTCACTGAGACAGATGCCTGGTGTCAGAGCCATGGCCTCAAGCTCAATGCCAAAAAGTGCAGTGTCATCCCCTTTGGTAAAAACTCTGTACCCATGAACTACCACATAGGCAGCAATCTACTTAACAACGAATGCGTGATAAGAGACCTTGGGACCAGGTGGACAGTAGTCTCTCCTTTGATAGTCACATCGCCACAGTAGTCAGGAAGTCCTTCTACGTGGCACACCTCATCATATAATGGTTCTCATCCAGGAAAAAAGAGGTCATTGTTCCCCTCTACTCGTCACTCATTAGACCCATTATAGAGTACAATGCCCCTTTTGGAATGTACCTCAAGACATCTGCAGCAGCTGGAAAGGCCACAGAAGTACCTCACAAAGAGGATTACTGGCCTCAAACAAACAAATGCCCTACACTGACCGCCTCAAAAAACTCCAGCTTTACTCTGTAGCATATCGCCTACTCTGAGGTGATCTCTGCCTAACATACAAAGCTATGTCAAACCAAGAGCTGTTGGACATGCTACACCTAAAGAAATCCCAATCCCTCTGAACTACAAGCTCTAGGGACCTAAACCATGTCACCACAATAAACAGGACATGCTGGAGGGATAGATCCCTGTCCCAGAGACTTCCTATACTCTGGAACAAGCTATCCATCTACATGTCAAGCAAAGTTCTTCATTAGCACTCTTCAAGAAAAATCTTGATGAGTGGATGGGAAATAGGAACTACACCTGGGGATCTCTTCTGTGTCTCTACTGGACAGTGGCACAGGAAAATAAACTTTCTTGGGTGGCGTAAGCTATGGAACCTTGCTGGCTAGGCTTACGTAGGCCCTTGGGCCAATAGCCTAGTACCTACCTATGAACTACTTCAGCGAAAGGAATCTTGTGAAAAAAAGAGAATTCCTTATTTCACCCAGTTTAAGATCTGTCTGACCCCCCCCCCCGAGACCAAGATGTACTGCCCACTCAAATGACACCACCAGAAGTTCATCTGATACAACCACAAGTAGCGTAGCCAGTCATCCTTGCAGAGGAATACAAGGACAGAGTACAGGTTTTTGAATGATATATTTTTAATTTGGACAAGAGCTCTTGATAAATTTCTATAATTTTTTTTCAATATCTTAATATTACAACTGATTTTTTTTTTTGGCTTTTACCTATGAGTTAATCAATTCCATTAATTATATGGATGTACTGATTTCCAAAAATTACACTATCTAGTATTCTTGGGGGAAAGAAAATTCCATTAGTTACCTTCGTTTTGATAGGTGCCACCCATGGTAGCAAAAAAAAAAAAAAAGAATTTGATAAAGGGCCAGTTAATGAGACTCTTGTTCAATTACCAAGGATAATGTTTTTGGGATGAAATTGACAAGGTTAAAATATGCTTTTAGAGAAGCAGTATCCAATGAAATTATTGGAAGCAGTAATACAGGAGTTAGATTAGAGAGAAATACTTGTTTTCAACCTATACTCTACAACCCCAACAGAACATTGTTACTTAATAGAGTTATGCCCATCATTTTTAAGCATTCACATGTGATGGTTTCACCATGCTGTTATGAACTTTAAGAACTAGGTATCTGTTTTTGATTCTGTTAGTTTAACTGACAAGCTTTGTATTTTGGAAAATAATGTTCCTGAAGGACCTGAGCATACATCTAATGGGATGTACAAGCACAGTGCTTGACCACAATGTAGATTCATCTTGGACATGATGAATGCCATAGTAGTTTCTTTTGGAAGGGTTACTGAATGCAAAGGAAAATTTGTTTGACAAAGGGGGTTGTCGATTTGGCAAGTTGCACAGCATGCCAGGCTTTCCATGCTGGCAAGAGTGTGCCTTGAGGAAAAAGATATACAAGCATGTACGTGCTATTAAAAAGGGTGATGCAGCAAATGCCTTGTCAAAACATTCCAGAGTTTGCAGTAATTTTTAAAAAATCTGTATTTTTTGTTTTAGTAAAGATGCAGTTATTTGACAGGGGTGGTGACTGGGAAGAATTCTTAGGATGCAGAGAGTTGCATTGGCAACTATTGTTAAACATGACCCAATCACCAGGACTGAATGAATGCACGTCTATTAATTGTATTTTACAGAGAAAGGTGAACAGATTATGATTTTTACTTTCTGATTTTTAACTTAGGAGATTAATTTTTAATTTGCAATAATTTACGGTTTGTAGGCAAGCAAAAATGTTTTAATCTAGGAATGTGTTATTTTAAATGAGTACTGCTTATTGGATAATTATCAGGTGACATCATGACCAAGTGTTTTTTTAATTCTGGCATGAATGCTTTTTGTAAGCTCTAATGAAGTTCTTGACTTTTTAGAACAAAGCACTGTATTAAACTTCAATTATCTTGTGGAATCTTTTTTGTGGTTTTTGTTATGTCCGACATTATAACCTGACTGTAATCTTCTGCGACTTATCAAGAAATCAATATTTGATGACAGATAAGGCAAAAATATGAGGGAGAATCAGGGACCTTACGCAAAATCATAGACAGCTGAAAGATACGACAAACGCTGCAGGATTACACAAGGGTGGGAAAGCACCCATTTTAGAATGCCTTCTCTCTGAGACCAAATGCCAGCCCGATTAGACTTGGGTACCATTACTTGTCCAAACACTGCATGCAAATAACGCTACTGAGACTAAATATCCAAATATAAAAAATATACAAAAATATTTTTCTGCATTAAGTTTTACAGTTAGGTACATGTATTGGCTTTACGTTGAGTTTACTCCTTTGCACAACAGGTAGACTTTACCCTAACATACTATGTACTGAATTGTTACTACATTAGTCAACTGCTTTACACAACTACTGTGCATTTCATTTTTTTTTTTGTGCTACATCTTTCGATTGTCGATTTTATTTGATTCACATCTGACTTTTTTTTCTTTTTTTTTTTTGCTTATGCTAAGCCTGAAGATTGTCTAGTTGGGTTAGTGCTCTACTGGCTGATCAACAAACAAACAAGTAAGCAAGAAAAGCAATCAACCAATCTAGCAACTATTTATTTTCCCTTCAATCCCACACCCCTAAATGATGGCAACTTTAACCTAAAGCACGCCTACATTATTCTTGGTCAACAGTCACTGCAACTTAGGGGCAAAATGACCCCATTTAATAGGTAACAATGTCAAAAGTATTTACAGTTCTAGCCTATGAAAAGTAATACATTTCCCATGTGATCACTTGCATACCCATTTTACTTTGAGAGATCCTCTGATGTGGGTTTACATTTTGAGAATTTAATTTCCAGCTCATTTATAATGCTCATTAAAGACAATGTGCAAGACCCTGGTTTTAAAAATCTCATTTCATGTTCCTATAAAATTAAACAGTGATTCCTGGCTATGTGTGGGTGTATTTTCTTTCATGCATCTAAATGAGCATACACGTAGAGAAAGATTATATATATAAATTACTCTATGTCAAGAATGTTTCCTGTCCTGTTACATGGTTGGCACAGGTAACAGACACCAGGAACATCACATCATCGTTTCAGGTATGGTGAAAGTTCAAGTGGCAGATAAATGAAAAGGATGCACAACTCATTAGTTAACCCATTCTATCTGTAATATCAGCAATCGCTGCCAACCTTTTTTATATTCATGTGTTAGCCAGGCAACCCTACTATACACAAATTAGCTATTTTCAAGAGGGCACGCGAGTAAAGCCCGGGAAAGTAATATGTTAAGACTTAAGAGCAAACAAATGGTGACTGAATAAATCTCAGGACTACAATGTTAACTTTCTGTACTTATCTGTCACTTTATGTTAACGGACCTTGTGAAATGACTAGTAACCCAAACAAAGCTACAAAGATGAATCAAAGCTCTGAACAACCGATTACCTTAAAGGGAATACACACACAATCTGAAGCCTGACTATTACCACTACAAAATGTAGGCATCACCAGTATCTCATACATCTAGTGCCAAGTGGTGTCCTGATCTCACATTGCCCAAAACAGTAGAAGAGCATTCTATAGTGAACACTTGTATACTTCTATAGTAGACTTGGTGAACAGTAGCTCAGGCTCTCTCATGTTCAACTGTACTTCTTTGGAAGACAGTCATATATGAAAGATAAGGTGAACTTTTTACTTTGTCCTCATTGACAAACAGGCTGGATGTATGGCTGCATCATTTTGAGTTTTTAAGAGAAAATAAACATTCATGAGTTATGCACAGCTCAGTTTTCACTTGTCAGTACTGCTTGTCAATGATATGATGCCTGTTATTCGCAGCACATTTTTTTAGTGCCCGTCTAAAAAAAAAAAAAAACCTCAGAAACTTGAATCATTAACAAAATCACACACACACACACACACACACACACACACACACACACACACACACACACACACACACACACACAATAAAACTGTAAGTTACTAAAAGTGAAAAACGGTATAATAGCAATGTGTGCCTTAAGTGTGTATGGGGTACGCTGCGTTTATTAAAGCTCGTTGTGAAGACTGAATCATTTGAGCTTTTCCCTCCTAAACCACACATGAATAAAATGCAGCTTAACCCACCACAAAACATTATTTCCCTCAAACCACACATGAATAAAATGCAGCTTAACCCACCACAAAACACTGTTATTTCCCTCATAATCCACACATGAATAAAATGTAGCTTAAGCCACCACAAAACATAGTAAACCGCACCACCTGTAGTAGGGCATGACGGTTCTTCTGAATGAATCTGAAAGGTTTTTAAATTAACTGAAAATGCTGCCACCTTCCAGGCTGAGTAATAACATCCACTTCTATCCAGGGTTACCAATATGAAGCTGGGGTTAATGTTAATATCAGTATTAATAAACAGCTATACTACAAAAAAAATTACTTTTTAAATGCTTTCCATATTCATGCAAATCATGTGGACCTCCCAAAACTTTTTCCTTTGTTTTTGGCTCAAGTCATTCAGTTGACATTACCAGCATTTAAAGCAATTCTAGATGACTACTAACGATTCCCAACCCAGTTATCTAAAGGAGTTTGTGTTTCTTGATGACCTTACATCCAGAAAACAGCTGCAGATGAATTTAAGAAGCAGTTTTACATAAAACGTGCGTATATGTGTGCTGTTCAACTTGTTGAGTAATGACTGCATAATGAATTAAGTTAAATCGGTGGTGCTACTTTGACAGTGTGGGGGGGCACACAACTTAACTCATATTACTAACAAAAATGTAAAGTCAGAAGCTTCAGTATAGAAAACTAAGCCATTTCATGTGAAAAGACTCATCACACAGCTAGCTGCTGCCTGTAATGTCCTTGCTAAAGAAATTAATCTTTTTCAAGCTTAAATAAAAACAAACGTTCTGTAAGTAATTCTTACTGCTGCTACAAATAAATAATTAAATGGAAAATGACAGTTTCTAGAGCTTCCCCTGCCATCATTTAAAGTTTCTGGACTGGTGAGCATGCCAAAAAAAAGTCAGTTTCAGACAGCATAATTTTGACTCGTTTCTTATTCTATAAAAAGGAGATGGAGTATTACAAAAAACTGTAAGTGAAGAACCACAGACTATACTTGTTTTCAGCTAATGCTCAAATTATAGCAGCAAGTCAAAATTTCTTTCCTTGTCAGGAAAATCAATTTTGTTTTGTGACTTAAATTCTGAGAAGTGTGTAGCAGCTTAATTTTGATCTTCATATTAGCTTCTATTCAAGATGTCCGCAAAGCTAACTGGCCAGTACTTTGACTGGCAACCACTGTCACTGAACTATTAACTTATTCTTCAGCTGGCTCACTGCTGTAAAGAGAAAGTTCTACGTTACAAATCTCCAACTGGTATCTGTTACATACACTGGTCAGTGCAGGACAAAATAGAAGGGAATGGCAAAAATCAGTAAACTGCATTCATTCCCTCTAGGAAAGCTGGACCCAGATAGTGACATACTGTTACATGGCACAAACACAGGCCTCCTGGCCCAAACACCTAAAGGAGGTGATGCAGATATCCTGTACATGCACTGCACATACAATGTACATTCATTCCTTAGAACTTAAATTGGGCGACTACTACTTTTCACACATTAAGTAATTCAACTAACGTTGGCAACATTTCCTGTTTTTTTTTTCAAACTGGAGCCCAAGAAAAACGGGTACTGCATGTTTATACAGATGGCAATAAGGGTCCATATTATCCCAAGAACAACTACTTGAAAAATACCAGATTGTCAACCTGCAGGCAAGAAAATCTCACTGCACTGCACAAGAAAACAGCAGAGAACAGTCACACAGTCTGCCAAGAGAGTATAATTCTTCTTCTTCTTTCGGCTTTTCCCGGTTAGGGGTCACCACAGCGGATCACCTTGTCCGCTCATGATTAGCAGTGGAGTTTTACAGTGTCGAGTTGCCAGCCCGGCGCCCAACCTTCCACAGAAGGCACACACACACTCTCACTCACACCTAGGGCCAATTTAGAGTGTCCAATCCACCTACAGCATGACTTTGGGATGTGGGAGGAAACCAGAGCACCCGAAGGAAACCCAAGCGACCACAGGGAGGACATGGAGACTCTGCACAGAAGGCACCGCAGCCGAGGATCGAACTGGAGAACCTCTTGCTGTGAGGCGGCTATGCTAACCACTGCACCACCGTGGCCGCCCCTGCCAAGAGAGTATAATAAAATATGGAAATGCCTTTCTGCACTGTTCTGGCTGTCACAACTAGGGATAATGCCGTCAAGCTTCAGACTCTCACACATTTAGGGGTAAATGCCGCCTCCTCCTCAACACTAGATATCACATTACTGATGTTGCTTTCCCCCTCTTAATGGATTGCATTATATCCTTCCTGTCAAGTTACTAAAGGATAAATAATACTTGTTCTTGAACTGTGTTAGACCTGCAATATTATAATACTGGAGAGTTTCTGACTCAATTACAGTCTAGCAGGAGAATACTTAAAACTATGTACAAAAGTACATCATTACATGGACTGGCTACTCCTACGGATTCCTCTATATGACCCAACTACAAGTGTACAGTAGTGTTATTTGACATGCCCAAGGGAACTTCTCCCTGTGGAGCATATAAAACAGATGGTGACACCCTTGGAAAAAAAAAATAGTGTGAGGATATTTTATGCAAATGCTGCTTTTTCCTGCAGAACTGAAGGTGTTATTTATGCTCATTTAATTTTTTCTACACAGGAGCAACTGTTAGAATTCTAATCTTTAAAGCTTTAACAGCTGAAAGATAAGGAAGCACAGGTTAGAAATCTCTACTACTACTAAACATTTTATATAATTTTATACCAGGATTACACAAGTTTATAAAAGCATTCATCAGTTCTACAGCAGGTCTTTGCGAACACAAGTGGCAATTATTTTAAATAAATTTTTATAGAAAGTATCAGTTTACATTTTAAAGAATGACTACTTTAAATGCTCAAATGTTTTTTTTTTTTTTTTTTGCTTTACACATTTAAATAGTACTATTCAATGGCTGGATAGCTCATTTCTAACTAGTATTAAAGTACAGGTTTGTGTAATTTACGGTTTTAATACTCCTATGAAGGACTTACAGAGATACTGTCTAGAGAAAACGTTTTACTTGTTCCATTGCCACTGGTTTGGGTTATTTTTATTATTATATTGCTCATACAGTACATAAATTCTGAAAAAAAAACTGAATGAAGAGGTCCCCCGTGGGATGCAGGGGTAGAGAGACAATCAAGCAGACCAGGCACACAGTTGAACGGTAAGCAGAATTAAATCATCACAACCCTAGCTTCTGCAAAAGTCAACATATATCCAAAATCTTTCCCAGGATGCAATGCCTGTGGTGCACAATGAGCATTCTAACAAATATGGATATGTACATGGTGTTTGAACTGAGATAACATTTCCACAAGTGAAGTCGTCTGCTCAAGGGTTTGATTTTTGGAAGTTCAGAAGTGGCATCTACAGTCATAAAATGGTCCAACTGCAAACAAAAGTTATCTACACATACTACAAAAAATCTGAACAAGTAGGTCCAGGCTCAGTAACTCGTAGGATTAACGTCATGGGCATTAGGACTGTTTGTAACCAATAACTTTCTGAAGTTGCCAAGTACACTTCCCTATCCCATAATGCACTACATTGATCATAATTTCAAAATTCGAGTTTGTCACATGAAGCTGAACAAAATACTCACTAGACCTTACTTGCTGTGCAAGGGGAACGTGAACAGGTGTGTTGCAGACAGAACTACTCTTTCAGATCTAATATGTTATGTACAGAACTTTCCCATCTGAAGAAAAAGTAGGTCCATCTTCAGGAACTCATAGGACAGATTCCCAAATTTGGAGTACTGGATGGTTTCCCTCAGCAGCATACTCGGAATAGTAGTAGCTCCACCAGATGCACTATAGCTACCAGAGTCAGCCTGTAATGATTTGCAAGGGTATGGAGATTAAACTATGTAGTTTCTGCTCAAATACAATCAATACCTCAATTCCCTAAAATGGGCTATAAAAGTAGCTAAAGCTCCACCACATTCAGCATTAGGGGCTACTGGTAAGATTTTTTTTTCCAATTTAAGAGTAGCAAAATCTGACAGAAATAGCCAACAGGTCAGAATGATGTTTGAAATTTTATGTTCTACCTTACTACAAAGGGAAACAAACAGCTGGGTGTCTCCTCAGATGGGTGTATTTCAGATGGATTTATTTCAATCAACAGAATTTCTCATCTGATGATGCACATTCATGTAATGCAGCAATAGTCTCCAGAGTTTGAAAATGATGGGGGAAGTAAAAGATGTAAAAGGATCCCTCTGTCAAAATTTGCCTCAATGATAATTAATGGGCATAAAGGAGGGATTAGTTTGTATATACTTTACAAAAACAGCTTGTACTTTTGGCTGAACTGACAGCCACTACTGTTTTCTAGGTAAGAAAAGTACAATTTTGTACCTACCATAAATGTAGATGTTCGAGTGCTAATACAGCTGCAGTCATAACAGATGGGTTCTCCTGCCGTCAGGCGGGTCCTCGGTCGGCCGAATTCCAAAGTCTAGGTCCGGCGTCGGTTGTCGTCGCTTCTTCTCTGACGTCAGTGCGACAGGGGTATAAAGGAACCAGCCGACGCCATCTTCTTCAGTTTTTCTTGCCCCAGAAGGAAGGCAATACATAAATTTCTGTAATAAAGCAATGCAATATAATCAAAATACAGTAGTTGCAAGCAAATACACCATAAATGAATACCCCAGTCAGGTTGTATGGGGAGGTGTTAGCCAATAGGCCTGTCCCAAGAGGGGAAGGAGGGAGGGAAACCAGGACTGCAGCTGTATTAGCACTCGAACATCTACATTTATGGTAGGTACAAAACTGTACTATGTTCATCATGCATACAGCTGCAGTCATAACAGATGGGTAGAATCCCAAAGCTAAGAAAGGGGTGGTAGGCACTAGGTGGAACTAGGAGGAGCCAGGATGCCCTGCAAGACTGCAGTGGCAAAGCCTGCTCTAGTTTTGGAGTATAATGGTAGGTGGTAGTGCTTGGAGAAGGTATCCACAGAACTCCAAGTGGCTGCTTCCAAAATATCTTTGGTAGGAACTCCTCTGAGGAAAGCTGCAGAGGTAGCTGTGGCCCTTGTGGAGTGAGATCTGATGCCTGTAGGTAAAGTTTTGCCATGAAAAGAATAGCAAAAGCGTATGCAGTGGGCTATCCATTTTGAGATTGTCTGTTTGGAAATTGGCTTTCCTTGAGCTCCTACAGCATAGGACACAAAGAGCTGTTCTGATTTTCTGAAAGGCTTTGTTCTGTCCAAATAATAACGCAGTTGTCTGTGGATGTCCAAGGAATGTAGTAATCTCTCCCCTTTGTTTTGAGGATTAGGATAAAAGGTAGGTAAGTGTATGGCCTGATTCAAAGCTACCCTGGATACCACTTTAGGCATAAAGGACGGGTTGGTTCGTAAGGAAACTTTGTCCTGATGGAAGATGATAAAAGGCTGCACAGCCATGAGAGCTTGTAGTTCTGAAACTCTACGAGCTGAGGTAATAGCCAGAAGGAAAACTGTTTTCCAGGACAAATATTGCAAATCTGATGAGGCAGCTGGCTCAAATGGAGGCAAGGTCAGTTTTTCCAGAATGAAATTGAGATCCCAAGCAGGTATTGGTTGTTTCCTTGGGGGTCTTAGATTCTTAGCACCTCTGAGGAACTGTTTTAAGAGAGGGTGAGAGAATAAGGGTGGATCAGTGTTGTATTCTGCAGAAATGGCTGAGGCATAGATTTTGATGGAGGAGAATGAAAGTCCACTGCTTAGCAGCTCAGCTAGATACTGTAGTATTTGAGGTAAATTCAGTTTTCCAGGATCCTGGCCCTTTTTCTCATTCCAGACACAAAACTGTTTCCATTTTGCGGAGTAAGCTTTTCTAGTTGACGGCCTTCTGGCCTCCAAAATGACATCCTGCACCTCCTTGGAGAGTAGGGTCTGTTGTGATGCTAAGGAATCTTCCATGCGGCTAGATTGAGTGTTTTTAGCTGGCTGTGAAGAGTTTTGAAGCTGTGCTGAGTCAGGAGAAGAGGCAGAGGCAGGGTCCATGGTGGGGAATGCGTCAGGCTCCTCAGGAGTGGGTACCAGTGTTGTCTTGGCCAGTCTGGAGCAATGAGAATCATCTTTGGTCTGTCTGCTCTGGTTTTCAATAGAACTTTGGGCAGCAGAGGAAGAGGTGGGAAGGCATAAACTGTCATTGATGTCCAACTGAAAGAGAGAGCGTCCACTCTCCAGGCCTTTGGATGGAAAATCCTTGAGCAGAATTTTGTCAATTGATGATTTTTGTGGGAGGCAAAGAGATCTATGTCTGGCCTTCCCCATGCTTGGATTATTTCTGTAAAAACTTTTGGATGCAACTTCCATTCGTGTGGATCTGTCATATTTCTGCTTAGGTTGTCTGCCAGCGTGTTTTCCTTGCCTGGCAAGTACTGTGCTTGTAGTTCGATTTGTAAGTCCATGGCCATGTTCCAAAGTGACATGGCCAGTCTGCATAGGGGGTATGAATGTGTTCCTCCCTGTTTGTTTATGTACCACATAACTGTGGTGTTGTCTGTTATTATCAATTGTTGACCTGGTTGCAGAAGGTCTTTGAAAGCTATAATAGCATTTATTACTGCTAGCATTTCCTTTTGATTGATGTGAAGGTGCTTTTCTTTTTGGGACCATTTGACCATTTGCCCTGAATGCACCGATCTGTCATGTGCGCCCCCCAGGCGTAGTCCGAGGCGTCTGTTGTGATGACTTGATTTGCTTGAGGCTTGCTGAATGGAAGACCTGTGTTTGTTTGGCATGCTTGAGCCCACCACAGAAATTCCTTTTGTAGACACGGAATTAGTGGTATTATTGTTTCCATACTGTGGCTGTGTTGAGACCATAGGTTTTTCAGGTACCACTGAAGTTTCCTCATATGCAGCTTTGCACATGGGATTAGTAAGATGCAAGATGCCATGAATCCCAGAGCCTGCAGGATTTTCCTTGCAGTCAGCCTGGTGCAATTTGCTAGTGCTCTGAAGTATTGAGTTAGTTGCCCCTGCTTCTCTGGTATGAGGTAGGCCATCTGGGTGTTTGTGTCCAAGTTGGCACCCAGGAAAATTATCTTCCGAGAGGGTATTAGCCTTGATTTCTTTTTGTTGACTGTGTATCCCAGAGAGTTCAACAACATTATTACATAAGCCAGATGTTTCAGAAGAATGTGCTTGCTGTCCGCTTGGATCAGGCAGTCATCCAAATAGGGGTATATTTGTATCCCTTGAAGTCTGCAGTAGGCAATTACTGATGCCAGGCATTTCATGAATACTCTGGGCGCAGTAGATGAGCCAAAGGGCAATGCAGAGAATTGATAATGGGTTGAACCTGCAAGAAATCTGAGGTATCTTCTGCAGTTTTGTCTGATTGGGACATGCAGGTATGCCTCCTTGAGGTCCAATGCTACCAGCCAAGACTCCTTGCCCAGCATGGGAAGAAGCTGCTGTAAAGTGAGCATCTTGAATTTTGGTACGAGTAGAAATGTGTTTAGGATGGATAGGTCCAAAATAGGTCTCCAATCTTTTCCCTTCCTTGGTACCAGGAATAGTCTGGAATAAAAACCTTGACCTTGTTCATGCGTAGGTACCTCTTGAATAGCTTTCATGTCTATGAGATCTGTAATTTGCCTTTGTGCCTCTGCCCTTTGATTGTGTGGCAGGTTTGGCATGCCTCTCATTTTTGGAAGGGTGTGAAAATTGAATCTGTAGCCTCCGTTTATAATGTCCAGGATCCATTTGTCTTTTGTGACAATATGCCAATTTGTTGTAAATAATGCCAGTTTTCCTCCTAAGGGGGCTGCCATTTGAGTCTTGCTTGGCATGTAAAGGGGAAAGTCATTGGGCTTGCTTTCTGAATGATTGCGAGTTATCCTCACCACCTCTTTGTGTAGGTGCTTGCCATTGTCTGCCTCTAAATGATCCTTGGGATTGTCTTCTGCCCCTCGGGCGCCTGTATCTACCTCTTTGGGGTCTGTCCGTGGCTGGAAAGGACCAATTTTTGGAAGGCCAATTTCTACTGAAACGTGGGGGTTGTACCTGTAGAAAATCTTTCACAGTTTGCATTGATTTAGCCTTTTCCTCCATTTTCCTTAATACCTCCTCAGCATTAGCACCAAATAATACATCCTTTTGTAGAGGGGCATCTAGTAATTTAGCTTTGACATGATCAGGCAAGGTTTGTTCCTTGAGCCAGGCATGTCTACATATGACTGATCCTGTAACAGCAGCTCTACATGAGGCCTCTAGAGCATCAAAACCACATTGTAAGGTATGCTTACCCACTTGTTCTGCACTATGCATCAAATCCTGCAACTCCTTCAAGTCTGGTTGTTCAGGTTGTGACATTTTACTTTTCAATTGTGATAACAAAAACTGTTGGTATTTTAGCATATGGAACTGACAGTTTAAGGCCCTCATGCATAGTTAAGGTAGCCGAGGTATATACCTTTTTTCCCCACCTTTCTAAGGATCTGGAATCTCTCTCGGAAGGTAATGGATTTTTAGCAGTGGAGGCCTTAATTCCCTTGGGGCCCTGTGAGATGGTTTCTGGGTCAGCAGCATGGCTTTTGTATAGAAATTGATGCGAGTCAGGAACCCTGTAGTACCTGTCAGGCTTGACTGGGGCTGGAGGCAGAGAATCTGGGTTAAGGCAGGCCTCCGAGTAAACATCATCTAGGATGTCCAAGACAGGAGGTATATCCACAGGCCTGTGCTGAGGTAGCAAGAGAAATTCCCTAAGCCTTTTCTTGGAATCTGAATAATCTTGGCCTTCCCAGTGGAAGTGTTCCCTTAAGGTATGCAAAGTTTCCCCAAAAGAGTAATCCTCTGGGGGGGATACAGAAGGAATGGACTCCTCTGCATCAGAGTCTTCAAAAGGGGAGTAAGAATGTTCCTGATCATCAGAGTGCTCTGAAATAATGGAGCCCTGATCAGAGGAGGGATTCTTCCTCCACTCTGGGCCTTTTGTCCGGTGGGGTTGAGAACCCCTGATAAGAGTAATTAAATCCTCAGCCATTTTAAGCATCTGTTTTTTAGGCATGGGACCTGGAGATGGGCCCTGTGTAGCTTGTCTCTTAGAATGCATGGCTGCTTTAGACTTAGTGAAAGCCTTGATGGAAAAAGAAGAGGAAGGTCTGAAGACACCTTGAGTGGAGGTAGACCTGTCCACATTTTGAGGTTCAACGCCAAGAGTGGCTTCGGTATCTGTAGTCGGGGTGTGGGCCGAGGAGCCTGCGACCTCGGGCACAGGAGACACCACCAATGAAGTGTCGTCGGTAGTCAGGGGCTGTGTAGGCGCCTCGCTGAGAACCGGACCACGTGTAGTCGGCTTTGGCATGGTGTCGGTAGAGGCCACGGACCTCGTGTGTCGGTCCTTATCCTTGCGGTTTTTAGACAAAACTGGAGTCGGAGTATCCGACGACATAATATAGTTAAATGTTTTTCCAAAACAATGCTGGGCGAACTCCGCCCGATGCTTAATGGTGCGTTTGTTGAATGTAGCAGAAAAGCGACAGACCGAGACGTCGGGGTCTGGGCCTAAACAAGGTATACAAAGGGAATGGAAATCCTTATGCGGTATTTGCTTCCCACAAGAAATACAATTATTAACTTTGTCTGACATCGGTGAGGCAAGAAAAGTTTCCCCAACGGGGTATTTAGCTTTCAAGAAGACTTCGGTTTCAAAATTTTCGTAATTTCAGGAGCTGGCCGACCGGCAGTTGCGAACTGCTTCTGCTTCGGGCACCGCGCGGCAAGATAGACTGAAGAAGATGGCGTCGGCTGGTTCCTTTATACCCCTGTCGCACTGACGGCAGGGAAGAAGCGACGACAACCGATGCCGGACCTAGACTTTGGAATTCGGCCGACCGAGGACCCGCCTGACGGCAGGAGAACCCATCTGTTATGACTGCAGCTGTATGCACGATGAACATCTGCAAATCTACTAAAGTACGCTCACATGGAGCCAATGTCAACTTCACTAGTACAAACTAAGTTCTACAGAGGTACTGCATCTTTTAGCAGTGGTCTTAAGAAGGCATTTTTAAGAAAAGACTGGCATTCCTCTAAAAAGGTTAAAGAACTGCACTGAAAACCTCAATTAAAACTGTAATCAGCCAAACAGACTTTCACAGGAGAAAAACTCAGGTGTGAAAAAATGTATGCAAGGTAGTCCAGAACTACTGGAACAGGGGCTGTTAATGGCCAAAGGGATAAAGATAGTTGGACCTGTATACAAGTTTTCCTTCTGCTAGGCTTTTGAGAAGACAATACTATTCAACTACTCATGCAGAAAAGGAAGGATTCATGATCACTACTGAAGTGGAGAAGTCAAGTACCTAGGCACACGGAGTAAAGGTCTGGGTACCATTTGCCTGAAAAGCGAGTCAAGACGACTTCTTGTGAGTCTCAGGAAAAGGGACTTCTCCAGTAGATGAGGCAGAAGCAGGGGAGGCACATCTGTCTGACACAATATGGAGCTCTGAAATTTACCTTCAATGTGCGACGTTTCACTTTCTGGACAAATTTGGCCATCACAGGAAACAAAGGAAAAGAGTACAGAAATTCAGGTGGCCATTACTGAGCCAGAGCATCCATCCACAATTCTTAGCACTAGAACTGTACATCGCTTGAAGTGATATAGAAAAATACTGTAGCACAGCTATGTAACTGTGGTGGTGGTGCTGCGGTAGCGTTGGTCGCCTCACAGTAAGACGCTGTCCTGTTCGATTCTCAGCTAGAGCGTCTTCTGTGTGGAGACATGCGTGAATGGGCGTACCTTCGTTTAAGGTTGTGCGTCAGGGCCGGCAACTCGGCACATAAAAATCTACTGCCAATCATTAGCGGACCAGAGTTCCGCTGTGGCGACCCCTAACCGGGAAAAGCCAAAAGACACAACAACAACAACAACTGTAGCCCAGCTATCTGGAATTTTGCAAATAATTCTATGTCATTTGTGAATATTGGTATGATTTATACAGAACGGTATGCTATGTATTGAGCTAAGATGTAACCACAGTATGCCCTGCTGACTTAAGAGAAATGCATATAAACTATATACTTGTGCAAATGTATGCTTTAACAGTACAAACTAGAACATAAAAGGGTTAACTTGTAAAACTTCAAGAAAATAAGTTTAATTGCTTTACGATTGTGCTATAAAAGTTCTCTCAGTTTCAGTGTAGCAGACACAATGTCTAGAGCTAGAAGTTTTTGTACTGTCTTGAAAGAGAAGCAATTACTAGGTTTAAAATGTAAAAGTGTTTTACTGTTTTACGCCTTCCAAGATCTGAAAATATCAGAGAGAAATGTATTTTTCAAACAGAGATGTTAAATTCTGTTTGTTTCTGTTTTAGCCTGGGAACTGAAGTCAGATGACAAAAAGTGATGTCATCCAAGTTAACCCTGCAGTAATATTTGATATTAATTTAAGAACTCTCTATGAGAGACACTGCGCATTTTGTATTTTGTCTGACCTGGAAACATCCACTTATCATAATAACCATCTGCACTTGCCTTCCTCCAAGTTTTTTTAGGGCACAGTAACTCTTAGATATAGTTAGAAATATAGTAAAGATTAGTTTGGATGTTTTCTGTATTCGAGACTCTCCTGCATTGTTGTTTTAAATACTTCCTGTGATTTTGAACTCTGAAGTAACTGTGTTGATTTACCGAGTATTGTCTTGTTCTTTTATTATTAAATATGTTTAAACCTATCTTTGTGGCTGATACTTGTGAGACATATTTAAGCTCTTAGAGTATTTGCATATATATTTGGTGATACTGTGCAGGCCACTCCAATAGCCTTGCTTGGTCAGACTACCATGTGGATTAACAGTAATATTACACAGTAGGAATTGACACCCATTCTAAGGGCCTTATAGTAGCTGATAAGTAGGGGGCTCTGGTGGCAGTGATAACTACCTTATAGTCTAGTCAGAAGGGTCATAGCTAGCAAACCTGTGCCAGCCTTCCCCAGGTGTGTGTGTGTGTGTGTGTGTGTGTGTGTGTGTGTGTGTGTGTGTGTGTGTGTGTGTGTGTGTCCGCTACTTAGGCAGGGACACAAAGCAATGGTTGGACAGACTGTTAGAGGATTTGGCTTGGAACCCTGGCTAAGGTCTCAACTTTATAGCTTTTGCAGTGGGGAGTCTTACTGGGGATTGAGGCAGAAACCAGCCACAGACTGACTGTGGTCTCTGCGTACTCTTAAGGGGAAATTGAACTTTACTGTGTGTGTACCTGTCATCCTCCCATTGTGTACATCCCACACTGTGAGGATCGAAGCTCCTTGAGTACGGGGACAGTGCAGGGGCATCACACTTGATGACAGCAAACAGGGTAGATAAAGAGCAGCTCAGGTTTCTCCATCTCTGGAAAATCCTCCATGCTACCTAGGAGCCAACTACTTCTAGGGCAGAAACAGGCATTTGTTCACCTTGCCAACCAGCGTACTACACCACTGAGATATAATCTGCAACCTGAAAACAGCTGCTGGGCATGGCCCATTCCCACGTTCTCACAATTGCCAGCATCAGAGCATGATGTTCAGCCTTCTGGCTGATGTACCATATCAGCCATGTTTTCTGACTGTATGGCAGCAACTTCCTCAGGGAATGAGTCTTGAATGGCATACAGATTCAAGAAAAAATGTACACATTTCCAACACGTTGATCTAAAGGAAAATGTCCAAACACACTAGACCACCTGTTCACTGAAATTTCCTACCAAGCCAAACTTGATGCATCTGCTGTGAACCCGTCAACAATGATGTGGGTGAGTAAAAGTAACTGCCAAGTGAGACACTGACCAGAGTAATACACCATTGCAGGAGATAACTGTAAGCCTCAGAGATGAGGATTTGATGAGAACAAGAGTCTGCATTTTGACATCACTGGATCCAGAGATTCCACTGGAGAAATCTCATGTGGCATCTTGCACAGGGTATCACTGGGATAGTCACCACGATGAGACCAAGAACTGTAAAACAGAGAAGTGTTGCGACTTTTGTTAGAGTAACAAGGAATGATACCTCAACCTGCGCACACTGGATGCTCTCTTTGGGGTCTTGACCTGCATACACTGGATGCTCTCTTTGGGGTTTTGACCTGCATAATTTAATGTCTAGTCTGCAGCCTAGAATTATTAAGTAGCCGGAAATTTCACTAAATTTCTGGTCATCTCCAAACCCTGGAATAATGTGATCAATGACTCCGTCACTGACATCATGCTAGGAACAGATACAGCGGCTAGGAGTCAGTCAACCATGGAGACAGACATCATGGTTCCTTGCAGAGTATACAATATGCAGGAGATGGAGGCGAGACCAAAAGGAAAAGCCCAGAACAGCAGTGAAACTGACAAATGTCTTAGAAAATAAACTTCTTGGACTCTGTTGCGATCCTTATTTTGAAACAGGAATCCTGGAGGTCCAAACAGCTTATCCAATCTACTTCCGCTAGACAGAACTGAGACCATACAAACAGCTTCTTTGGGGATAAATGAATTTAAAGCCACTGATATTTAAAATGCCACTGAGGGCCTTTGTCTTTCAGTACCTCGGGACCCTTTCAAGCGTTCTGTTGAGTAAGAGTTCAAAAGACCTTCTCCTCTTTTTCTCATGCATTTCCAACCAGTCAGGATATATTAGTAAGGAAAGGGATGAGGGATAGGAACTAAAAGAAAAGAAAATAGACCAAGTCTGCCATCCCCTGAGACCACTGCTCTCACCTACCTATCATTTACAGAGAATTCCAAGTGAACAGGTGGAGAAACACATGATCCAAAATGCCTCCAACGGACAGCAGTTTAGCAAGGCCTCAGGGTTGCTTCAGACCACCCAGAAGTGAACCATGGCTCCCTGACAAATGGAAAGACATCTTCTGCTCTAGATTTTGCTGTTCTTTTCAGATAGTTGTTGGGTCAGTGGCTGCTAACCACATCTGAGCTCATTTGGCAAAAGGTTTTCAGGTGCTATGGGTACTGAAGAAAGGGTGTTTACAAAACTAACATCCATGAGAGTCTCTCCTTATTTCTCCATATTCTCCAACACGGTCTTCACTTTTTGCCTGAATAAATGTCAAAACCCAAAAATGGAGCACTAATCATCATGCTGGTATCCTCAAAAGAACTGATCAGATTGTGCTAGCAAACAGTCAAGCTAGATCCTACAGTCCTAGTTAAACCCTTAGCTGTGTTCTAAGAAACACACAAAGGATTCAGCACTGTAGTAACTTGTAATAGTTTGTCCTTCAGAGGTCTGTTAAGCAGTCGATGATATCAAACTTGTAGTCATTGTTTTTGGATTTGTACTCTACAATACAATACTGTTGCCCCACCACCACCACAGTTATCCATGCTGCCTTGCTCTGCTGAATGATCACCCATCTCCAAGCCAGTTAATGGCCACTAAACATAAGCACAGTTAAATTATGGTTGTACAATAGTCCGCAGCACCATACTATCATGATGGTTTTTGCTTAAGATTTTGTAACAACTTTTCCATTCATGCAAGTGGAATATCCCCCTTGGCTTTTAGTAGCAGTGTGGCAATGTCAGAAACCCATGTCCCACAATAAGATAACCAGTCTTGCAGATGTCCACACTTAATTGTTTTTAGTAGCAGTTTTATATTGCAACAAGTCCCACCCCCACCCGCTGTACCAAATCAAGGAATTCAATCTCTTAAAGATTCAGTCACACCAAAAAAACAAACATACTACAGTCACTTGCAGACTTTTGTTTCCCGTTTGACTGTGGGACTTGGGGATGTGAAGCTACTTGGTGCTCTGCTTTTGATTCACTTAATGCTGGAAATGGTTTGGGTGGTTAACAAGTAGCACCAATGTTGTCTAACTCTGAAAACAATATAAAACCACTCGCAGTAAGCCTACACCCACTTGCTTCAATAAATTTTTGTTTACTGTGAAAACACTCTGTAGACATGCTCCCAGGTGACGGCTGTTACTACAGCACTGGCTGTAGTCTAGAAGAGACAAGGGGGGCATAACCCTGGTGAAGAAGATCAAATCGGACTCGTGACAGGGAGTGGACTGACTAGAAATGGTACAAGTATGAACAAGTTAGTATATAAGGGAAGAAAGGAGCACAAGAGCAGATTGTAGGAACCAAGTACTCCTGAGATCTCCAGAAGTACTTATTTTCTAAAAGGGTTGTGTCCCATGGAATGTAGAATGAGCGATGTTGAGTGAATCCTCAGAGAAATTCAAAAGGAGATAGCACAGGTCCACAGTGGGTAAGGGAAAAGGAGTAAAGAAGCCGACAGGAGGTGAAATGATAAGAGCACTTACAAGGGCAGACCAAAGCATGCCATCAACCAAATCTAATGTAAAATGTGCAAAATATTAAAAAACAGATCTCTGAATGGTTACAGCAAGTCATACAAAGATAGCACAGCACATCTGCATGTGTGTCTGAGTGTAGAGGTTATCCATAACAAAATGCCTGTGTGTGTGGGTTTGTGGAGGGATTATCCATAACAAAATATCCAAGCTTAAAAGTGAAACAACCCATCTTCAAAAGCCATGAAATAAGGTATGTATTGAAATAACAGTACTTGGGATCAACAGTTCAGGGTAATGGTGAGTGTGGAAGAGAGGTGAAGGAGAGAGTGCAGGCAGGGTGGAGTGGATGGAGAAGAGAGTATGAGGAGCGATTTGTGACAGACTGGTACCAGTAAGAGGGAAAGGGAATGTCTACAAGAGAGTAGTGAGACCAGCTATGTTATATGGGTTGGAGACAGTGGCACTAATGAAAAGACAGAAGTTACAGCTGGAGGTGGCAGAGTTAAAGATGTTGATTTGCAGTGGGTGTGACAAGGATGGACAAAATTAAGAATCAGTATATTAAAGGATCAGCTCAGGTGGGACAGTTTGGAGACAAAGCCAGAGAGGCGAGATTGAACTGGTTTGGACATGTGCTGAGGAGGGATGCTAAATATAGTGGTAGAAGGATGCCAAGGATGGAGCTGCCAGTAAAAGGAAAAGAATAAGGCCTAAGAAAACATTTATGGATGTGGTGAGAAAGGACATGCAGTTGGTTGGTGTGACAAAGCAAGATACTGAGGACAGAAAGAAATGGAAACAGATGATCTGCTGTGGTAAACCCTAACGGGAGCAGAGGAAAAAAGAAGGCTGAAATAACAAATCTACCAGGCCATGACCTAGCCAACAGCTGGGGTATTGACCATGGAACCAAGCTCAACACCAAAAATATACATACCACATAAATTACACAGCCTTTAAACTTGAGAGTCATTAGAGATTTAAGCACATTTGTTGATAATGAGATGTACTTTGATCACCACATATGAATCAATGCCATCACATAATTTTACCTTGCTCAGCTGCATATTAAAGGCATATTTTCACACACATAACTGCAATAACATTCATCAATAAATGATCTGTATACAAGCCCTGGGGAAGAAACCTATAATTAAAACTCACTAACTCACCTACTGGATACAAGAAAAAGTGCTCAATAAGTTTTTGCCATGACTTTATATTGGTGCAAGAAATTTATTTTGCCTGTTAACCAGTCAAGAATAATAGCTAGTCTTTGAAATGCTCTGCATTCAAGGGCTAGCCATCACCCAAGTACAAAATACAGTAACATGACTTATACAACTAGTTGAAGAAAAACAAGACCACACAAAGTTAATACAGAATGCTGCCAGTCAAGCATTAAACTGGACTTGTGTGGTACGCAAGCAATAATGCCCAACAGGATGTGTGTTACTGTGCAAATAATGTACGCCCAGGGGTGCTCAGAGGCACAGCACTGTAGGCGGAGGTCCTCTACACCAGCAGTCCCCTACCACCGGGCTTTGGACTGGTACTGGGGTACACACTTTTAGGCAGGGAGTGAAACAAAAAGTGTGTGTGTGTGTATGCATATGTGCGAGTGTGTTTATGTGTCTGTGTGTGTTTCTGTCTGCGTGTGAGTGAATGCGTGCATGAAAGCAGAACAGACTACATGTGTGCATGTGTGTATGTATGTATGTATGTGTGAGAGACAAAAGAGTGAAGAGTGACAGCGATCCCTAGCAGCAGTAGCATCATCAGTTAAGAGGTCTGCGTACCTCTCGACCATACCTCTCAATCTCTCACACAATAAATCTGGACAGCGCCACAAATAATAGGGACGGATTTTAAATATTGCTCTTATAAACTTATAAATTTGCTAGAATAAGCGCTGAAAACCCTGCTTCCGATTCCAGTATCCAATCTTTATGAAGCGGGGCTTTCTGCAATGACAGAAACCTAAACTAAATTACGGAGTAGACTGGACATAAGGAACACACTTCAGATGTCATGGTCTCCCATCACCCCTGGATGTCTGATTGTCTCAGACCCCTGGTTGTCTCATTGCAGGGAAACAAGCTCAGGGCTCCCACTGATTCTGCGTTACAGTGAGATGTACTTATTATGCACTTTATTATGCTTTATTTTTATGCGTGCGCGATGGCTGGTCCATGGAAAATTGTCTTACATGAAATTGGTCCTTGGTGCAAAAAAGGTTGGAGACTGCTGCTCTGCACCCTTGGAAGGGTGTTTTCTTTACACAGTAACACACCCTGAAGGGCATTATTCCTCTCAGAAAATGGGCGGTCTGTAAAATTGCGTTTTGCTTATTTGTTTTATTACTACATTATTATTACTTTTTATATTTTTGATGTAAAATAGTTTCTCTGCCTAATGGTTGAAATTTGCTGCAGTATATGTAAACGGTCTTGGAGGAACTATTTTGTATCCAAAATATAAGATTTTCAAAAAATCTCTGGATTTTTACCTGATTTTTTTTGGGTCCCTTACTCATAAAATTTGTGGTATGCTGGCAATCATTGGGGGTTGAATTCACTAATTAATGACATTTGAGTTTTAGATTTTATTCCTTTCAAAAAATGCATGCCAACACAAATCCTGTTATTCTACCAACTTTATAGTTTTATAAGCTCAATATTTAAAAACTGATCCTATTTTTGAGCCTTTGTCTCCCTTTATATTAGGTTTTATCCAGATTTCTTGAGTTCTCTTAACTGTTGCTGCCACTGCTCAAACGATCTCACTCTTACACAAACACACTTCTGCTTTCATGCATACACACACACTTTTCTCTTAAAAGTGCTGCTTAGCAAGCCTAAAATAATGGCGACCATTGACAAGTCTGGAGCATCACTATCAGACTCATTTTTTAGCAGCTATTACCAATACATTAACATCCTGCTGCAGAACATTTGCTCTCCCATCAGAGTGGTGATGCTCAGGTCAACCATGGGTTCATATTCTATAGTATCACATCATCTGTGTTTGAAGAGTTAATGCATCATACAGCTGATCATAGTTAACTGTATATTTCTCATTATACTTACTGAGTTAATGGCAATTTTAATCAAATCAGTTCTGTTTATTCTGACATATTAAATTTATTGTGATGCTTGACCTTAACTGCATGTACTTGCATTTGTTTTGTTATTCATCTCGGTTGTCACTGAAAATCTGTACTGTGCACTCTGTATTGCATTACATTACTGAAGTACTATATGCTTTTAACTCGGCAAACCATGATGAAACAGGGCACATCATGGAAAGTATAGGTCAAGACACTTACAACAATATCATGCATAGTATAAGGCTAAGAAAATCCAAACTTCCAGTCTGAAGAAAATTACTTGTGCTGCAGAGAAAAAAAAAAAAGCTTTAAGTGTGAACAGACACATACCACCTCCTAAACTAGAACCCACACAGAATGGAAACAAGCAGTCATAGAACTCCCAAAGTGCTTCTGGGTCAAAAGAACTCCTGAAGAACTTCCATACATTCAAGGCAAAAGTACATGAACACTAGCAGCTAACAGCAGCACAAAGTAGTAGTACTGAAATGTATTCCTATTAGTTATGCAGGTCTGTAGTACTCAAGATGCACAGCTGCAAACCCTTCCCATTGCTGTCCTCCATCTATAATGTGCACAAGCACACATTAGCACTCCTTTTCAATTGCAAAAAAAAAAAAAATGCCAGCCACTCCTTTTACTCAAACTGACAAGGGTATGGCTTTAGGATTACCACCTCTCGCTTTTTGTTCTGGAGGTTTCATATTTTGGGATGCAGCACGTAAAATAGCCAATGTCCTGAGATTTTAGGACAAAATATATTTCCTAACTTTCCGTTAATAGCTTCAAAAAAAAAAAAAAAAAAAAAAAAAAAAAAAAATATATATATATATATATATATATATATATTTTTTTTTTATCTGAAACAATTTAACATTACATGATGCAAAAGAAATACACCAAATTCTACAAGATGTTTAATTTTGGAAATAAACAAAGTCCAGTCATTTGTGCACAAGTTGTAGATATGATTTATCCTGCAAAATCATAAGTTTCCATAAAAAGTCCTACTTTGGGCATCTGAAAGTGTAGCAACCCTAACACGGCTTGCATCACACTGTCAGATAATCTGTGTGGCTCGTGCTCTTTTATTAAATGATCTCTCAGCCAGTGCTTATAAATGTTAGCGCTCATTTATACAAACAGCACCTAGTAAATAATTCTTAATAATTAAGTGTTAGAGAAGTTTTTTTTTTACCAGAAAGGGTTGGTATTTGTGTTTGTTCTGTGTTAGTTATAGGTTCACAGGTTTATGCTAGGCTAACAACCAACATGGCCTTTACAAGCCTAGCCATGCAACCCAACACAGTTTTGTCCCAGAGTTCCTGGGACACCTATGCTGTGGGGTACGTTAGTAAAGAGGTAGTCAACAGTTATGTGGAGGGCTATGTTAGTTGGAGATTAATTTACTTACTGCTGACCAAGGTCTAGGCCAGAGGTGAATTTACAATTTCCCATATAATGATCAAGGTTTCTTTTGAACAGAGTCAGGGATGAACTCTGCTTCACGTAGATGGGGAGCTTATTCCCAAGCATGGGGATCCTTTGGGACACATCGGTCACTGCATCAGGTTCCAATTATTTTGCAGACAAAGGTCAGGTCTTTGGATCTAGTGTTTCTAGTGCAATTTGTCTGCAGATGTGCAACAGATCCATTCGTGATGGATCAGTGGATGCCTTATATGCTAGGCATAGACGGTCTCTCAGTAACATGTAGGAGACTGAGTATAGGGATAGGACCTCAAGGCGATCTGTGTAGGGCAGGGTATTCATGCCCTGGATTCTCCTGGCAAGGAACTTTTAAGGGCATTCCAACTACTGCAAGTGCCTGGTTAGATACATGCCAAAGGGGACACTGTCCTCAATGATGGGTCTGAAAAGGGCTGAGTAGAGTGTCACTATTACTTATTTGGACCTGGATACTATGCCCTTGCTTACGAGTTGGACAACAAATAATGATTTTCTTACTACCTTGGCAATGTGTTGATTGAATGCCAGATTACTGCCTACATATGTTGCCAAATCCCCAACTATTGTGTCATCTCTTAGGAGTGTTTTATCAATGTAGTTAGCTAGGGTGGGCAAATTCCCAAAGGGCACTATAATGTACTTCTCCAAATTGAGTTTTAATCCATGGCTTTTGCACCAGACATTTGTTTGTATTTGACCCTTTTGTAGGATGATGGGGTCATAGGGGGAATCTATGATAGCTCCCAAATTACATTTATCTGTGAACTTGGTGAGCCAAAGACCTTTGACTACAGCCTTGACTTCCAAATGACAGATGGCAAACCGTAATGGGCACAACATGGAACCCTGTGGTACTCCCACTGTCCTTCCACTGCTGGAGTACTTTCTGTGGTATGCATGCCATTGGTACAGGACTGCATTAACAAAAGGGTGTTCTAAAATGACCACACAATGTCAATGTCCATAAACAAAGCTGTTTACGAAGGCCTACAGCATACTATAATGGAAGCATAATGTTGCCATGCCGACAGAAATACACCTGGTTTTACAAATAAGACTGCTTATAAAACTCATTAGTATACTGGTGCTTTTGCATAGTGGTAGTTTGTGGAATCATAAGTGTAGGGGACATTAAAGCCATGTGAGCATCACATAAAGATGCCATTGATGTGGTAGTATCCATAACAGCTTACCACACTGTCCTGTCTGCATGCTGCCCCCAGTCAAAGACACAATACTAACAGAAGAACAAGCAGTGCCACTAGTAAGTAAGGGTCTCTGTGTACAGCTATTCTGTCTGTTATGCTGACCACAGGATTGCATCACTATACACCTAGCAAAAGTGGAGGTGTCATTTTCATAACCACACGGCCAATAACCCTAGACTGCTGAAGTCAGTAGTGGCATCATACCTGCCAACCACACCCAATTTTGTCTGATAATTTTGCCATGTCATCATAAAATACTTGATTTAATAAGTAAACCACTGAATATTACAATCAGTCAGTAATGCTACACATTAAAGTTTTATATGGTTTATTGTTTTGAAAATACATATTGATGCAACTTCTGCTGTTCTATTAACTTTAAGTTAATTAAAACAACATTTAAAAAAAGTCCCTTTGTCCCCCACCCACCCCCAATTATTTTTTGGCTTATACCAGATTTTTTCAGCAAAGGCGTTGAGAGGTGCAAGTGGCATATATTACATTCTGGAAATAAATTTGCTTTGAGAATTCTGTCTTGAAATAAAATCACCACTCAGTATTACTTGAAATGTTTTAACTAAGTAGATCTAAAGATTAAATTCGAGTCCAAAATGTGCTGTTATTTTTGCTGACAATAATTGTATCTGCAGCAATTCAGATGGGTGTATTAATATAAAGCAGACTACACCAAAATTATTATTATTTTACTCACTAGTGTCTATATCGAATTGAACACATAAATGAAAATAGCCACAAACTAAGCAGCAAATTCACAGCCACCAAGAAAACGAACCATGGGTCCACATGCTGTGTCTGAAGACTGCTACTTGACTATAAATTGAGTCTACTAATCAGCAAAATGGTGTGCAAAATCTAAAAAGTACACCGCAACTGACTGACACGTGACTACATATCATTAAAGTTGGAGTTCCCTCATTCTGAACGGTTTCTGAATTAAATTTTCTTCATTAAACTTGACTAGCTTTCTGAATGATTCTGCACAAATCTTCCTGAGGTCTCTTCTATTTCTTTGATGTTTAACCACTGGTCCAGAACCATATATAAACCAATTTCGCAGCCACAATCAAGATGAGCAACAAACCTGCAAACAAAAAGTAAAGAAATCTGATCACCTGAGCTGTATATGAACTAATCCCCTCCTCTCAGGTGAACTTCAAAACACATCATGGTATCATCCTGAATTTCAGCAGCTGCCAGTAACCATCAGAGCCAACTTTACACTTGTCACTCTGCTCTTCAGAATACTAAACTTCAGATACTACCCTCCTTTTCTCAACAAGATAATGTAGAGGAACACTTCTTATAATTTAATGTGCAACTCTTGACAGAAGCCTACTGGTAGGACGATCCTTAATTTAGACTAAGGGTAGAAAAGCTTAACAAAAATGCACTTTCTGCATGCCATCATATACCACAAGTAATTTGGGCCCAATAAATAAGCACTCTATTAAATCTAAATTGAGACAGCACCTTCTGAAGTAAATTATTGAAAATGATTCAGTGACAATGGCTAACAGCTTTCACTTGACGTTGCATTGTCTAACTCTCTTCTCTTTTTTAATCGCCTTTATTAAACTATCAAATTTTAAATTGTTAACATAGATTTGCTTACAATAGAAAAGAAAAAATAATAACAGTGGCCACTGTTGTGCAATATACAGATATTTTCTTTTACTATTTTATTCACTCCAACAATTCTCATTTCCTGCCTTCCATTACACATCATTCCTCCTCCTGAAAATTATTCTGCATGTATTCTTCCCACAGATTCCGTTTATTTCTAGGAAATTGACTTCATCCCTTTTCCACACAGTCTAACACTTATCTCCTTTATAAAATATCCAGGACCTCCTTTACATTGGGAATAGACTTTGAATTCCATGTTCTATTAATTGCTATTTTGGCAGTCAATAACATTAGTAAGGTCTTGCCATTGGCAAGAAATCTGGATCATATATCCCATCTAAAAAGAAATATTTTCTTAGTTACAACCATCTGTTTTAGCAACATTTCTGTCAAAGTATGATGTAGGGAATTTAAAACCTGCCAACTGATTATAGTTCCGTAAAAAATGACCCCAATTAGCCCTCTATTCCATACATACCTCTTAGTACAAGAAATCTGCACAAAGCCTGAAAAAAATGGGTGGACAAAGGCCCAAAAATAGGGACCGATTTTAAATACTGCTCTTAAAAATTAGAAAGTTACTAGAGTAACAGGGTTTATGTTAACATAATTTTTCTGAAGGACTTGAAGTCTTAAACTCAAATGTATGTTATTACTTAGTGACTGCACTCCTCAAATAATCCTAGTGATTTGCCAGAAAACCACAGATTTTTATAAGGAAGAGACCAAAAACACGAGGCAAAAATCTGGACATTCTGTGAAAATCTAGACAGTTGAGCGGTATGCTTCCATATCACACCTCCAGCATTTGACATCTACCAGAGGAAAAATCCACTAAGTCTACCAGAGATAGAAAAACACTTGTGCAAACATTTCCATTCAAAAATCCTAAACCTTTTGGACTTTGCTATATATATGGGAACCATACAAAATGTCCTCTCACAGTTCCTTTATACATTGCCTCCCATTTCATCTCTGAAAGATTTTGTAACCTCTTCTAATCATAGTCATTCTGCATTAGTTTATATTTCTTGCTAAGTATCCCTTTTTAACAACAGTTTCTGTTCTAGACTCAACTAAAGCAAACACAGAACTGGTCTTTTAACTTAGCACTACCCTACCCCCTTCTCTTTGTCTATTACTCCATTATCAATACTAGGTAGGAAAAGCAGTCTTTAAATGTAGTCCAAGCATTTGCTTGGTCCCATCAATTAGACTCTTGCTCCCAATACCTCGGTTTCTTAGTTAATTTTCAACAGTAAATTCCAGCCCTCTCTTGCATATATTCTATGCCCCTAATTGCAGCCATCCCTATTTGTAAGCTCTCCTTTCTTCAGTCTAGTATCGGCTTAGTTCCTAGAATACTTTCTGCTACTTCAGAAATACAATATTCTGTACAGTTGCTGTTATCCTTCTCAAGGACATGTGTCCAAAATCCTACTCATGTCCAGGTACACAGTTTATCGCTGGAGCGTTTGTTTTACATTCATTTATTTTATAAATTGAAGAGACTTAAAACTGTCTCAAAAGTTTCAACAACTCTGATATGTATCCAATACCCTATACAGATAGGCTAAAAGCCCTGTCCCTCTACACAGTCTTGTATAGGCTGCTCAGAGGTGACCTGTGTCTGGCATACAAGGCCATTTCAGACCCAGCCTTGATGGAGTTGCTGCATATCCACAAGTCAAACTCCACTTGCACAACCTGCATGCAAGGCCTTAACCTGGTCCGAGACATTAACAGAACTTGTTGGTAGGATGGATGTGTCCCAAAGACTCCCCCATCTGTGGAATAGACTCCCTCTCCATGTCAAACAGAGTACCTCCCTAGCCCTTTTTAAGAGGAACCTGGATGACTGGATGGGAAACAGAAAATACAACCTTGTGATCCCACCTGTGTCCCTGCTGGACAGGGGAAATAGGTGCTGACTTTGAGGGAGCATGGGTGAAATTCTTGGTTGGTCTTATAAGGGCCTCCGGGCCAAAAACCTAGTATCATCCTATGAACCTATGCCCTTTTCTGGAATTATCAAGAACAAAATAATATTATCAACAAATAAAGCTAACAGTTTTCAATTGTCATACCAGTTATATCCTTGAATCTGGGAGTCACTTTTTTTTTTGTCAATGGCTCTAATTATAAATCAAATAAAGAGGTAAGAAGCTACTCCAGCCTGGCTCCTCTAGTCAAGCACAGCTTGTCCGAGAGGAACCCTCCTACTTTTATTCTTGCCTCTGAACCTTCATCAATCTTCCTAATTAACCCTATTACTCTATCAAGGTACATAAATACAACCACTGCCCTACTTACAAATACCTTGCGGATTATCAAATGCCTTCTCTGCATCAAGACTTAACAGTGACAGCATTTTACATTCTGCTTCCCCTCAATCATGTTATCATGCAAGTTAATGATCACTAGTAATAAACCCTTTCTAGTGTCAGTTACTAGTAACTTGTGTACAAGTGTATATCACAACTGTAAATTAATTTATTTATTTACATTTGTTGCCGGGTAAATGTCCGACTGGGCTGAAAGCCCATTTTCAGCGGAGACCCGGAGTGAAAAGCTCCACATATATGAAAAAACATAATAGATAAACAAAAATATTAAAGTGCAAGTCAAATACCATATACGCTTTCCCCAATGGCAATAAAACGCTTTTCAGCCTCCAAGTACCAGGAATCCAATATAAAACTTATCAGGCAGATCTTAAACTTCAATAGCTCTTTTATTGAGAACAAAAAACACAGTGAGCGCTTTCGCCGATAGGCTTCATCAGACTATATTATTCAACAGCCTTAAAAACATTTAAAAAGCCCTCCATTGGACATGATTGGTCATTCATAAAAGCAACTCAATGTCATCTTAAAGTGCTAGGTGCCTAATAATACAATATCAGTTTATGAAAAAAGGTATAATGTGACACAAAAAATAATAAAATATGCCTAACTTATCATGCTCCAGCTATTGTCATAGTCAGTAATATACACATGAAATAAGTTAGAAATATTAATTTATACATAATTTTCTGCATAACTTCTAAAAATTAATTTATAACAGCATCATGCTGGAGCATGATAAGTTAGGCATATTTTATTATTTATTATTATTATTTATTATTTATTATTATTTATTATTATTATTTTTTGAATAATATAGTCTGATGAAGCCTATCGGCGAAAGCGCTCACTGTGTTTTTTGTTCTCAATAAAAGAGCTATTGAAGTTTAAGATCTGCCTGATACGTTTTATATTGGATTCCTGGTACTTGGAGGCTGAAAAGCGTTTTATTGCCATTGGGGAAAGCGTATATGGTATTTGACTTGCATTTTTACTTTTTTATTTATACGCTGATCCCCGTCTCCGTTGGTGTGCTTTTCTGCTTTGGTTTTGCTTTTAAAAATATTAAAGTGTTTTACAACTTATTTACTTGGTGTAAATTTATTTGTAACAGTAGTTAAACAAGATAAATTGCAAAGGTACAAGAAAAATAACTAAGAAACTAATCAATAACTGCCGAATGAAACAAAAATATGGCAAATGGATATAGCAGCTATAAGAATGGCTAGAACAAATGCTGGGAAATAAAACCCTGCACATACAGTAAATTAAAGACTGGAAGGCAAAGACAATTGAGAGCAATAAAACTCATTATCAAGAGTATGAATTAGTAAGAAATAAGGTCACTAGTCAGGATTAGAGCATAGACATAACCTGTGGTTCGTGAGGTATTGTCTCGGGCTTTGCATGAATTTGGCAGTGTTATTACGTTTAAGAATATGATGTGGCAATTGGTAATTGGTTCCAAGACCTATAAATTTTATTAGAGTAGAGTGAGTCACCAAAAGTGTTTGCAGATTTGGTTACTTTTAACAGAAATTTCAGAGGATTGAAGGCCTCTAAGGTTAGTATTAGTTTGAATTAAGTCTTTCAGAGCTGGACAGGAATCAGGTTTATTTAAAATGTTGTGGGCAAAGGTGAGTTGGTTTAGTTGTAGCAAGTTGGGTAGTTCAATCCAGTCGAGCTTTTTTAGGGCTAAGCAGTGGTGCTGCCTATAGGGTAAGTTAGATACACATTTGGCTATTTTACTATAGCATGACTCTAGCTGAGTGAGTTCAGCCTTTTGTAAGTAGGTAAATATTTGTGATGAGTACAGGAGAGTGGAGAGAAGAAATGATCTGGCTGAGGCTAGTCTGGAGGCATTTGTGAGAAAATTTGCCACTACAGAGTTGACCTAATTTCATGTGAACTTTTTTACAGTTATTGCTGTGTGTTTGTCAAATTTTAGTTGATTGTCCAGTGTGACACCAAGGAGTTTGGTGTTATCCACTGATTCTATAGCAGTTTGGTTCGAGGAACAGATGGAAAATGAAGGGTGCTTAGATGCTGACCTATTATTGGTGAATACCATGACCTTAGTTTTTTTTTTTTTTTTGGATTGAGAATAAAGTTCATTCTCTGCAAGGTAGATTTTGATGTTATGCAATGATTTTTGTGTTTTTTTCCTGGAGTTCAAGGGTGGTGGGAGCTGAGAAGATGAGGGAGATGTCATCTGCATATTGGATTATGGTAGCAGTCTTAGTGCATTAGTACATAATATTTTGGCAAACTTGAGACAGGATTACATTGGCTTAAAATGGCTCCCTGGCCAATAGCCTAGTAACTACCTATGAACCTGTAAAAACTCTACCAGAACTGTTTTTTTTTTCCCATTTAGAACTCCCTTATCCCCTCCTCTCTAGTTATACTTTGTTATTGGCCACTGACAGAGAAGGCAGTCTGTAACAAGCAGTTCAAGCTTTTGCTCAGCTTCATCTCTCTCATTTCCACAATACCTTAGCTACTATATTCAAAATTTTCTACTAAATTCGTGCCCCTTGCCTATTTTCTATACCCCTACCAGCAGACACACCCCTTTGTAAAATCCCATTTCTACTACTCTGAAAATATTCTATACAGCTATTTTCCTTAAAGACTTGCATCCAACATCCTAGTCTTGCTTTATTATTTGAACTTCCCCGTTTCATCATACTTTTTCATAGGTTCATAGGTTTATACTAGGCTATCTGCCCTAAGGCATTTATAAGCCTAGCCCAAATTTTTGTGGCTTACGCCACCCCTTATATGAAAAAATACTGTGCCCATTAGTTTGCTGTGCCTCTGTCCAGCAGTGACACAGAGATGATTCCCGGGGTAAACCTACGATCTCCCATCCACAGGTCTAGATTTCTCTTGAACAGAGTCAGCGAGGTGCTCTGCCTCACATGGACCGGGATTTTATTCCACAGCATAGGGAGTCTCTGAGTGATAAATCTATCCCTCCAGCACATCCTATTTATATCCGTGCTAAGGTTTAAGTCGCTTGCTCTAGTGGTTTTGGTGGATTTGGATTTTTTGAGGTGGAGCATGTCCATTAATTCGGGTTGGACATGGCCTTGTATGTCAGGCACATGTCACCTCTGAGCAGACGGTATGCGAATGAATAGAGCTGGAGTTTCTTCAATCTGGCAGCATATGACAGATTTTGAAGTCCCTTTATCCTTTTGGTGAGGAACTTTTGGGGTCTCTCCAATTGCTGCAGATGTCGGGTGAGATACATCCCGAATGGGGCATTGTACTCGATCATTGGTCTGATAAGTGAAGAGTACAGGGGAACAATGACCTCACTAGATCTGGATGTGAATCCCTTCATGATCAGGTGGGCAATGTAGAAGGTCTTTCTAACCACTTTAGCAACGTGAGTGTCAAAAGAAAGGCCACTGTCAACCTGGGTCCCCAGGTCCCTGATAACCTCTTCTGTGCTTAGTGGATTGCCACCTATATGGTAGCTTGGGGTTACCTTGTTTTTCCCGAAGGGTATGACTATACATTTTTGGCGTTTAACTTCAGGCCATGGCTCTGGCACCAGCTATCTGTTTCCGTGAGTCCCTTCTGAAGGATATCCGTGTCCAATGCACTTTCCACTATGGCGCCCAGCTTGCAGTCGTCTGCAAACTTTGTCAGCCAAAGTCCTCCCATGTTGGCCTGTACTTCTGAGAAGTAGATGCCAAACAATAGGGGCCAAGGACCGAGCCCTGTGGGACACCACTTGTGACCGGCTTGGAGTCTGACACAGCGCCAGCAACTCTAACCCTGTGGGTTCTGTCCTTAAGCCAGTTTGCAACCCATCTTGTGACATATGGGTTTACATTTAAGCTGGTAAGTTTTTCTACAATACCGAGTGGGGTATTGTGTCGAAAGCCTTTGCAAGGTCAAGGTAGGCTGTATGGACTGCCTTTCCCTCATCAATGGCCTTGGTGACTGTTTCAAGAAGTCGACCAAGTTCAAAAGGCATGATCTTCCCTTGACAAAGCCAAACTGGGTCGGGTCCAATGTCTGCAAGTCCCCTATATCTTTGTTTATGAGCTCCATTATGATCCTCTCCATAGCTTTGCAGACTAGACTTGTTAAGCTTATGGGGGTAATTACCAGGGTCCGTGAGGCGCCGCCTTTGTGGAGTGGGACCACAGTTGCCGTCGCCACTCCTTGGGCACGTATCCTGTGGTAAGGCTGAGATTAAACAGCTGCCTTATGTGCGGGTTTAATTCCTCATTTAGCTCGTGTAGCACACAGCCGGGGACACCATCCGGTCCCATTGATGCTGTGTTTTTAGCTTTAGAGAGAGCAGCTTTCACCTGCGCATTTGAGATGTCCGGGAGGCTACACTCGGCTGGGATAGTTATCTCTCCTTTAGGGGAGAGGGGGTGAAGTTTGCACTGAACCTGTCTGCCAGTATGTTGGCAATGTCTGTGGGTTCAGTGATTTTTGTATCATTTTGGACTAATTCTGAGCATATCTGGGAGTTTCCACCCAGGTTCCTAACACAGCTGAAAAAGGCCTTATGATTGTCCTTTGAATCCATGGCAATTTTTCTCTCAAAATTGGCCTTAGTTGATTTTATGAGTGCTCATATTTTTTACTAATAATGATCAGGGTGACTTCCCTTTCATGGATTTTGTTCTATCATGTAATAGCTTTCTCCTCTTATTGTAAAGTTTGTTAACGGCTGGGGTCCACCAGACTGGACGTTTGCCCTTTGTGGAAAGAGTCTTGGTTTTATTTGGGATTGCCTGATCCATGCAGTCCTGGAGGTGTTCATAGAAGGCATTTGTAAGGGCTTCGCAGCTTGGGTTGTGGTTTCCTCTGGCTCAGGGGCCTTGAAGGATACCACACCAGTCTTGAGTAGTGTGAAGTTTGCTTTAGAGAAGTTCTTCACTATGGTCTTTTTTGTTTGGGGTGGGGCGGGATGTGGATTTGCAGTGAGATTAGTTTATGATCAGATCTCACCAATGAGGGATATACTTCGGTGTGGAGCATTTTGTCCCCATGTTTGTGACAATGAGATCTAGTATATTTTCTCCTCTCGTGGGAACAGTGACTAGCTGTTCCATGGCATTTGAATTTATGAACTCCAGGAACCGTTGGGCTAGAAAGTTAGGGCTTGAGTAATGTTCCCAGTCTATATTTGGTAGTTGAAGTCACCCAATATGATGGTGTTTGGAGATACATTTATACCCTCCAGTGTCTTCAGGAAGGCTGTGTGGGGTTCCTGAGTTTGAGAGGGTGGTCTGTAGCATGCTACAATTTGTAGAGCAGTTTTGCCTATGGTTAGTTGCACATGGATGGTTTCCGAAGCTTCGTGCGTTGCCACCAACCTGGAGGTGTGGGTATCCTTTATGAATATGGATACACCCCCTCCTTTTGTGGTGTGGTCTGGGTTTTGGGGCCGGAACGCATGATATGAGGTAAAACCTAATAGTGCCGGGGTGCTCTCAGGAGCCTTGAACCAGGTTTCAGTTACAGCACAGACATCGATGTTCTCCATACTGAGAAGGGCCTCGAGTGCGTGCATTTTGAGATTTAGACTTCTGGCATTGAGCAGCATTACCCTCAGTTTCTTCCCATTTTGTTTTCTAGGGTGGTAGGTTTAGAATTTGAGCCTTGCCTAAAAAAGGCACTATGGGGGTGGCAAGAGCCTTAGCCAATATCCGGAATCCCAGGGGTGACAGGTGCAAGCAGTCCCTTGCGAAGCAGCGTGGCTTGTCAAGCATGTCATCCCAGGCAGACAGACACTGGATCCCCTTTGAATGACACCAGACATTAAGCCAATTGTTAAAGCTGATCATCTTGTCTCTATATTGTGGCATCATTCTTGGTGAAGGAAGGATACTGCTCAGGGTTAGGGTTATACCTGCCTGGGCTACATAATCAGAGAGCTCCTCTATGTCTCTTTTCATGTAGTCCAGGGAGGTACGTCTCAGGTCGTTCACACCAGCATGGACAATGACTGTGTCATATTTGTAATTGCCGTGGAGTGACCAGAGTGCTTGTGTTATGTGGCGGATTTCATTTTGAATTAGGACCTTCTGCATGAGTTATGTGTACATGAGACTTAATTGCACAGCCCTGAAGTATCCTTCAACTCAGGTAGCCCTAAACCACCTTGGTCTTTGGGGAGAATCATCTTATGCCATTTAACTCAGGCCCTCTTCCCCTCACAAATAAAATTCCCTAATCTCATTATTAATTATCTCTGACAACTTCCTCTGGTTGATAAATATGCCTTATCTGTATGCAAGACTAAGGGGGACTAAAGATTTCACTGCTTGTCTTATTATCCGTAATCAGGAGTTTCCAGTTTCACATTATATTTTGCTTAGCTTCTTCTCACATATCCTTAACTGGTGTAACACAATCCCTTTTAATCCACACATCTAAATACTTAATCTCATATCCTCACAGTTACGGGCGTTACTAAACAAATTCACTTGTGGGTACAAAGTTTACTGCTACAGCCTTTAAAATTTAATTTATTTTATGGCCTGAACAAATAACTTATAAATGTCTCAAAATGCCCCATATTAAATTCAGAAAAATAAATTTAGGCATGAAGTATAAATTAATATCTACAAATAAAAGCGAACTTTTCTTGAGTACCAATCCTTTTATTGCTTTGAATTCTTTAGTTTCTTTGCCAAAAACTTTAACTATAAAGCAAATAATTGAGAAGGACGACATCCCTGCCTGGTTCGTCTACTCAAAACACAACTTGTAAGAAAGGAAACCCTTCCACTTCCAATTTTCATGAGCAACCCTTCATAGAACCTCCTTAACCCCATTACTTTTATCAGGGAATGCAAATGCTAATACTGCCTACTCTTAAAATCTGATCAGACAGCTTTCTTTGCATCAAGACCCACCAATAACATTAAGTTCTGTCGCACTCCAGTCATCCAGGGATCGTTAATCTACTAATGTCACATCTTTTCCTCTCCTCCTCAAAACCACACAGATCACATTCATCAAGTTGGCAACGTTTGCCATTCTCTTAGAACAATTTTTAAATGGAAATGGGGCTATATGAAGCATCCTGATCTGAAGGGCCTTTACCCTGCTTGGGTAACAGCTTTATTAAAGATGCTGGTACTCCTCCTCCCTTTTTAAAATAGCCAAATACAACCTTCCCAATCTTTATCACTTACTTCCCTAATTTCCACATGTCCCTGTTGATTAAATAAATAATGGGGATATATTGCCTTTTATATTTGATGACCGGGATAGTCCGACTGGACAAGAAAAGCCCCTGTTTAGCTAATTCCTGTGTTGAAAAGTCCCAAGCGATGAAAATAAAAATGCATATGTTGTAATGCATACAGATTACTAAAAAAAAAAAAAAAAAAAAATGCTACAATAGAGAGAGACCGCATACATTAACGGCCAGGGGGACTTCAAGATGGCTGCACACTGACTATCAGCTTGTTTCTAGATCTCTCCTAGTGTGAAAACAGATTCTCAGCAGAGCAGGGACGTCGGGAGGCATACGCACTGTACTGATTTCAGTACAAGTTATGTAGAAGGGGGGGTAGCGTTTTAAATTTTCACTTTTTCGCGCTTTACTGCACGATGACGTCAGCTCATCAGGGCAGCCAGTCGGAATGGAGCACATGTATTTCCGGCCGACCGGCCAGTTCAAATGCTTTCCGAGTGGGAAGGAGGATTTTGGTCTCACTTCATGCTTTCCGAGTGGGAAGGAGGATTTTGGTCTCGTCCGAGACAGAGCGGGAAGCGTTATGGTGGTCGAGCGGGAAGGAGGATTAGGATTTTGGTCTCATCCGAGCGGGAAGCGTTATGGTGGTCTGTCGAAGCAGGAGGAGGATCCGTTATGTTGGTCTCACTTTATAAGACCCGAGGGTTGGTGAGTAATATGAAGAGTGTGTGTGTGGGTGTGTGAGCGCCCACAGTATTGAATGCTGCATTCATAACTCTTTTGGTAGCAGTAAAAAAATTAAGTAATTTTCTTTCAAAAATAAGTCAGGAAATGAATCTTTTATCAGCTTTGAAGATTCAGCCTTGCATACAGCTTTTTGCTTGAAAGAAATTAATTTTTTTTATCTTTCTTTCTCAAGTCATGATTTTTTTCAGGCTATCACTAGATAAAAAAGTGGGAAAACCATTCTAAAATGCACCTCTAAAGCATCTTGAACCTCGTGGTTTAGGTCCTCAGACCTCCACCTGAATTCACTTATTTCTTCCTTAGTTACTTCAGTGTAATATTTATATTTAATGTATGTTGAAAATATAGAGGTAAAATGGATCAAGAAGTTGGGTAAAAATCTATAAAATGCTCCTTATAGCATCTACTATACTATAGCACAAAAACCTGACCCATTCAGGGTGCGTTGAAAGGATGCCTGGAAAAGCAAAAAAAATAAGGCAAGGCGAGGAAAAAAAAAAAGAAAACCATAATCTGGATGAAGAAAAGATGAAAAACTAGGAGGAAATTATTATGTTCTAGTTATTAATGCTAGCCGGAGTGGTGTCTTAATAATGAAATCTTGCAAGGTTTGTATGCAGTAGGAGCATGAAGTTGTGGTAGCTGTTATCTAGGAGGTAAAAACAAATGCTTAAGCTGTTCTGTCTTTAAATGTGACTTCAGTATAGTTTTGAAGTTGGTGAAGATAGATGCTTACCTTTTAGTGGCTGAGGTAGAATTCCAGACTTTAGTTGCATAGACTAAATCCAGCCAGGCTCTGTGGGAATTATGCAATATGTATGTAGTAGACGGTATTGGTTTTAGGGGTCAGGTGTTGGTTTTGAACTGTAAATCTCTCAGGGATGAATACTTTTATTACTGTTGGGCATTTGTCTGGTTTATTAAGAATTCATATAGCTTGTCACTTACAGTTTAGGATGGTTTCCAGCTATAGTATCTTACCTGTGCTTGACAAAATAAGTCTTGTAAAAGCTGAAAGAATGATGTTATGATTTGGACTTGTTGAGATGGGTGAATGAAGCATATCCTTCTAGTTGTGCCTTTGTGTGACTTTTATGATGGAAATGTTCTGAATTGGGCAGTTTTGTTTCATTGTTTACTGGAAAAATGTTCAAAGCAATAGGAAGGTGTATCAAAGAGCACATGTATGTTTCATATGCAAGGGGCCTATGATTTAAAAGCAGCCCAGAATTAATTTTTATCTGCCACGGGTAAAATGTATTTTTTTTTTAATGTGGGTTTTAATGTTGTTTCAATGAATGTGAGTTTCAAGGGCAAAGAAGTTTTAATGCCAAGTTTGTTTAGCAGATGTCTTAGTGTTTCTGCTGTAAAATGCAAAATAAAACTTTCAAATGAAGTTCAAATCATCATAGAAGTAAATCAGTATGCACATTAGTGTTTATGGTAAATGGAGTGAAATAGCAAAGTAATGGATCATTGGAATGGCTGCAGGGGGAGGCTCCATTCGACCATGGTTTTGTGAGGGGGAAGGGTGGCAAACTTAGACAGCCCCAGCTGAATTATACCTCCCAACTGTCCAGATTTTCAAAGAATGAATAGATTTTTTGCTTCTTATTTTTGGTTTGTTCCTCAATTTGCGGTTTTCTGGCAAATGATTTAGGAATTAAGTCACTAAATAATGACACACTAGTTTCAAGACTTTATAACCTTCAGAAAAATGCATGCTAAAATAAGACCTGTTCTATCAACTGTCCCAGTTTATAGAAGAGCAATTTTTAGTACTGTTTATATGTTCCCTCAATATATTTGGCCTTGTCCAGATTTATTGCATTAACAGGTTGAGAGGTACATGCAAATTGCTTTATAGAATTAGGCATAGTCAAACCTCAACTGTCCCTGATTTTGGCTCAAACTGTCGCACTTCCCCTAATGATCCCTCCACAAAATAGCAATTTTGGAAGAAAACATAGAGGGTTTACTTTACTTTTATAAATAACTGTAATGATCAGAGTTGTACATTACTTTTATTTCAGAAATGCATGTAGATTCTCTAATTTTGTCAGCTGCTCTAAGTTAACTGTGCTCATATTAAAATGGTGTCCCTCCTTTGACAGGTTCCCAGCTGTATTGTCTGGCATTTTTATATTTTTGCATCACATTTTTGGTCCGTTTTTCATAAAGTTGCAGTTTTCTGGCAAATTAGTGGCAAATTGTTAAAGACTGAAGTTAGAAAATAATGCAGACATTTCAGTTTCAGATTTCATACCTTTCAGAAAATTCGTACTGATGCAAGACCTACTACTATTCTATTATCTTTCTAAGTTTATAAGAGCAATATTTAAAAAAAATGTCCTTATGTTTGGGCCTTTGCCTCAGTTTTATTTATGAGTTTGTTGCTGTAAGAGGTTGAGAGGTTGTGTGTGTGGTAGGTAGCATACCTCTCAACTGTCCAAATTTTGCAGAATGTCCAGATTTTTTCCCCATATTTTTTGTCTGTTCCTCATAAATCTTGTGATTTTCTAGAAAATCATTGAAGGCTGAAGTTGCTAAATAATGACAGACATTTGAGCTTCAGACTTCATGTCCTTTAGAAAACTTCATACTAGCACAAATCCTGTTATTCTAGCAACTTTCTAAGTTCACGAGAACATTATTTAATATCTGTCCCTGTTTATTTTAGGCTTTGTCCATATTTCTTGCACTAAGAGGTAGGTAGAGGTGTGTCTGTGAATGAAACATCCTAGTTAATGGTAACAGGTGGTTAGTAATTTACTCAAGCTCAAAACCTGTACCTTAGTTACAGAAAACAAAAGCATAAAGTCTCTACCCCAACTACCATGCTGCATTTTTCAAAGAACTGACATTTCAGGTTAATTTTCAATTCAAGGAACAGAGTTTGAGTGAATTTATATTGTATTACTGAAGAGGCATTACAGCGAATGCCTCTTCATCGACACTAAAAGAGCGAACCGTGAATTACGAAAATGGCCGTAGCTTGGCTGGGGAGGGGGGTAGCAGTTTGAGAGCTGTCAGTACAAATTTGAAAATCCTAGCTACACCCCTGCAGCAGAGAAGGCCAGTATACTTGTGTTTATGGGTAAACTTCATTAACTGGCTAGTAAGTGCACTGCCTGGATACCAGGAATAAAGAAATACAGAAGACCTGGAAGAAAATTCAGCTAAAAAAATGACAAAGAAACACTGACTGGGGAAGGTTCTGCAGCTGTTCAGCAAAAAGCAATGCAACTTTCAGACATGACTTCCGATAACCTGCAGGAAGATATAACACAACTGTATACAGACCTGGTAAGATATAACACAACTGTATACAGACCTGGTTAAACTAAACTAAACTAAACACTGAAGGAGTATATCAGCACAAACAACAAAAGACTGGAAAAAATGGAAGAAACTTTAAACGGATATTCAGGTGAGAACATAAAGCTACAAAAATCAGAGGTCAAAATGAAGATAAGGCTGACTGAATACGAGTCTGCTCAGAAAGGGATGTTTCAAAAACAACAGAATTAAAGAACAGATCACATATGGAAAACCTGAGATTTTCAGCTATACCATAGAAACTGGAGTGAATGGACTGCATTAATTTTAGGAAAGCACAAATAAGCAACTGGACTGGTATTCAGTTGTTAGTTGAAAGGGCACATCGTGTGTATGCTGCAAACCTAGCTATAAGAAAGCAACCTAGAACTTAAACAGTAAAAATGCAATCCTACCGGCAGAAGGAGTTGATTCTAACAAAACTGTGGCAGAAGGACAAAACACTAACAGTGGGAGACAGCAGAGTGTTTGTGGAAAATGATTACTCTCTGTACACCAGTCAGAACAGGAGTAAATTCATTCCACTATTTCAGGGAATGTCAAGAAGCAAGTGTGAGATTCAAACTGATGTATCCAGCTGTCTAAGTTATTCTTCCCTGGAGGGGCAAAATAATGTTTCCATGAAGTGCATGCTAAGGAGGAAATACAAAAGTTTGTCCAACAAAAAGTGAGCTGTGAAACAGGAGCTTCTGCTTCTTATTCTTCTTCTAAGAAAGATTACGATGAGATGGTACCTGTGAAACCTTTTCCAGTACTTCAACAGAAAATGTTGGACACAAGGAAGGGAACATGAAAACTGACTAGAAGAATTCAGAGTACTTTGGAAATGAAGCAGAGACAGGATTTGGGTGATGGAGAAGAACAGTAATAAAAATAGTAACTCAATGTGGGATTACAATGCAATAATTATATTTGTGAAATATGACAGATAAAGAAAATCTGGAAACAGTGAACTTCTTCAAAATTTCCTGGATTTGTGGGGACTCTATATGCCCTACCCCATGTCATTACTGTTCGGAAGAAGGCTTTGGGGAGGGGAAGAAAGGAGAGAAAGCTAAGTAAAAAAAAAACATTTGTGGTGTATGGTTTTCTTTGTGCAATATTTTAAGCGTAATGGGGATTGTAAACGGGTACCATTTTTCTTTTATGCCCCTCTCGTCTCTTTCTTCTTGTACAGTTTTGAGAAATATAGGGAATTCAATGTAAAAAAAAAAAAGCCTGGTTAAAAAGGCATGACAAAGTTAAAATTAATGTGCTTTTTTTCATTCTTGCATGGGGAAATGATTGTATTAAGTACCTTAGATTGATTGGTTGTAAGAGAGAGCAATAAATGAAAAATATTGAATATTATGAGGCTTTTTTTCTAGCAAATGCATGTATACTTACCAGTAATTCTGCAGCTGGTCTTCATGTTTCAATGGAAACAATCTGCTAAACAGAAATTGGCTGTCTGGTTCCATGTCTCCATGGAGACAATCTGATAAAGAGAAACTGGCGATTGGCTGAGGGAAAAGAAAAAAAAAAAAAGAAAAGATTGTCTAGGAAATAATGTTCTCTGAAAGGAATCAGGGGTTTTCCCAGCTGGGAGGGTTTTAATGACCGTACAAAATCAAACAGCATTTACTAATGGCACAGGCTATACCATGCTTCTTATCATGACTAACCTTTTTCTTGGTGAACTTTAGCCTGTGTGGCTTTCAACTTAGAACTTTTGTTCTACTTAGGAAGCAAAAACGTAATATTTGAAGAGGTACATAGTTTTGTTTGTTATTAAGTTAACAGGTTTTGGTGGAGTTTGTTGTGTTTGAGGGCTTTCAAAAAACAAAAAGTTATGAAAAATGCGGCATAGGCTCAAATGGATATGACAAGAAACAATTGTATAAAAGACCAACCTGCCGAACAGTATATGCACTGTGCACTGTCTTTCGATCTGAATGGTCTTACAAATATGTAAAAAAAAACAAACAAAAAAAAAAAAAAAACATGCAGAGTGCAAACAGCTATGCTACAGGAGACACACCTGGACAGAACTGAACATGTGAATTAAGAAAGGTTTTCAAGACGGTTATTCAGCAGAATATCTGGGGCAAAGGAAAAGAGAAGTACTTATATTAATTGCAAGAGGAGCTTCAATACTAATAGAAGACAGAAAAAACAACAATGGAAGACATACAGTACTAAGGGGCTACTGGCAAGGGAGAAGGATTACACCGGCATGCATTTACATTCAACCTAAAACTGCTACAATGGAGCTTAACAAAATTCTGGAAAAAATAATCAACTTTCAGCAAGCTATATTGCTTATAGGTGAAGACTGGAATTCAGTTTGCATTAGTGAAGATGTGTCCGCGGGGCCCAGAAGGGAGAATACAACAAAGGAGAGCAGATTTTTGAAGAAATTTATGAAAATGTTTGGCAAGCAAGACGTGAATTCAGTACTAGGAGTTTGAAGTAAATTTACATATTCTTCAAGACACAAAAACTAGCTGAAAAGAGGATTTAAGGAATGGGTTTTGGAATTAATTCAGGAGCTACTAGAGAAGATAGAATTTTCTTCTGAATATATAGCTAGGGACTGGGATAAAATTAAAGTAGAGTTTAAAACTAGAGTGGAATTAGAAAGGGGACATAGCTAAGAAGTAAGAAGAATTATTTAGAGGGACTGACAGATGTTACAGATTATAGATAAAAGGGGTGATAAGTTGTCTTAGTAACATCCAGGTGACCTCAAATACTGGGAATCAAATTAGTTTATACTGAAAACTGCATAAACTGGATCAAAACAAAGCACAGGGAGAAGACGGACTTAGTAACAATGACCGGAGAACACTTCAGCAAGAACTTATCACTACATCCGTTACTCACTAGGTCAAATAAATATGGGGAGATTCCTAACGACTGGAGACATGCACTTACTAAACCTGTCTTTAAGGGAAGGGGGGGGGGTAGGACAAACCCAGAGTTCATACAGTCCCTTAAGTCTATTTTCATGTTGTGGAAAAATAATGGAGACAATAATATTGGATAACTTATTGTCAGAACTGCATAGGTTGGGACTTGAAATCATTTATCAGCATACATATGTTGAAAATAGATCTATTACCATCCGTAACATGACACAGCTATGAATGAAACATTGTGTTGTGATGTAATTTATATAGATTTAACTCAGCATTTGACTGGGTCATACACAACACTTATCAATAAAATGTACTCTTGATAAGATGGACAGCTGCATGGCTTACAAATAGGACATGGCAAGTATCATACAGCAACTGTGGGTGAAATCCTCAATTACACTCAGGGTGTCCCACGGGGCTCTGTCCTAGGCCCGTACTTGTTTAGATTGCATCTTTCAGACCTAGCTTTTTCATCTGAGTTGTTCTACAGTCTATATGCAGACGGCCTGAAATTGGGTAAAGTGATTACATGTGTTATAGATAAGGAATGTCTGCAAAATAACTTGACTAAATTGACCATTTGGGCACAGGAGAATAATATGCCGATTTTAAATACATCAAAAACAAAGCATAAGAGATTTGGGAGACATATATTGAAATGTGAATATTTAATACAGCACACAGGGAATGAAACTGTAGACTCATTTAAGGATCTGGGTATATGGGTAGATCAAGGTATGAATTTTTCTAATATCAACCAATTGGTTAACGATAGTTTACAGCTATAGCTTGTATAAAAAGATTTATAAAGTCTAGGAAATCAAAAATTATGAAGTCACTGTTTGTTAGTTACATCAGACCCAAACCTGAGTATGGAATAACAATATGGAAACCCTACAAGAAAACAAGCATGAGTAAACTGGAAAGAGTACAGCAGAAATATATCAAGGGCAACCATGGATGTGAAAATTTATTTTGAAAGACTAAAATATCTGAACTTGTAAAGTGTCTCACAGAGATATCCAAGAGGAGATCTTATTAAGTTATATAGGGCATTTAGAGACGACTACCACAGGGAATGTTTGGGATCATCAAAAAGTACTAGAGAATCATTGGACAACCTATGCAGAAGAGTCTATAGGAATGAGAAGGGCATTAATTGGTTCTCTGACAGAGTAGCTGATGCATGGAACAGACTACCAAAATTATATTAAAGCAAGTACTAGTTTACATATTTTTAAAAACAGCCTGGACATGTACTATAGGAACAAGAGTTCTGGTATACTGGCAAGCTAGAATGGCATTAATGCCAGTTTTTGAAACACTTGTATGTATGTACGTACGTACGTATGTAAGTAAATGTTCAAGTATTGCAAAATAGGGGGAATCTCTCAGAACAAGAAAAAGCAACTGCAGAATCCTAAACAGAAAATAAGGGATTACCTCAATATTATGCATGAGTTTATAAAGACTGCCATTAAGCAACTGTTTTTTGATGATAATTCTAGAGCACAAAAACTTTTAGCACAAGGACTCAAGCAACAGAAAGTGTAAAGGGCTGTCACCCAGCTTAGGGAGCCTATAACAAGGAAGATAACAAGAGATCCTGTAGAAGTATTAGAAAAATTTTGAACATTTTATGAAAGTTTGTATAAAGCAGAGAAATGCAGAAATCAAGAAAAGGTATAAATGGAAATGCTTATGGAAGAATTAAATATGCCAAGGTTAGAGGTAGATGAGGCTGAATTACTAACAGGATAGGAAGAGATGAGAAAAATGGCCATGTATAGCCAAGCTACAGGAAAATCCCCAGTAATGGATGATATTCCTGTGGAAGTTTAGAAGCTAGGAGGGAAAAACTAATACAAATCTGGAAGGTTTAATTTAACAGTATTTTAAGAGGAGGAAACATACCAGCATCCTGGGAAAAGGTAATGGTAATACCTACAGAAGGTAAAGCTCCATCAGATCCAGCTTCATACAGGCCCATTTCAACACTAAACCATGATTATAAAAAGTGTTTATGTCCATAATAGCTAACAGAATGGCAAAAGTGATACCAAAATTGATAGATATGGATCAGTGTGGTTTTGTGGAGGGAAGGCAAACATCTGACAACATTAAACAGTACACGGATGACCCAGAGGGAAGCAGATTATAAGAAAATACCATTGTTATTGGTGGGTCTTAATGCAGAGAAAGCATTTTAGAGAGTAGACTGGGACTTCATGAGCAGGGCAATGGAAGCATTTGCTTTCCCTGATACAATTATAAGGTTGATTAGGAGTATATACGAGGGATCGGAGGAGAAAATTAAAGTGGGTGGGGTCCTCTTTGATAACTTCCGTTTGAGTAGGGGAACCAAGCAGGGTTGTCCACTTTCCTCTTTGTTGTTTGGATTATATTTAGAACCACTGGCAAAGAAAAATAAGGGGCTCAGAAATTCAAGGCTATAATTGGTATGTAGTCAGGAAAAGTTGGATCTATTTGCAGATGATATTATTTTATACATAAACCCAGAAAAGGACATTACAGTGTTGTGGAACATTTTAAGACAGTTTCACATCTTCTCGCGATACAAAAATAATTGAAGCTAAAACAAAGTCAATAGCAGTAAATTATATACCCACACACAAACTGGTCCAACAATTTGCATACTTATGGGGATATGATAAAATGAAGCATTTAGGAGTATGGATTAGACATTACTGTTGTGGCAGCTAAAGATATCTTCTGTTTAGTCTCTTCCCACATAATACAAAAACTGAGACACTGGAAGCTTTTTTATATGGATATGGATACTAAGATACAAGCATTTAAAATGTTTTTAGTCGCTTTTGTCTTATACACAGGTCAGGCATATTATTAATGAACCAGAGGAGAAGATGTGGATAGCAATTAAAAAGAGTTGAAGGATTTTATCTAGGAAGGGAAGACAGCAAGGGTCAATTGGGAAAAGGGGATTCTTCCAGTTGAGCAAGGCAGACTAGGATTACCCAATTTAAGTGGGTATTTTACAGCAACACAGTTAAGGCTCTTATACATAGCACAAGTAGAAAACTATAATTCAAAGTGGAAAGGAATGATGATGATGATGATACAAGGGGGAAGCTCAAGAAATAAGAAGAAAGTGAGATTTTGGATGCAGAGTCTTAAGGAGAAGAGCAAACATTATACAGAGTACTATATTCATAAAATAGCAGGGAGTATTCTAAGACCATGAGAATGGAGACAAGAGATTCTGACGATAGGGATGACTGTGGTCAGGGACACAGATAATAGTCAAGAGAGAGCTGGAATTTATTGGAGAAAACTGGCAAAGGAAACAAAAAATTGTGAGCCCATAACTAGAAAGGGAAAGGTAACAGAATGGGAAGAGACCAAAAATGTATTTGGATTGCAGTTTAGAGACTGCTTACCCTATCAAGGATGGATATCAGAGCATAGGCAAAAAGAAAGAAATAGGGGGGAGTCCTAAATGAAAGACCAGCACTGGTAGAGTTTTAAACATAATAGAAGCAGATGCTGCCATTAGAGAGTTATTAGTACAGTATATAAAATATTTTAAAATAATTTTTCCACAGGTAGATAGCAAATGTTGGAGGTGTGACCAAGAAAGAGGTGGCTGGGAACATATTTCTTTGGGAGAATGAAAATGGACAACACAGATGGAATGTTACGGTGAGTACATAACTTCTTTATTTGACGTTGTCAATTTTCATTCTATTCTCAATCTATGGGCCAAATTCCCTAGCAACTGAAGAACCTTGGAAACCACTGTGAAATGGATATTGCTGCCAATCGATAATTGAAGACGATGACCCTTCTTTGAAAAGTTGGGCTAAAAAATCAAGACTATCATTAATAGGAGCAGAGAATGGATCAATGTTATTTTGTAGTGCTCAGTGAACAAATCTTTTCCATTTACTTAAGTACAGCTTACATGTACACGATTTATGAGAAGACACGCGTATGTGTCAGACTGGAAACAAAAGCATAGGTTGTCTGCCTATTAATGGAATTGGAGAAGCCTGGCAGTCAGCCTGAGGTTGGGTATATCATGCCCATTGGGTGAGACAGGAAGTCTGGAGTTGTATCTAGAATCCACGGTTGTTAAAGTAAATGAGGCCAAAGGAAGGGGAACCAAATCTGTCGAGGCCAATATAGTGCAGCAAGGATTAGTTTGCTCTTCAACCTGACCACTTTCTGCAGAAATATTGGAATTAATGGAGTCAGAGGAAAGGCATAAAGGAGACCAGAGGGCCAACTATGAAGAACATCCCTCGTGACTCCCCACAAGGGAGGATCAGGGCAAAGTGGCTTCTGCATGTGCTTATGGGAGAGGCAAAAAGATTGCAGCAAGGCTGACCTCACTGATGGAATATCCTTTCAGTCACATTTTGATTGAGGTACCACTCACAAGGTAGAAAAATACATCTGCTGAGTTTGTCTGCTGTCACACTGGACTTATCTAGAATATGTGTTACGATCAGAAAGCAGTTGGATGAGATCGCCCATTCCCACACTAGGAGCTTTTTGACAGAGGGGTAGGATCTGGTTCTCCCTTGTTTGCTGATGTACCAGACTACTGACATGTTGTCTGTTTGAACTGCAATTGGCCCCAAGGGGAGAGTATCCTGGAAAGCCTGCAACACTGAAAGCACTGCTTTCATCTCTACGATGTTGATATGAAGTGAAAAACAACCAATGTCTGCCAGGTAAAGCACCCTCAGTTCAAGTAGCCACAAATAAAAACAGATAACAGAGAGGTGCACCATGAACTGTATGACAAAAAAACTTCCAAGAGGTTCAGAAAGGTCCAATAGTTTAATGCGATAAAAACAGACAGACAAACAGACTGCAGTGGGTTAGCGCTTTCACGTTAAGACTAACACTTCATCAGACTTCAAAATACAGTCAATTAACATGCATTTAAAAACACTAAATGACATCACTACTTAGTCAAATCAACAAATCAGGAGGCTGGAAGTAAGTGAATAATTAATGACACTGCTCAAACTTGTAAATGTGGATCAAAAATGTTGTATACACAATTCAGAACCAATCTAAAATTATTTAAGCAACTATATCAAACAATAAAAATGAAAATAAAAAATAATGTATATAAGACATATATCTAAAAGCAACATTTCCAATGTTGAAATCTCAGCATTGTTAATGTCTCAGTGGTCTACTCACTAAAAATGGTTTGAGTGTGATCCTATCATTCAACCCATGTTTATGTGCTTGTAATTTTAGGATCCATTTACTTTCTCTCTCCTCAGTATAATTTCTGATGTTGCCCAATCTGCCACTCCTAGTAACTATCTCCAGTACCCTAAACTTGAAAGTGTGCAGGGATCCTTGTTCTACAATGTGTCGTGCCAAGGCATTGGTGATATTGCCTTTCTCAATGGCATAAATGTGCTCTCTTATGCGCTCACGTAAGGATCTATTTGTTTTACCAACATAAAACTGTTTGCAATTTTGACATTCAGCAATGTATACAATGTTGGTGGACCTACAGTCAGCATATTGTTTGAAAACATAAGCTTGTCCGGTGACAGGATGTGTGAAACAGTTGGAATCAGCTATGTATCTGCACTGATTGCAGGAGCGACAGGCAAAAGTGCCTGTCCTCAAAGATGATCTATGGTCTTCAGGCTTCCTGTCATAGCACAGTAGCCTATTGAGTGACTTCATGTTCCTGTAGGCTATACGGGGTCTATCATCTATCAAATTCCTAATCTTGTCATCCATCATCAAAAACTTCCAATTGTTGTTTAACACTTGTACAATGTGGCTGTTCTTGTTGGTGAAGGGGATCGTTATTCTACTAACAATACCTGTATCAACATCCTTACTGAGTGGTGGGTTAATGTCTGATCTTCTGATCAGTGGTGCACCCAACCCTGTTCTTTGCAGGTCTCCTTCAAAGATGTCACTATGAACTTGAGCTCTATTATACCCTCTGGAAATAAAATTGTTGGCCAATTGTGTTTTATGATGTTCATAAACAGTGTCATTTGTGGTCAACCTAGAGACCCTCAAGATCTGGTTCTTCACTATGTTCTTATGAACATGCTTGGGATGCATGCTGTTCCGATGTAAAAGATTATTCTTCCAACATGGCTTCCTAAATAACTCCGTATCAAAGCCATTGGATGCCTTTGTTATCTTAACATCTAAAAAATCAATCTCATTCACAGAGTAAGTACTGTCAAAACAAAGGAATCCTGTGGTGCCATTTAAATATGTCACAAATTCCATCAACTGTTCAACAGTGCCTCCCCACACAATAAAAACATCATCTACAAGTCTATTATAATGTTTCAAATATGTCCTAAAATCAGTGTTGTTATTGAGGATGAAAGTGTCTTCCCATTGTGCCAACACCAAATTAGCATAGGCATTGGCACATGGGGTGCCCATTGCTACCCCCTTGATTTGTAAATAATATTTACCATTATAAAAAAGGACATTATTCTCAAGTATTATTTCAAGATGGGATGTCCATCTAGTGACCTTATCACCTGGTAGTTTGTTCTTGACCAGGAATGACCTTATAAAATCAATACCAATATCATTTGGTATTGAAGTAAATAATGATTTAACATCTAGTGTGACAAGTATGTCATCACTACAAAAGGAAGAAGAGCTGCTGAAAATGGCAAGGTTTTCTAAAAAATGGGTGGCGTCTCTCAGCACCTGTTTAACACCTGAAACTACTGGTTTAAGCATTTTATCCAGATAAATGGATAAGGGCTCAGTCAGCCAGCCTCTACTGGAGACAATCGGTCTTAATGGTGGATCTAAAGGTTCTTTATGGATCTTAGGAAGACCTCTGAACGAGGGAACTAAGGGATTGTCAACTAAAAAATACATGTAAAGATCATTGTCAATAACATGTGTTAACAATAGGTCATATAAACACCTATGTACTCCTTTGATTAAATTGTTGAGATTGTTACAGTGTAAAAGAAGGTACGTCTCACCATCTGACAACATAGACTCCATTTTATCACAATAGGCAATTCTATCCATGATTACTACGGCTCCACCCTTGTCAGCTTGTCAAACAACAATGTCATTATTGTTTCTCAAGCTGACAATGGCATCCCTTTCATCTGGTGTTGTGTTGAAAAAACAAGGTTTGGCATCCTTGTTGTTGTATAACTCAAATATCTCACACTCACAAGCTTGATCGAAAGCCTCTAGCAAAGGATGTTGTTGAGGCACAAATGTGGAAGGTTTCTTAAACAAATCAAAACCATTGCCCTTAGTGTTAGCAACATTCTGCCCGTATAGCAATTTCAAACCAAGGTTCCTAGTGAATAACTTAATATCAACAATGACGTCCGTGACATCATTGCAGCTAGAGGGTATAAAACCCAGCCCTTTATTCAACATAGACAACTCATGTATGTTCAAATCATACCTAGATATCCTTTTGTAGTGATGACATACTTGTCACACTAGATGTTAAATCATTATTTACTTTAATACCAAATGATATTGGTATTGATTTTATAAGGTCATTCCTGGTCAAGAACAAACTACCAGGTGATAAGGTCACTTGATGGACGTCCCTTCTTGAAATAATACTTGAGAATAATGTCCTTTTTTATAATGGTAAATATTATTTACAAATCAAGGGGGTAGCAATGGGCACCCCATGTGCCAACACCTGCTAATTTGGTGTTGGCACAATGGGAAGACACTTTCGTCCTCAATAACAACACTGATTTTAGGACATATTTGAAACATTATAATAGATTTGTAGATGATGTTTTTATTGTGTGGGGAGGCACTGTTGAACAGTTGATGGAATTTGTGACATATTTAAATGGCACCACGGGATTCCTTTGTTTTGACAGTACTTACTCTGTGAATGAGATTGATTTTTTAGATGTTAAGATAACCAATGCATCCAATGGCTTTGATATGGAGTTATTTAGGAAGCCATGTTGGAAGAATAATCTTTTACATCGGAACAGCATGCATCCCAAGCATGTTCATAAGAACATAGTGAAGAACCAGATCTTGACGGTCTCTAGGTTGACCACAAATGACACTGTTTATGAACATCATAAAACACAATTGGCCAACAATTTTATTTCCAGAGGGTATAATAGAGCTCAAGTTCATAGTGACATCTTTGAAGGAGACCTGCAAAGAATAGGGTTGGGTGCACCACTGATCAGAAGATCAGACATTAACCCACTACTTAGTAAGGATGTTGATACAGGTATTGTTAATAGAATAATGATCCCCTTCACCAACAAGAACAGCCACATTGTACAAGTGTTAAACAACAATTGGAAGTTTTTGATGATGGATGACAAGATTAGGAATTTGATAGATGATAGACCCCGTATAGCCTACAGGAACATGAAGTCACTCAATAGGCTACTGTGCTATGACAGGAAGCCTGAAGACCATAGATCATCTTTGAGGACAGGCACTTTTGCCTGTCGCTCCTGCAATCAGTGCAGATACATAGCTGATTCCAACTGTTTCACACATCCTGTCACCGGACAAGCTTATGTTTTCAAACAATATGCTGACTGTAGGTCCACCAACATTGTATACATTGCTGAATGTCAAAATTGCAAACAGTTTTATGTTGGTAAAACAAATAGATCCTTACGTGAGCACATAAGAGAGCACATTTATGCCATTGAGAAAGGCAATATCACCAATGCCTTGGCACGACACATTGTAGAACAAGGATCCCTGCACACTTTCAAGTTTAGGGTACTGGAGATAGTTACTAGGAGTGGCAGATTGGGCAACATCAGAAATTATACTGAGGAGAGAGAAAGTAAATGGATCCTAAAATTACAAGCACATAAACATGGGTTGAATGATAGGATCACACTCAAACCATTTTTAGCAAGTAGACCACTGAGACATTAACAATGCTGAGATTTCAACATTGGAAATGTTGCTTTTAGATATATGTCTTATATACATTATTTTTTATTTTCATTTTTATTGTTTGATATAGTTGCTTAAATGATTTTAGATTGGTTCTGAATTGTGTATACAACATTTTTGATCCACATTTACAAGTTTGAGCAGTGTCACTAATTATTCACTGACTTCCAGCCTCCTGATTTGTTGATTTGACTAAGTAGTGATGTCATTTAGTGTTTTTAAATGCATGTTAATTGACTGTATTTTGAAGTCTGATGAAGCGTTAGTCTTAACATGAAAGCGCTAACCCACTGGAGTCTGTTTGTTTGTCTGTTTTTATCGCATTAAACTATTGGACCTTTCTGTACCTCTTGGAAGTTTTTTTGTCATACAGTTCATGGTGCACCTCTCTGTTATCTGTTTTTAGATGTTGATATGAAAGCTGACCTCTGCTTTGGACCAAGTGCCTTGGACTGTTTTCCCCAGAAAATACACCCTGGGAGACAATAAATGGACAACCTTGTAGAATTTGATCAGAGTGAATCCACCACTGTGCATCTTTTTTGCATATATTGAGGATTCTTATTAGAGTTGACAATGGGTGATGAATATGGTAGTGCCCTAACTACCAATAAATAAATCAATGTATTATATATATATATATATATATATATATATATATATATATGTGTGTGTGTGTGTGTGTGTGTACTACTATGGTTAATGCACTGCTGCAGAAGCAACTACTTGTGTGCCTTCAGTCCCCAGAGTTTCAAATTTTATTTATTCTCACTAAACCAATTCAGTTCCCCTTAAAAGTTAATCATACTGTACATTTCACTCATAATACACTCCTCTGATCTTGAAATTACCTGCACCTGCACAGCAGCTTTCCAAACATGAGGGGAAAAAAAAGACTTGCAGATTTCATTCAGGGAGTGTACTGGTCAGACCACTCATGATTAATTCCTTGCGCCTGTTCTTCCTTGTCTTATGCTAAAAGTAGGTCCAAATGGAAAAATAAAGAGCCAATAGACAAAATAAAGATAATAATAATAACTTTGTAAATGTAAATTTATAACTTTCTCAAGCATTTCCGCTTAAAAATTCCTTGCCTGCAGCTTAAACTTAACTTAGTCTTTGTATCCACCCCTAGAAAAAAAGAAAACAAAGGTAATCCAGAAAGCTCGAGTATCCTAGCAGCGATTCTGAGGGTGACGGAACTAACACAAGTATGAAGAATTAGTCCAGATAAAATCAAAGTGGGTACAAAAAGAATATGTCAGTAGAGTGAAGAATCCTAGATGAGGTAGGATAATACTTTTTATAGTGCTTGGCACTTTTCAGGTTGGAAAATTAGCTTTTGAACAGTTTTAGTGATGTGAATATTAGATAGTGAGGCAATTCTAACCAATTTATCCATTTTAGTACCATGAAGTGATGGGATTTATACCGGCTGAGAATTTAGCTAATTTGTCGTAGCATTTTTATTTGGGTAGCTTACAGGTTGACAACTACAGAAGCAGCATACAAGAGGAAAAAGAGGAGTAGAGACAGCCTTGTCAGGTAAGGTTGAGCTCGAAATAGGGTGCCATGTTTTTTGTGCGAGTTACTGATATTTTGCTTATGTGGTGGGCAAATTTCAAGGCATCATTAACAACATTACCTATCACCTTGGTATGAGTTACAAGTTCAGTTTTGGTTTGGTCAGAATTGTGAAGTGAGGTTTGTCAGAGTATTATTTAAGTACGAAAAGAAAAAAGTTTGGTGCCTAAGATTTAACAGTAATTGGGAGTTATAGATGGAATTAATGGATTCCTGTGTTTAAGTTTGAAGTTGAAGGTTTTTGGCAGTGCAGAGGAGTGGGAATTCATCAGTAAAGTGAATAATAGCAGCATGTATACTTGCAGAATGTAGGTTATTTATGAAAACCTATGCATACTGAGAGAAATAAAAAAGACATGTTATTTTCAAATTTTACAGCCTAAAGTCTAACTCTGCAGTAGCTGTTGAAGCAAGGGAGAAATAAGTCTTAGAGAGGGGAGTTTGTAGAGCAGTTTTTGGTGAGACAGTGAGTAGTCTAGTCCGGTTTTCAGGCTTTGCTGAATCCAGGACTGTGGTTAAGGTTCCTGTGTTGCCCATATCATACTCTAATAGTTAGGTGGCTTCCTTGTTCACTGTGAGAGAGGGAACTCTGAGCAGCCTATCTGTCCCTGTACGAGTGGTCCCAGCCCAGCAACTTTTAGCTCATTGGCCATATTGGGCTAATTTCTATCCTTTTGTTCTCCCTGGTATAAAAATTTGCACAATTTTGCGCATCGGGCAGCACTGGTTAATCGGCTTTAAACTATTCCTGGCTTCACAAAGTCTACTCTTCACTTTTTCCCTTGGAACTGCTCCAACTCTCAAATTAAACACTCTATTCTAAATCTAAAACCCTGCACTTGCTCATATAAGCAATTTCTATAAGTTAAGCACTAATAATCTAAATAAGCACTACATCCTCATATACTCCCCCCCTTGAGTACTTTATCCCATATTGGTCCTTTCTGATTCAGTTGCAAAGGAGTTCCCTATACTATTCTAGCATGTCCAAAGGTCAGTTACTGGTTTCCTCTCCAGTCCAGCTGGTGAATCTGGGAATCTTGAGGCACTGTTACAAGTGCCTCATGTACACAGACAACCCTCTCTTCCTCCCAACAAGTACAAATATATGTGAGAGATGCAACCATATAGCCAAACTGGAGGCTGAGCTCTCTCGACTCAGTACTGGCGTAACCAATCAGGAGGGGAAGGTAACCACACACCACAAATCCAGTCTCACATAGTCCTACCACAACTGCAGACCAAATACATAAACACACAAAAACATACTCGGAGGCTCTAAATAAAAATCTGCCAAAACAGCAGAGACCTCCAAAGCAGACACCCAAGCAACAGCTACCCCAAAACAAAACACAGGCAACACATAGCTCACAAAGTCAATGTGCCAAACAGCCACAGCCCTTAAGGCTTAACAACATACCTGATACACTTGTAATAGGTGACTCTATAGTCAGACACACTGACGTCCCGCACACCAGGCTGAACAAAGAAAAGGTCACAGTGAGCTACCTGTCAGGCGCTAGAATCCGCCACATAACACAAGCACTCAGGTCACTCCAAAGAAAGTACAAATATGACTCCGTCATTGTCCGTGCTGGTGTGAATGACCTGAGACGTACCTCCCTGGACTACATGGAGAGAGACATAGAGGAGCTCTCCGATCATGTAGCCCAGGCCGGTATGACCCTGACCTTGAGCAGCATCTTACCCTCACCAAGAATGGATGCCTCAGTATAAAGACAAAATGATCAATTTCAACAATTGGCTTAAGTATTGGTGTCATTCAAAGGGGATCCAGTATCTGTCTGCCTGGGATGACATGCTGGACAAGTCACGTTGCTTCGCAAGGGACGGCTTGCACCTGTCACCCCTGGGCTTTCGGATATTGGCAAAGGCTCTTGCCACCCCCATAGTGCCTTTTTTAGGCAAGGCTCAAAAGACAAACCCACCTCCTTAGACAACACAAGTAGAAAGAAACTAAGGGTAATGCTGCTCAACGCCAGAAGTCTAAACCTCAAGATGCATGCTCTTGAAGCCCTCCTCAGTATGGAGAACATCGATGTATGTGCAGTGACAGAAACCTGGTTCAATGCTCCCGAGAGCACCCCAGCACTGCCAGGTAATACCTCATATCATGCTTTTCGGCCCCAAAACTCAGACCGAACCACAAAAGGAGGGGGAGTATCCATATTCATCAAGGACACCCACACCTCCAGGTTAGTGGCATTGCACGAAGCATCGGAGACCATCCATGTGCAACTAACAGTGTGCAAAACTGCCTTTCAGTTTGTAGCATGATACAGACCACCATCTCAAACTCAGGAACCCCACTCGGCCTTCCTGAAGACACTGGACAATATGAAGGTATCTCCAAACACCATCATATTGGGGAACTTCAACTATCCAAACATAGACTGGGAGATTACTCAAGCCCCAACACCCTAGCCCAGAGGTTCCTAGAATTCATAAACTCAAATGCTATGGAACAATTGGTCACCACTCCCACAAGAGAGGAAAACATACTAGATCTGACCATCACCAACATGGGGACACAATGTTCCATACCAGAAGTATACCCCTCATTGGTGAGATCGGACCATAAATTAATCTCACTAGAAATCCACATCCCACCCCCACCCCCAGCACAAAAGACCACAGTGAAGAACTTCTCAAAAGCTAACTTCACACTTCTTAAAATCAAAGTGGAATCCTTCAAGGCCCCCAGGCCAGTGGAAACCACGGCCCTATCTGCTGAACCCTTTATAAACGCATTTTATGGACACATTCAGGAATGCATGGATCATGCAATCCCAAATAAAACCAAGACCCATTCCCCCAAAGGCAGGCGTCCTGTCTGGTGGACCCCAGCCATAAATAAGCTATACAACAGAAGGAGGAAGCTACTACATGATAGATCAAAATCCCTAAAAGGGAAGGCATCTCTGATCAGTACTCGCAAAAAACTATGATCACTCAAAATCATCCAAGGCCACTTTCGAGAGAAAAATTGCACAAGCAACAAAAGATAATCATAAGGCTTTCTTTAGTTATGTTAGAAACCTGGGTGGCAACTCCCAGATATGCTCAGAGTTAGTTCATAATAACAAAAAATACACTGAACCCTCAGACACTGCCAACATCCTGGCAGACAGGTTCAGTGCAAACTTCTCCCCCCCCAAAAGGACAAATATCTATCCCAGCAGAGTGTTGCCTCCCTGATATCTCAGATGCCCAGGTGAGAGCCGCACTCTCCAAAGCAAAAAAACACAGCATCAATGGGACCGGACGGTGTCCCGGGCTGCGTGCTACATGAACTCCAAGAAGAGCTATACCCTCACATAAAGCTGCTAATCAATCTTAGCCTTACTACAGGATATGTACCACCCAAAGAATGGCGTACAGCAACAGTGGTCCCACTCCACAAAGGAGGCGCTTCTACGGACCCTGGAAACTACTGCCCCATAAGCCTGACTAGCCTGGTCAGCAAAGCTATTGAGGATCATTATGGAACTCATAAACAAAGACATTGGGGACCTACAGACACTGGATCCTACCCAATTCAGCTTTGTCAAGGGAAGATCCTGCCTCCTGAACATGGTAGATTTCTTTAAAACAGTCACCAAGGCCACTGATGAGGGTAAGGTGGTCCACACAGCCTACCTAGACCTCGCAAAAGCCTTTGACACAATACCCCACTCGGGCATCATAGACAAACTCTCCAGCCTAAATATAAACCCCTATGTCTTAAGATGGGTTGCAAACTGGCTCAAGGACAGAACCCACATGGTCAGAATTGCTGAAGCCATGTCAGACTCTAAACCAGTTACAAGTGGCGTCCCACAGGGCTCAGTCCTGGGACCTCTCTTATTCAGAATATATTTTTCTGAGGTACAGGCTAACACGGGAGGACTGTGGCTGACCAAGTTCACAGATGACTGCAAACTGGGCAACATAATTGACTCTCCAGCTGACACAAGCATCCTCCAAAAGGGTCTCATAGAGACGGATAACTGGTGCCAGAGCCATGGCCTTAAACTAAACGCCAAAAAGTGTATAGTTATACCCTTTGGCAAAAACAAAGTGCCCACAAATTACCACATAGGAGGTAATCCATTAAGTACAGAAGAAGTAATTAGGGACCTGGGGACCCAAGTTGATAGAAACCTCTCCTTTGACAACCAGATAGTAACCTCTCCTTTGACAACCACATTGCCAAAGTCGTTAGAAAGACCTTCTATATGGCCCACCTTATCATGAGGATTCACATCTAGATCAAGGGAGGTCATTGTGCCCCTTTACTCATCACTCATCAGGCCCATAATTGAGTACAATGCCCCATTTGGGATGTACCTTACCCGACATCTGCAGCAGCTGGAAAGGCCCCAAAAGTACCTCACTAAGAGGATCAAGGGACTCAAACAGATGCCATATGCTGCTCGGCTAAAGAAACTCCAGCTCTACTTAGTTGCATACCGCCTACTCAGAGGCGATCTATGCCTGATGTACAAAGCAATGTCCAACCCGGAATTAATGGACATGCTCCACCTCAGAAAATCCAAATCCCGTAGAGCTACGAGATCGAGGGACTTGAACCTCAGCACAGAAATAAATAGGACATGCTGGAGGGACAGATTCATAACCCAGAGGCTCCCTTCACTCTGGAATAGAATCCCAGTCCATGTTAGGCAGAGCCCCTCACCGACTCTCTTCAAGAAAAATCTTGATGAGTGGATGGGAGATCGTAGGTTTACCCCGGGGATCACTTCTGTGTCACTACTAGACAGAGGCACAGTAAACACAACCTTAAAAAGGGCACAGTAAACTCATTCCAAGGGGTGGCGAAAGCCAAACACACTCTGGCTAGGCTTGTAAATGCCCTAGGGCAGATAGCCTAGTATGAACCTATGAATGCTATGACAAATCAAGGAGAAAAAAAAGCTGCTACCAAGTTCCCTGCATTCTTGTTACTACTGAATATTGATTATGGTAGCACAGAAGAGCAGAGCTATTGCAGTGCTATATGGTACAACTGGAAATGGGTTTTATTTTGGAAAGCTTAGCTTCTAGCCACATTCTTTTCCACAGCAAATGTTTTACGCAGTGTATAACTGTAATCCAAAGGAGATTTGTTTTTCTAAAAACAGGGGGATGCAAAATATGTATGTACATCATTAAAACACGTGTATTTATTTCTATTACAATGTCTTCGGTATACCACATGGTCTAGCTTCCCTGAAAATACAACAAAGTCTAAAAGGAAATGTTGATGAAGCTTGGATCATGCACTCATGTCTTTTGAGTCTTTATTCTCTGCAACATTTAGTATGTTTAGGCCAGAACACCAAATGGGCAGCTACCTGCAATTTTGCACTTTGCATCCTACAGATAACCGATGTAAATCAGACAACTCCTATACTTTTCTCTAGTTAAAATAACTCCAAGGTTTGGTGCCATTACTGAATTCCACACAAGTTACCTGTTCCAACTATCAATGAATTTTCTAGAATCAGACCTTAACAGATCCTAAAAATACCCTTTAAAAACACACACCTGAAAGGCATGATGCTATATAAACTTGGAAGTATAAATGCAAGTACCACACATCTTTAAAAATATATAAAACACTTCCGTAAGCAGTCCTTAACAGTTAAGTATTTTTTAATCCTTAGTCTCATTATACTATATTATACATCTACTAGTAGTGAGCAAGGAGAATCTTCAAATTGTAGGCACACAGCAGCAAAGAAACACAAGCAAGCAAATAAATTGCCAGTTGCAGTTTGCATGTGACTGCACTTACTGTTAGCAATTAACAGCAAATATCACCAAATTCCCCACAAGCTCTCTACATATTTTACTCTTGATAACAGAGTAATTTCTACTGCACACCAATCACAACAAACTCTACATAAAAACATACAAAATTAAAGCAATTTGAAATTGGCTATACATCAACAAACTCAAGTCGGTATATACCAAACCACAACAATGCTTTTCAGAACACATTCAAAACTAAACATAGAAAAAAAAGCTAACCATCTTTGATTGATAATGCTCAGGCTAATCAACAAAAGAACCTAGGCTTTCTCTTAAATGAATGCTCATCCTTTTAGCTTCACTCTGGAAGCCAATCAAATAAAGTTCTAAAGCAAATTAAATTGCTTACAAGTTTTTTCACCCATTTCTGAAGCCAGATGAGTCACGCTCATCAATATACTCTCTTGCATGAACTAAATACGGACTTCCTCTTATTTCACTCCTTTCCACTACAAAATACTAAGATCATCCAAACTGCAAAAATAAATGTCAAAATTTATTAATATTCCTCCACCAAGTAAGCATCAATGTGAAAAGACAAGGTGGTTATCAGTCATAGCTAGGTCAACCTTTCTACAAAATTTCCTCACATTTTTACTTACACATTTTGCATACTGCCCCACCCCAACCAGGGCACAAACTTCATTTTAAAACAATACACTTATTCCTCAAGGGGCTTGTTTGTCCACCTTCCTCCCTTTCCACGTGAAAATGAACTCTCTACAAATCACTCCAGCAGGATGAAATATTTATTGTTCCTCTCTCTCTTTCAAGTAATGAAAACGTCGAGAAGAAACTGAAAAGCATTGGCCAAAGAAAAGTAAAAAAATGCAAATGTTTTACAAACACAGGTTAATGCCTTGAAATTCTATACGCAATCATCATCAAGCTTAATTTTTCCTTCTAGTACTTTTACTCCAATTGATTGCTACGGATTACACATTATATTTAATCTATAAATACAGTCTATACCTACATTGTATGCATTTTCTAAACAAAAACATCTTTCACACATCTACCTCCAATAACTGTTCAGCTCAATCTGAGATGGTGTAACCCTGTTCAGTTATACTGCTTTTGTACATGTACGCAGACAAAATTATTTGCTCTATTGTTCTGTGTAGTAATTATTGCCAAGTTACATTTATTTATTTATTGGACACTTGTTTACCAAGGTGATCCAACTGGGTCTACAGAACCCATTTTCAGCAGAAGCCCACGGAGAAAAGGTCCACACACAATGCAATACTAATACATTATAGTCCAAAAAACTATACAAGTGACATGAAGATTACTATACAAAAATAAGTTGATATAACGTAAACTAAGTTACAAAAGATATACTACACATCTGGACAATTCTATAGAGTTACATCATTATAGACAATTTTAGTCATTCTAACAGCATATACAGATGCTATGAGAAGATGTGTACAAAAGTAGTATGCTGGTAGTACAATGTAGGAGATTGGTTGTTATAGTACATGAAAATTAAAATGTTGGTTTCAGTTAGGAAAATAATAGCAGAAGAGTTAGTGATGCATAAAGATAGTGACATAGTTAAGAAAAACAGAGGCATTACAAACTGAGCAGTAGCTTAAGAAGAAGGTACAGAAAGAGAGAAGGAGTTACGAAAGACATTAGGATCTTGTAGACTGTGAAGGAGAGAGATGCGACAGAAGAAGAAAATGAAGCTAGCTTGGAAGAAGAGGAAAAGCTCAGCATTAGGCCAGATTTATAGAGGAGCACAGACATGTATTTTTTTAAAGAGGCTTTAAAGCGGGTTATGCCAGGCATATACCTGGAAGCTAGAGGTAGGGAATGCCATAGTTTAGAGACAATACAAATACAGAGAGTGACCTTTTTTGTGGGTTTTGAGATGGCCAAGAGATTTTTGCCTTCTAATCATAGGGATCTATTTGGTGTATAAGGTGTGACTATGTTGGCTAGCGCAGGGCAGGCAGTAGGCTTGTAAATAAGGTTGTGCAAAGTGGATATAGCTGAATAAAGGCAAGTTGGTTGGGAAGTTCAAGCCAGTTTAGTTCTAGTAGTGCTTCACAATGATGTCTGCGGTATTTAGAGTTTGTGGTAAACTTAGCTACTTTGTTGTAGCACTGTTCCATCCTGCTTAGAGTAGAAGTTTGTAAATTAGCTAGAATAGGTGCACCGTAAAGAAGGTAAGGAAGTAAATTCATCTGGGGGCTCCATGTTTGCCAACTCTGTAGGCAAAGCATGGAACTTGCTACCTGCTATTACACGACACACTACCCTATCTCAATTCAAGAAAACTCAAGCAGTATTTCAAGACTCAAAATTTCACTTGCAACTAGCCAGCTTTTGAGTTTTAGCACTCATCTGTTTCTTTGAGCTCAGCACTTGTTCAGAACTCATTGTAAGCACTAAATAGGTTACAAATTACTACAGCACTCAACTTTCCTCACTTGTCTAGAGAAAAACTGTTTTAGTACTTAATAAATAAGCACCTATTCAGGCATATTTAAAGGTCAGCTCCCGGTGTTTTCTAATGTCTACCTGATGACTATGGGCATCTTGGGACAATGCAGCAATTGCCTCTTGTACACAGACAACCCTCTCCTCCTACCACCTAACACTATGACCTGTGAGAGATGCACTTATATAGCCAAACTGGAAGCAAAGCTCTCTTCACCAAAGACTGGCCTAGACAGTCAAGAGGAGAAGGTAAACATTTGCACCGCACCACACTCATCACATAGTCCCTTAAAACCTACACCAACAAAACACACACATAGAAGCACAAAACACACACCTACATTCGTGGTGGCTCTCAGTACAAATCTGCCCAAACAACAGAGACCTCCTGAGCAGAAATGCAAGCAACCTCCACCCCCCCAACACAACCCAAATGACACATAGCCCACATACTCAGTGCGCCACTCAACTACAGCCCATAAGGCATAACGTACCCAACACTCTAGTCATAGGTGACTCTATAGTCAGGCACACTGATGTTCCACTCACCAGGCTAAACAAGGAAAAAGTTACTGTCAGCTGCCTGTCGGGTGCCAGGATCCACAACATAACGCATGCACTCAGGTCACTCCACAAGTAGTACAAATATGACTCTATCATTGTCCATGTCCGTTTAATAATAATTACGGAAGTTACAAAATTTGTGTATTGCAGATATGTCTTCCAGGATACTTATAGGAAGTTTATATTATTATATGAATATTTAATATGTTCCATACAATTTAAAAGTTCTTATTGCTGCAATCATACTCGCCTCTTCTTTTGTATGACACGAGCGGCAATTTTGCTGATGGCTTAGTTTGTTTTGTGCATAATATGCATATATAACTTTATGTATTTTTGTTCACTTAACCTTTTTAAAACATGGCTCTTTAAGAGTAGATTAAGTAACTAATTTGATTGTTTAATTGATTTAATATTCATATAAAAAGTGTTTTAATTGGTTTAATCAATGTCTGAAGAAGGTGAAGCACAGTCTCCACCGAAAGCACTAACCTCACTAGTTTTTAATAAAAGTTTGGCTTTTATTGGTTTCTCGCTCGCTCAGTTTATTTAGCATCCTGCCATCACCCAGAATGATACCACAGTACAAGGACAAAATGATTGACTTCAACAATTGGCTAAGCATCTGGTGTCATTCTAAGGGAATCCAGTATCTGTCTGCCTGGGATGACATGATTGACAGACCTCGCTGCTTTGCCAGAGATGGCCTGCACCTGTCGCCCTTGGGATTCCGGATACTGGCAAAGGCTCTTGCAACCCCTATAGTGCCTTTTTTAGGAAAGGTTCAAATGACAAATTCACCACCATAACCGGTACAAGCAAACAAAATCTGAGGGTAATGCTACTCAATGCTAGAAGTCTAAACGTCAAAATGCACTCACTCGAGGCACTCCTTAAAATGGAGAACATTGACATCTGTGCAGTGACAGAGACCTGGTTCAAAGCTCCAGAGAGCACCCCTGCATTACCAAGCTATAATTCATACCACACCTTTCGGCCACCAAACCCAGACAGAAACACTAAAGGTGGAGGCATGGCCATATTCATTAAGGATATCCACACCTCCAAGCTAGTTGCTCAGGATAATACATCAGAGATTATCCAAGTTCAACTAACTCTGGGCAAAACTGCAATCCAGATTGTAGCTTGCTACTGACCCCCCACCATGCCCCAGGATTCCCACTCCTCTTTTCTTGAAACACTGGAAAATATTAAGGTACAACCCCCAACACTCTAATAATGGGTGATTTCAACTACCCTACCATTAACTGGGAAAACTGCTCATGTACCAACTCTTTTGCTCAACGTTTTATGGAAATCATCAATTCTAACGCCTTGGATCAACTTATCCACACCCCCACCAGGGGCAGCAATATCCTAGACCTGGTCATCACCAACATGGGTGGCCGGTGTTCCACACCAGAGGTCAGCTCCTCGTTGGTCAGATCCGACCACAAGCTAATCACCCTAGACATCTACATCCAGCTCCCAACCCCATTAGGGAAACAACCGTAAAAAATTTCTCCAAAGCCAACTTCACGCTTCTTAAGACAGAAGTGGCAAACTTCACGACACCCATGCAAATGGACAATAGAGGTACGACTGCTGAAACCTACACAAATGCACTTTATAAGCACTTACACGAGTGTATGGATCATGCTATCCCTAACAGAACCAAGATGCTATCCTCCAAAAAAAGGAAGCCAATCTGGTGGTCTTCTGCCATAAACAAACTCTACAACAGAAGAAAGAAACTGTTGCAAAAAAGAGTAAAATCCCACGATTGGAGGAACTCCCTGGTCAGAGTCAGTAAGAAGCTGAGATCCCTCATACAATCCTCCAAAGCTAGTTATGAAAACAAAATTGCCACTGACTCTAAAGACAACCACAAAGCATTCTATAGCTATGTCAAGAATCTCATTGGTAACACTCAGATCTGCTCTGAGTTACAGCACAATAACACTAAATATACAGAACCAACTGATATTGCCAACATCCTGGCAGATAGGTTCAGTGCTAACTTTACCCAACTTTACCCCCCCCTATTTACCCCCCCCCCTCACCCACTAAAGGGCCCATCTTTATACCGGAAGAATGCAAAGTTCCTGTAATCACGGCTGCACAGGTAAAAACCTCACTCTCCAAAGCCAAGAACACAGCATCCATGGGACCCGACAACATCCCAGGCTGCCTTCTACATGAACTACAGAATGAACTGGCACCCCACCCAAGTACCATGTTCAATCATAGCCTCACCTCAGGCTTTGTGCCCATTGAATGGCGCACCGCGACAGTTCTCACTCCACAAAGGGGGGGGGGCCACAACAGACCCTGGGAACTAACGCCCCATTAGCCTGACGATGATGAAGAAATTGCTTGAAACCACCACGAATTGAATCAAACAGCATTTAATGACAAAAAGTAAAACAGGAACAAGCGCTTTCACGCAATAAGATTGCGCTTCATCAGGTTACAATCTTTCAAAGCTACCAACATCTTTTATATTAGTCCTTTACCTACAATAATTCAATTAATTTTGCTAATTAGATTAAACTCATCTACAATATTGGTTTGCTGAAATCAACATCTAAATACCTAATCCAAATACATTAAGTATAACATTGAAGCAAGCAACATAATAAAATTACTCATAAATTCAGCAGCATGATAATATCAAAGTTTGTGCAATAAAATTCATATCAGCGTACATAAATACCCCTTAATTAAAGGCATGATTGCTAGATACAATCCTGCCTAGCAGGAAATAATGCCCATTTTTAGAAGAAGTAGGGCTGTTAGTATGTTAACGCTTTACATTCATTATTCCCAGAAGTTAGGTCAACAGTTCTATAAACTCATTTGCAATTCATTGTCATTTTGTTTAAAGAAACAAGACTCAGAGCATATAGGCACAATCTAAAATATAGTTAAGTCAGCCATTACTAAATAATCAGTGCTTAAAAACACTAAAAATAATATAAGCTTAGATATCTATGTCAGGAACGTAACATTCACCAAAAAGCATTTATAGTTGCCTTAGTCAACACTTGTACGGTGCCCGATCTCTTGCTAACTAAACATCATTGCAAAAATATCATTGCAAAAATAAATCGGGAACCAAATATTCCTATTAACATATAAAGATTATACTCATATAACTGAGTGTCATGTCTACAGATATCACAAAGTAAGCTATATTACTTATAAGCAGATGCTATGGACAAAGCCAAAAGGCTATATATAATATTAGATAAAAATAATAGTAAAACAAGCGTACATAGCCTTCATGTAAATAATGAATCTTTTTCCCAAATATAGCTTCATTACAAATAAGTAATTTTATCATTTGGATCAGCCTTTTGTTTTCACCTTAAATTTATATATTATATGGGTAACTTCAGTGCTAACTTTACCCAACTTTACCCCCCCTATTTACCCCCCCCCTCACCCACTAAAGGGCCCATCTTTATACCGGAAGAATGCAAAGTTCCTGTAATCACGGCTGCACAGGTAAAAACCTCACTCTCCAAAGCCAAGAACACAGCATCCATGGGACCCGACAACATCCCAGGCTGCCTTCTACATGAACTACAGAATGAACTGGCACCCCACCCAAGTACCATGTTCAATCATAGCCTCACCTCAGGCTTTGTGCCCATTGAATGGCGCACCGCGACAGTTCTCACTCCACAAAGGGGGGGGGGCCACAACAGACCCTGGGAACTAACGCCCCATTAGCCTGACGAGCCTGGTCTGCAAGGCCATGCATCATCATGAAACTCATAAACAAAGACAGTGGAGATCTCCAAACTCTGGACCCCACACAGTTTAGGTTTGTAAAAGGCAGATCATGTCTCCTAAAACTGATAGACTTCTTTGAAGTAGTCACCAAAGCCATAGATGAGGGTAAGGTGGTTCACACAGCCTATCTAGATCTCGCCAAGGCATTCAACACCATCCCCCACTGTGGAATTATAGATAAACTCACTAAACTAGGTATAAATCCCTATGTCACAAGATGGGTTGCCAACTGGCTTACTGACAGAACCCACACTGTGAAAGTAGCAGACTCCAAATCAGACTTCAGACCAGTGACAAGTGGAGTACCACAGGGTTCAGTCCTGGGTCCTCTCCCGTTTGGTATCTACTTCTCTGAAGTACATGCTAACACAGAAGGTCTTTGGCTAACTAAATTCGCAGATGATTGCAAACTAGGAGCCATAATCGAAACTCCTAACGATGTGGACATCCTATGAAAGGGCCTCACTGAGACAGATGCCTGGTGTCAAAGACATGGTCTCAAGCTCAATGCCAAAAAGTGCATTGTCATCCCCTTTGGTAAAAACTCTGTACCCATGAACTACCACATATGCGGTAGTCTACTTAACACCGAAAGTGTGATAAAGAGACCTTGGGACACAGGTGGACAGTAGTCTCTCCTTTGATAATCACATTGCCACAGTGGTCAGGAAATCCTTCTACGTGGCACACCACATCACAAAAGGTTTCTCATCCAGAAAAAAAGAGGTCATTGTTCTCCTCTACACATCACTCATTAGACCCATTATAGAGTACAACGCCCCTTTTGGTATGTAACTCAAGACATCTACAACAACTGGAAAGGCCACAAAAATACCTCACAAAGAAGATTACTGGCCTCAAACAGATGCCTTACGCAGACCGTCTAAAAAAACTCCAGCTTTACTCTGTCGCATATCGCCTACTCAGAGGTGATCTCTGCCTAACATACAAAGCTGTGTCAAACCCAGAGCTGTTGGACATGCTCCACTTAAAGAAATCCCAATCCCTCCGAGCTACACGCTCTAGGGACCTAAACCTTGTCACCACAATAAACAGAACATGCTGGAGGGATAGATTCCTGTCCCAGAGACTTCCCATACTCTGGAACAGACTACCTATTTATGTCAAACAGAGCTCCTCATTAGCACTCTTCAAGGAAAAATCTTGATGATTGGATGGGTAATAGGAAATTCACCCCGGGGATCACTTCTGTGGTTCTGCTTGACAGGGGCACAGGAAAATAATTTTCTTCGGTGGTGAAAGCCAGGGTACCTTTTTGGCTAGGCTTGTACAGGCCCTAGGGCCAATAGCATAGTACCTACCTATGAACAGACCCCGGGAACTATCGCCCTATAAGCCTGACTAGCTTAGCCTGCAAGGCTATGGAGCGCATCATCATGGAACTCTAACAGAGACACTGGGAACCTTCAAACACTGGACCCTAACCAGTTCGGTTTGTTAAGGGCAGATTATGCCTCCTAAACCTGGTGGACTTCGAGACAGTTACCAAGGCTATAGACGAGGGAAAGGTGGTACACACAGCCTACCTAGACCTCGCACAGGTCTTCAACACCATTCTCCATTCTGGTATTATGGGCAAGCTCACCAGCCTGAACATAAACTCCTATGTCACAAGATGGGTTGCCAATTGTCTCAAGGACAGAACCCACATGGTGAGAGTTGCGGGAGCTAGGTCTGCCTCTAAACCGGTTACAACCGGCATTCCCCTGGGCTCAGTCCTAGGACACCTCCCGTTTGGCATATACTTCTCAGAGGTACAGACATGCACAGGAGGACTATGGCTCACCAAGTTCGCAGACGACTGCAAACTAGGGGCTATAACTGACTCACCAGCTGACACAGACATCCTCCAAAAGGGTCTCACTGCGACGGATACCCGGTGTCAAAATCATGGCCTCAAGCTAAATGCCAAAAAGTGCATAGTATTCCCTTTGGAAATAGTAAAGTACCCACAAACTACCACATAGGTGGTAGTCCCCGTAACAAGGGATCTGGGGACTCAAGTAGATAGTAATCTCTCCTATGATAAATCACATTGCCAAAGTGGTTAGAAAATCCTTCTATGTGGCCCACCCAATCACAAAAGGGTCTGCATCCAGATCAAAAGAGGTCATTGTGCCCCTCTACTCATCACTCATCAGACCCATCATAGAGTACAACACCCCATTTGGGATTTACCTTACAAGACACCTGCAATAGCTGGAAAGACCTCAGAAGTACCTCACCAAGAGGATCAGTGGCCTCAAACAGATGCCCTATGCAGCTCAACTGAAGAAACTCCAGCTGTACTCAGTTGCATACCGCCTGCTCAGAGGTGATCTCTGCCTGACATACAAGGCCATGTCCAACCCTGAATTGATGTACATGCTCCACCTAAAGAAAACCTTATCCCCTCGAGCCACTTTAGGGATCTAAACCTCACAACAATAAATAGGACGTGCTGGAGGGATAGATTCCTGTCCCAGAGACTTCCCATGCTTTGGAACAAGATTCCCATCTACATGAGGCAGAGCTCCTCGCTAGCACTCTTCATGAGAAACCTTTAGGAGTGGATGGGAAACAGAAAGTTTACCCCGGGGATCACTTCAGTGCCTCTGTTGGACAGAGGCACAGGGAACTAATCTAAGGGGGGGGGGTGGCAAAAGCCAACACATTCTGGCTAAGATTATAAATGCCTTCGGGCAGATAGCCTAGTACCTACCTATGAACCAATGGCTATGTCCTTGCTCCAAGCCTGACTAAATATTTGGAATCATTGGTGTACCAGTATTATTTTGATAATTGAAATCTACTTTACTGCAATTAGTAAGCCAGATGAGAAGCATGTTAGATTGCATAACGTACATTCCGTGTGACTCTTAGACTGTGTTTAAATTGCTTGAAATTGTGTTTTATTTGTATTATGTTAATTTTGCTTGTGCTACTTCCTTTGGAGCTTTTCTCCCCGGGCCTCCGCTGAAAATGGATATATATCCACTCGGACTATCCCGGTCAACAAATGTAAAATAAAATAAATAAATAAAAAGGTTTTTGCTAGGGAAACTTTGGTTGCTGGAGTTAAGAAATGCTTGTTTCTATATAAGAGTCCCAGTTTTTGATGAGTTTTCTTTATATCTTGCTGTATATGGTGGTCAAAGGAAAGTTTACTGTCAATGATTACTCCTAGAACTTTGGTTTCCTGCACTATTCTACGACTGTGTTGTCAAGATGCAAAGATGTTGAAATAAGCGGTGACTGGGCAGGTGTTTTTAGGGTGAAAGACTACTAATTTAGACTTCTTTGGATTAAGAAAGAGTTGGGCATTTTTTAGCCAGGATTCGGCTGCAGTAAAGGACTGTTGAGTTATTGAAAGCAGGTCTGGTAGTGACTGAGCTGTACAGATTATGGTGGAATCATCAGCACACTGTGTTCCAGGGTGGGAGGAAGTGTGAAGGTGGTTAGTGAAAATGTTGAAGAGTAGGGGGTCCAAGGATGGAGCTTTGAGGAACTCCAGTAGGGTTGTAGAGATAAGGTTGAGAGTTTGATGGACCATTTCACTGCTTGTTTACGATTCTAGAGGTAGCTCCGAAACCATTTTACTGTACTATGCGAGAAGCCTAAATTAGACAGTGTGTTCAGTAGTAGGGAGTGAGAGACCATGTCAAAGGCCTTACAGAGGTCAAAAAATTCTGAGGCTGTATAGCATCCTGCACCTCTGGCCTTGTACACGGTACCTGTAAAGGATAATAGGGCTGTGGCTGGGTCAGAAACCATGTTGGGTTTGGGTTAAGAGATTGTTTTGCAATAGGTATTGCATTATCTGATGATGGACAACTCGCTCAAGAATTTTGGATATGGCTGACAAAATGGATACAGGACCGAAATTGGTTAGTTCAACAGACTTGCCTCCTTTGTGGATGGGGGTAATGTGAGACTGTTTCCATACGGCTGGTACTTCTGATTCAGATAAAGAACGGATACGGACTGGGTAGGTGATTGAAGAGAACAGCCAATGTGGAACACGGTTTTAGTTTTTGTAGCAGTTTCTTTATGGTGTTGTGGGTATGGGCTGAGATGAGAATGGGGTTTGTATGAAATTTTGTTGAGTAGGGGGGTTATTAATGACAGGATTAGCGGTAGCAGATGGTAAAAGATTGGTGCCTACATAGGTTGAAGGCTGGGGGGGGGGGGGTCCAGTGTTAGGGATGTTAGTAGGTCTGTTAGTAGAATGTTGATTTTATGATATGCTTGTTAAAGATTTCAGCTATTTGTGATGAAGAGGTATCAGGTGATGGGGTATGATCTCTATTTATCCCAGGGTTAAGTAGAGTAGATACGGAGCCCCAAAACTTTGGGGGTTGGTTTTATGTTGGAGTTGAAGCTAGGAATAGTATGATTTCTTATCTTTGTTGATTAATTTTGTAACTTTGTTACATAGTGTTTTGAAGTTGACATGACTGTGTTCCTTTTTGTTTAGTTTCCAGGCTAGGTCCCTTTGCTTCATTAGGTGTTTATATTCCTTAAAGAGCCATGGGACCGAGTTCTTTTTGATTTGTTTCATATGAATGGGGGTTAGGGTATAAGTATGTGAAGGAAGGTGTTACTAAAGTATAGTACGGCATCATTAAGGGGTATCCAGTCTATTTCATGTAGGAAATTATTGTTTTATTTTATTTATTTTTATTTAAATTTGTTGACCGGGAGTGTCCGACTGGGCGTAGGTCCATTTTCAGCGGAGACCCGGGGAGAAAAGCTCCACAGTTAAAATAAACAGACAGTATTTATATTGGATTACATAGTGATTAACAATTTACATAGCAATTACTTACAACATATTTACAGATGAAGAACATAGTACATCAGTAGACAACTAGAATCTTTATCTGTGAAGTGCATACCAGACATTAACAAATGTTACAAGAAGAAGAAGTTTCTGCTGTATAATAAGTACTGGCTTATGAGCATCTGAGCTTGCTATAATCAAGGTAGTTAGTGGAGTGGAAAGAAAGGTACTGGTTGGATGGGGTGGATGATATTAGAGTGGGAGTTGCAAGGGCATAGCCAACATGTTTTTAGTTGTGCTTTTAGTAAAGTTTTGAAGTGGGTGCATGATGGTATGGAGGTAATTGTGGGTGGGAGTGAGTTCCATAATTTGGCTATGGCGCAAGAGAATAGTGCTTCACCAGCAGAGTTATTGGCTTTAGTGATCTGCAAGTGATTTTTGCTGCTGGATCTTAGTGGTCTGGTGGTGCGACAGGGTTGGAGTAGATTCTGGAGGGATGGGACATTTAGTGGATGGTTTACTAGTTTGTGGGCGAGTGAGAGTTGATACCACTGAAGGAGGTGAGGGAGTTCAAGCCAGCCCAGTTCAGCAAGTGAGAGAGTGGTGACTACGGTAGGATGCCCCTGTGGCGAATTTGGCAATTTTGTTGTAGCAGGTCTCTAGCTTGTTTAGATCACATTGCCTTAGGTTGGTATATATTGGAGAGGCATAAAGTAGGGTGGAGATAAGGTGGGAATTTGCTATTGAAATCTTTGCTGCTTTGGTGAGAAATTGCTTATTTCTTTGTAACGCTCCTAGGTTTTTGTGGACTTTTTTTATAGTCATGGATATGTGAATGTCAAATTTTAGTTTATTGTCTATTTCCACTCCTAGCAATTTGGTGTGTTCAGTTGGGTATATAGTGGTGTTGTCTTTTGCCGTGATGTTAAAGTGAGAGTTGTTTTGAGTATGTTTGGTGGGTTGGAAGATGAGTAGTTTAGTTTTGTTTGGGTTGAGTATTAACCGGGCATCGGATAACCATGTTTCAACAGAGGAAAAGGCTTCCTGTGTGACTTTTTGCAGTTTGGGTAGGGACTGGGCTGAGCAGATGATGGTTGAGTCATCTGCGTATTGTATGAGTGTGCCAAGTTTGGTGGCAGAGGCTAGATTATTGGTGTAAACAGAGAAGAGTAAGGGTCCAACAATGGATCCTTGGGGAACCCCTATGGAGACAGGTAGTTGGGGAGATGTGTCATTCTGCCATACAACGGATTGTTGGCGGTCAGACAGGTAACTCTGAAACCAGTTGGTGACCGATTGTGAGAAGGATAGGTTATTGAGGACAGAGATAAGTTGTTTGTGTGGGACCATGTCAAATGCTTTAGATAGGTCTAGGAAAGTAGCAGAGGAGAGATAGCCATTGTTTTTATGCTGAAGGATAGTGTTAGTAAAGGAGAGTAAGGCAGTGGTGGTGCTATGGTTTGGTCGGAAACCATGCTGAGTACTGGAAAGGAGGCTGTTAGTAAGGAGGTAGTCTGAGACCTGAGATTGTATGCATCTCTCTAGTATTTTGGAGAGTAGAGAGAGAATAGCTATGGGGCGGTAATTGGTTAGTTCTGTGGAGGGGAATTATATGTGATACTTTCCACAGTGTGGGAACGTAACTTTCTGACAGAGATCGGTTAATCAAGATGGATACTGGGTAGGCCAGAGCATCAGCTGCGATTTGTAGGTATTCACTTGGGAGGTTGTCTGCTGCTAATTTGGTGGGTTTAAGTTTAGTTAAGAGTTTTTTTTATGTTCGAGGTAGGTACAGGAGAAAAAGAGAAGGCAGTGGGAAGATTACTATTTGAAGGTGTGGGTTGGAGGGGAGGGGAGTTGTGTCGTTTAGCTAGTGGTAATATGGTTTGGGTGAAGTGTGTGTTGAATGAGGTAGCAATATTTTCTGCGGAGTGAGGGATGTTAGGAGGAGGGGTACTGACTTTACCTGGGTGGAGGATGAAGTTTATGGAGGACCAGAATTGTTTGGGGCTGTGTTGTGATGAGTCTAGGGCAGACTGGTAGTATTGGGATTTGTCCTGTTTTATTAGCTTTTTGACTATTGCGTATAGGAATTTCTGTCGAGCTGAGGGGGTTTTGGTTTTGCGACAGTGCTCCCAGGCTTTATCCCTGTTTTTAATTTCTGACTTAGTGGTTTTCTGTAGTCATGGGGAGGGTTGTGCTTTGGTTCTGGAGAATCTTATGGGGGCATGGTAGTTAAGGATGTTCAGGAAGGTAGTATTAAAAAATTCAACTGCATCATCTAGACTGAGGTACTTTACAGGATGCCAGTTACATTCTTTGAGGGATGAGATGAATGTGAGTGGGTTAAAGTTTAGTTTTTTACGTATTTGACAGTAGATGACAGGTTTAGCTTGGTATAGGTATTTTTTCAGTAGGAATGTTGGGGAGTGATCACTGAGGCTATCTGATAAGCAGCCTGTTATATATGACTGGGGGCTCTTACTGACTAGTATCCAATCCAGGGTGGTGTGCTTGGTGGAGCTTTTATTTATCCTGGTTGGTGACTAGACTAGTTGAGTACAGCCATGAAGGTGTACATGATGGGTTGGATTGTTGTCAGAACAGGATTACCAGTCAATATTGAAATCACCTAAGATGATAGTTTCTTGGGGGAGATGGTGGGTAGACCAGCTGAGGAGGTTTTCTAGGGGAGGGATGTTTTGGCCAGGTGGGAAGTAGCATCCAACTATGTTTATGGTTTTGTTTTGGTTAATTTTGAGGTTGGTATATATTATTTCTTCATTGCCTATTTGTGGAGCTGATGATTTTAAGATCTGGATGTTTAGATGCTGTTTAAATATTATAGCTACACCACCTCCTTTTTTGTTTAGCCGGTCTACTCTTAGTATGCCGTAACCTGTAGGGAGTATTTGCTCACTGGTAATGTGAGGTTTTAGCCAGGCTTCTATCAGGATTACTATATCTGGGGAGTACAAGTGTATGGTGGCATGGAGTTCATGGACTTTGTTGGATATACTTCTAATATTTAGGCATAGTAGAAGGAAGTCACTTGGCTTTCTATTGGCTGTAATATGGGAGAAGTTGTGATTTCTAGTCTGATTACGAAGATTGGGGTTGGAGATGGTAGGGCCAGGGTTGGGGTGGATGTCTCCACTTAGGGCTAGTTTTGATAAGCATGAGATTATTAGTTTTCTCAGTTTTTGAATATGTTTGTTTATAAGGGAAACTTTATGATTGTGCTTTGTGGGTAATAGGTATGGTGGGAGGGTAACTATGTTAAGTTGTAGGTATGCTTTATGTTTGAGTAATATAGTTGGTAGAATATGTGGGGGTGCATAGGGATGGTTTTTGAGCTGGTGGGAGGGGAGCTGAGTGTGGGTGAGACATGAGTGGTGGTGTGAGTAGTAGTACAGTGGTAGTGGTTGAGTGGGGGAATGATGGAGCTTTGGTAGGATGTAAGATAAGCAAAGAGAGTGCATGCAGTGAGCATAGGAAAGGTATGCTTGTACATATTAGTTGAGGAGGTGTGATAGTAGTGGGAAGATGGAGGAGGTAGTGTTAGGTTAGTGCTGTGGTTGGCTATTAGAAAGATGGGAGGAGTTTGAGTGCAATAAAGGTGGGACGCGAAGCAGGTAGAGACCCTGTTTGTTTCTCGTACGAGGGGCTGGAAACAATCACAAAGCAAAAACAAGTATGTGTTAAGAAACAATCACAATTGACCAAGGAATGCTCTGAAACTAAGTCATTTCTTAGTTTCTCAGGTGGAAAAACAGGATAAGCTTGTATCAGTAGGCTATTGTGGTCATAGTTTAAATTTACAAACACACAGTATTGATCAGTTATGGATACTATTTGCTAACAGAAGGGAATAAGAGAAAGTGGAAGATGTGTGTGTGTGTGTGTGTGTGTGTGGTGGGGGGGCTGCTTACAACCAAAGCAGAGTACTCTCCAGGGGAAAATGAATGTTGGCTCAAACAGGTAGACACATACTCAAAGTTAACTGTAGCTGTTTGCAGACAGTTCAGACCCGGACTGCGCTTTTCTTACAAGAATGTTAAAGGTGGTACCGCAGTTGAATACTTAAGAGTGGTGTTAGGTCTAGAAAATTAGAGTACAGAGAGGAGTAAGCACTTTTGAGATGGTAAATATATATTATAAAGATGATAAAAAACACACTGAGCAAATAGCTACCGCATGCAGGACAATGCCATGCACCAACTACTTAGTATATGCAGATACTGAGCCAATTGGAAGAACAGTTATGCAGTCACAGATAAAAATATAGCGAGCAGCAATCTGTCGTGGTTCTCTAATGTGATTCTACCCACCAGTAACAGCACAATTATATAGAAATAATTAGACACTAGTATGAGCTGTCTACACACAACACAATTGCATGAATAACATTAGTGAACAAGGTGCAGCTATGAAAATAGACCATACATACTATTATAGTAAAAACAAATTGTTGTATACAAATGCTAGCATGCCATAGTAACATCTAATAATAAAGCATAAATCATATTAGATGTCCAACACAATTCAACATAAACATATACAGTTGTAAAATGTCTAATACAATTCAACAAAAATAGGCATTTACAGTTGTAAAACACTTACTGGAGAGACACTGAGCCTTCATGGGGCCTGTAGCAGAGTGGATTGTAGTTTTAAAAATGGTGCCTGCCACAGGTAATATTTATTAACTTTGGGTTTGTCTTAAGGTAATAAACAGGGAAGGGGGAAGGGAGAAGGGAGAACAAGGGTGTGAGCAGGCAGCTCTTTGTACTGCTGCTAATGAGCCAAAGCACATTTATTGAATTATTGAATTTATGCTGACAAAAATTAGTTGAATTCTTAACTGTTAGTTGTTGGTAGTTTGTTCCAATGGCATAAGATGGCAGATTATCATTCAGGGAAACAGACAGTGTACCTGAAGAGGGATAATTGGAGGGGTGGGATACTAGGATCCAGTCTAGGGTGGATTGGCAGGGTAAGACTTTTGCTGTATCTTGTTAGACTATTGATAATCTGTGAAAAACCATACAGATTGATACTATTTATGGGGGAGCTGTTAGGGAGGTTAAGAGGTGCATGTTTAGTGTGAGGGAGGGTTTACTAATAGCAGACGTGGTATTTATGTTAGACTGAAATAGCGGGTATAATTAGAGATGTATGTTATCTAGTGATATGGTAAGGTTGGAAATGTGTGGGCTTTGACAGTTTTGTTAGGTGTTTTTGTCTTGAAATTTTTAGATTGGGGGGGGGGGCTGATTGATCAACAGTAAATTTATGGTGCAATGTTAGTTTGGTGTGTGTGTTAACAAGTGGAATGAAAAAACATGGGAGTAGTAAAAGAGAAATGGTAAGCCTGGAGTTACTGTAAGACAGTTTGAGGTGGTGTTTGTACAGGGAGGACTGAAGTACAGTAAGATGCAAAGAATTATAGTAGGGGGAAATGAGATTCAAAGTGATGGAGAAAGGGGAAATCAAATCATCTTGGTTAAATAAAAGTATGTAAGCTATGAATGTGATGTGGGTGTGGAAGGGTAGAGTTGTATATAAATCGGATAATGGAAATTAGAAGGAGTGATTTGTTGGGGATATTAGTAGAGGTCCTAGGTGCAAAGCAAATGGAGTGGAAAGATCCAGATTCCAGCTATCAGCAGAATCCTATCACTGGCAATGTAAGCAGAGTACAATAATCAGTATTTACAAAGAATGCAAAGGAAAGGGTAAAAGGAAGGGAAAAACCAGGAATTTAGCTGTAGTATAGGGCAGGGTTTACTCGATATCACAAAGTTAACAAAGCAGTGAAAGGGGCTAAAATAAAAGGAAATGTAAGGGGGGGCAATTACTTGCAGAGAAACAGAGATGAACAAGAAGGGTGATAGTAAATATGGTGCTCAAAGGTGTGCAGAGAGCCTCTCAAAGAATGTATAGGTTGCAGGAAAGTGGCAAAATTATTTTCAAACATTTACTTTAATTCGGTGTGCTGCAGACTGGAGAGAGTTAAAGCACTAAGCTCAGTGTAGGTGTTACTTGAAATTCACACTGTGTGATTTGTACACTTTTACAACTGTATCTTGGTATGCTGCATACTACAGATTGTAGGTGTTACTTCAATTCACGTTGGGTGATTTGTAGACTTACAACCTTAATCTGCAAATGTATACAAAAGCTTACAGTAAAACCGCTGAAATAATGGCTCACACACACCACCAAGGCTTGCAGGAGATAGTAAAGCAGTTAAAAGTTAAAGAAAGATGGTGCCGAACACTGGCTGTGACAGTTTATACACTGTGAATATTCCATTCAGTCAATGTAAGCTAGATTTTGCCTGCCCAAAGCTAAAATTAAAGCTTTTATTGCATTGCCAAATGTCTTTGCTGCTTCAGTCTGAATGTCTTGACATTTTCAGTCCTGGTTGTGAATGGGGAAAAAAGTTCACAGACCAGCCCACCTACCAGATTAACAAACACAAATATGAGTTTTACTTAAGGTTGCCACCCGTCCCATTGTCAGCAGGACACTCACGGGCTGAGCTGCCTCATCCCGTTGCCCGCTGTGGAAAGTAGTGGGACTTGAAAATTCCCGCTTTTCAATCGCACTGAATTGCCATGGAAAAGCCACAATTACTTCCGGCTTTTCCACGGCAATTCAGTTACGTCACCAACCCGGACCTGCAGGCAAAGCTGCTGCCTGTTAGGTCTGGGTGCTGTAATTCGTGCAGCAATTGGCTGCAATTCATGAAAGGGGTGGGGATTGGGGCAGAAAGAGCCCTGCAAAGATCGCGGCTGTAGACACGCTTTGTTTTAAGCGTTTCTTCAGCCGCTAAAAAAAAAAAAAAAAAAAAGTTTTTTTTTTTCCTAACGAGCCAGTCAGCCATCCATCCATCCATTCTTCCAACCAGCCAGCCAGCCATTCATTCATCCAGCCAACCAGCCAGCCATTCATTCATTCATCCAGCCATCCATTCATCCAGCCATTCATCCAGCCAGCCATCCATTCATCCAGCCAGCCATCCATTCAACCAGCCAACCAGTCAGCCACCCATCCATTCAGCCTTCAGCCAGCCATTCTTCCAACCAGCCAGTTAGCCATCCCTTCATGCAGCCAGCCAGTCATGCATCCCTTCATGCAGCCAGCCAGCCATTCTTCCAGCCAGCCAGCCATTCATTCAACCAGCCAGCCATCCACTCATCCAGCTAGCCACCCATCCAGTCATTCATCCATCCATCCAGCTGCTACTCCCACCAACCAGCTAGCCACTGCAGCAGCCAGCCAACCAGCCACTCCAGCAGCCAGCTAGCTAGCCACTCCAGCAGCCATCCGTCGTACCCATAACAGCATCTCCTTCACTGCTCCTGTGGTGATGTCATGGTAGAGGGTGTGACCAGTGTCATATTGGCCACACCACCATGTCCCACTTTGGCCTGCTGAAAAGGTGGCAACCCTAGTTTTACTGGGAGTAAAAGTGCACACTGACAATAGGTAACTCAAACTTGACCAGTTCAAATCTCTCAGTTTAGTTTTCTTTCCCTGTTAACTTGCATATACCACTGAACAGAACATTTTGCAAAAGAAAGTGTGAGCCCAGGTGATTTTTTAACTCTGACTCATGAAACGTCTTCTGATCATCTTAAAAAATGATTTTAGCAGTAAAGCAGTAGACACTTAACACAAACGAGTATCTTATTCTTCAGGAAATGCTGTCATGCAAACTCTTTCACTTGGAACTTTCTTCCCTAATTATACTCAGCTCCGACCATGACTTTTGGCTTAAAAGATGGAGCTCTATGTACTCAGTATCCTTATAAATGGAACAGTCTGCAAATGGCTATATATAAACTGCTGTTCACACCCACCTTAACAAATACATTTAATTACAATAAATCAAATCTCATTTGATACATGTGATGCAAACATGAAAACCATTTTTCTTAACACATTATACTACGGAGAACAGTATTTGTGTGTGTGCGCACACACACACACACACACACACACACACATTATATATATATCTCGACATACATGCATACTGGTGAAGAAGGCAATGAGAGTAGTAAGCAAACCAACGATGTTTAATCCAGAAGCAAACACTCACAAGGTACTAAAAGGTGCACACAAACTGCAAACCAACAGTAAGAATAAAGCACTTTTCATTCTGCTCGATAGCAGGACTTCTTCAGATAAAAAATGTCATAAAAACTTCATCATTAAATACTAAATAAAAAATTGAGCGTTGTGAGCCACACAAGTCACACTCAATTAACTTAAAGGAACATTGCTCACTATGGTAAATAAGTTGTGACTTAAAATGCAAAATGCATGTTACATATATTTGCAACAAATTTCTGCCTCTTCTAGCAAGGTATGTAATCAATAATTAAAGAAATAAAAAGCTTCATTGTTAACAATGCTAACAAAACTAAAATTAACTGAAGTCCGAAACAAACACTGAAGTTTCTTCACCAGTTCGTTGTCTTTACCTCCAGCAGTCTGTTTGTGTTTGACATACACGCATACACACACACGCACTTTTTTTTTGAATGAACCAAGTAAATCAATCTTTCTCTGCTGCTTTCAAACATGATCTAATGAAAAGGAACTCAAAAAAAGACAAAAGGAATAAAAACAAGAAAAACAGATCTCTTCACCGTTGTAAACACGGAAGATTACAGTCAAAAACCAAATGCAGATCTGGTCACTTGGGTTCTCTATGCCCATACAAAACATTATGGTAAAACCTGCAATGAATACCAACACATAAGTTGCTCTACCCATTCCCAAAAACTTTGGTGCTAAAAAAGCCATCCCATCATCAACATTTGCACACATGAACACAAAAAAAGTCAAATGTCACCAAAAGATAATTCATACCTTTCAAATTACACACGAAAAGCATTTTTTTTTACATCTTTGAGCATCATAGTAAGCACAATTCAGAGCACTCATTTCACCTATACAACCAGCTGCTTAACAACATATAAGGATCAGCAATACAAAGACAAAGAGCTCCTTGTGGAGCAAGGTATTACTGCACAAAGATGTATGACAGGCTGTACAGGTGTAATACCACTTGGGGGATGATTCTGAACAGTGCGGATTGCACAATGCTTGGATCTGCAGCAGAGAATCCAACCTGTTATACCTCAAAACAGACTACACAAAAAAGTGAAGGAGAAAAACCTCCATCAAGGGGAGTGTGTCTGGGGAGCAGGATTTACCCCCCAAGCAAAACAATTTTGGAAATTGCCTAGAACTTGTAATAGTATCCCCTGCTCAAAAACACTCTGAAAAACACAATCTCTTTGAAAATACCCCCTTGTGTGTATGCAACTATACTCACCCAATGCATTAAATGTAAACAAGAAACAAAACTGTATCAGAACAAGACACCATGACCAGTTATAGATACAAACTCAAAGGTCTCACCAAAGCAGAAACTGTTCTGCCCTGGCATTTTAAATGTTGTAAAACATTTACTTTAGCTACTGATGTATGAATGGGTACATATAAAATCCACCACAGGTATCAGCAGTAGGGCCATAATTAAGACAGTGAGTCAGCTTGCCAGCAATCCATCCCACATTACAAGGTAGGCTATCTTAATGCATGGGTTTTCCCAAACTTCTGCCTAGTACTAACCTATGAGCCAAGGTTGGCTTTCAGAAAATTAATAAATTATATTATTTTCTCAGAGCACGGTCACTCCTTGCGTTAAAATACAAAAATAGGACGTGTGGGGCACAACAAACCACAGTGTAGCAGGGCAGCCTTCCACAAATTTCATAGCTCTCAACCAATCGGGCAAATCAAGAAACAATCTGGGAAATCAGGGACACTGACCGACATTAACACTATAAAATGAAACATTGATAGAGTAAGAGAATGTGAATTAATACACATTTTCTGAACCAAAACAAGTCTATAACTATACTATCGTTATTTATTTAGTGTAATTCACCACCATTTCTCCAGCGGGCAATAGTTTTATGAGAAATTAGGAGGGTCAAGCCTAAATTTGAGTCATCTGAATTACCCTTAGCTAACTAATTTTCAGTCAAAATCACAGACAACTGAGAAAGGTATTTTCCTTTCAACTTTCGATATCCATATTTCGACATTGACTGGACCAGGGTATACCGCTTCTCTTTCGCCATGTGCAGTACCATTTTACAGTGCAACGTGTCAATCAATAGCGCAATTTAAATAACCTAAACGGCTTGTTTCGCTTTTTGGGCAAATGCCCGAAGTTTGCGGGGAGATCGAGGACAATCACTTTCTAACGTCTATCTCATCCACGTAGGTATCATCTTCTTTACAAAGAATACACTAAAGGCATACAAGCTGAACAACGAAATAACATGAATTGACAAATAAAGACTGCATCTGCGCAGTGCAAAGCATTACATATCTTTCTGAAAAAAATACATGTAAACACAGCTCATATAAAACGCTAACCAAAATGTGCTCACGTCAACAATAAATCTAAATACAGACGTACATAAACATATTTCTCCCTGCTAATATATCTCTGCGAATAAGAATGCGTTCTGAGCAGCTTGAATATAGAAAAGTAATACGGGACAAATGTCAAAAGATATGTTAGCAATGTCATCTGAAGAATTCAGAAACATAACAGGCACTGAGCGCAGGACAGCTGCACCAGCAAGCAGTCCCAAACCGCATTCACAGTGGGCAATTCTTAATTACGTGAAATTACACAGATTTCAACACAGAACTCCAGAGAACAAGCAGTTACAACTACTCCTTCCACTACTGCAATGCAACGTAAAAGTAGACCATGCTACATGCAGATAGAAACAGACTTTAATCACTGACAATTCATTCTAAGTGCCACAATAAGACCATGCACTGCAAAACCACAGTACATCACCAAATGAAAGACACCACAGATTACAAATAAACTCGGTATGTTATAATTATGGCACTTTGACTATGCACATGCTCCATCGATGTAAACTTTTAAAAAAAAAAGCACAGCAAGTTGCAAAGCATATAATCTGCGCAAGCACCATTTACAAAACATACAGAGTACATATGACATAATACATTTATACATATGACTACGTAATACAACTGAAATGTTTATAAATATTTACTTTAGGGAACCCATATAAAAAAGGGGATAACTAGTAGCACTAAGTTATGTAAGCAGATGCTGTAAGAATTAAACTCAGAAGGACAAGTCAAAACTCGTTAGTATCCCTTAACTTTAACCCAAAACAATACACTGACAAGCTGACTATACCTCTGAGTTTCACGGTTATGGGATGAATACATTCGTGTGCTCCTGTCTTCCAAGAACACTAAGTCTACAATCAAACAAACATCTCTAAAGATGATATGCACAGCAAATGCCCCAATATGTAACTAGCTGGTCTGCCTTCAAAAAAGCACATCCAAACTACTGCCCATTGAAGCTGACAATTTTTCACAACCACAAACGTTCCCCACATTCAGAAGGAATACAACAAACAAGAAGGAAGACATCTATGAATATTCCAGTATGTCATTAATCTCTATCCCTGGCCTATAGCTCTCCCGGCCTCAATCCCAAGAACCCCATCTCTATGCACAGGTACCCGTCCTGCCCCACATAAAGTACTCACTGTTTCAGCTCCAGAAGGTTGACTTCCAGTAGCCTGTCCACCCATCACTCCTCTCAAAAAATTCATTCTTGCTAGTTAGTGGCACAACCAACGAAAAATAAAACACTGGTGCTGCAGGTGCTCAGTAATTCCTATATCGGGAGCGATACTGAAAAACTGGACATACATTCCACATCAACCCGGAAACCACGCCAGTGCCGTCTACACACGGGACTGTCATCGAGCATGCGTGCTGACGTGGCAAAACGTGTGTGTGCCTGGGTTAGCAAAGTTCGGTGGACTGTTTAGAAGGGACCTGGTTTGGGTAGTACAGTTTATTACGATTTGTTTTGTATCTTAAACTTTCTTTTGTCGTGGAATCTTTAATTTAATGTATATACTTAGCATTGCAAAACCTACATGTGTATTTTTGTGAAAAAAATGTTTGCGTTTGAAATGTATACTGTCTGTTAGTAAATGTTCCCACATACTTTGTAAGCCACTTGCCTTAGTGAAAGTAGCGGGGCTGGCATGCTGACTGAGCAGAGTAGACCGGACTTCCCTATTCCTCAGCAACAATTCCTCCATAGCCCTTAGAATCCAAAGGCGTCCCCAAGTAAATTGAAAAGTTCTCCGTTATGTCCTGGACATAATTCCATACCAGTCAACGTCTCAGTGCAACAAATCTGGACAAAGCCTGACAAAATTGTGGGGTGGGGGGTTAAGGCCCAAAAATACAGATTTTAAATATTGCTGTTATAAACCAAGGAAGTTGCTACAGTAACAGGATTTGTGTTGGCATACATTTTCTGAAGGATTTAAAGCCAAAATACTTTGTATTACAAAGTACAAATGCATATCATTATTTAGTGACTTCAATCCTCAGATCATACCAATGATTTGCCAGAAAAAACACAAATTTTGTGAGGACCAGACCAAACGTATTGTGCAAAAATCTGGACGGTTGAGAGACATGTTGTGATAGCATGCGTTTTCAGAGTGTTTTGAAACCTAAAACTCAAATGTAGGTAGCTATTTAGTGACTTTAATCCTTAGTTATTTGTCACAAAAACACAGATTTTATGAGGATAGAGTGACAGGCTAAAAATATGAGGCAAAAACCTGGACAGTTGAATGGTATGGCCTTCTCACAATTTTCAGGTGATTCCTCTCAACAGAGTTGCAATGGCTGTACCCTGAGTTCCACTTTTATTACCAAGTTCCTTACCACCAGGGCTAGCTTAAGGTGAATCTGAGCCCCAGGCTAAGGTCTCTATGGTGCCTTCCACAGTACTCTGCTGCCCTTAAAACTTAAGTTGTTTACTTCTTCTCTGGTGAGTGTCTTGACTGTACCACCCCACTTGCAATAATCTGTTGTCAGTCTCCATGCAATACCCAGATTAGCTCTGAGTTACTACACAATGGTACCTCCTATACTGAGCCAACAGATATTGCCAACATACTGGCCGACAAATTTGGTGCCCACTTTACCCCCCTCCCAAAAGACCAACCTCAATACCGGAAGAAGGCCAGGCACCCAACATTACTGCAGCACAGGTTAAAGCTCCATTGTCTTAAGGCCAAGAATACAGGTTCCATGAGACCCGACAATATCCCTGGTAGTGTTCTACATGAATTACAAAGCGAACTGGCACTACATCTGTGTGCTCTGTTCAGTCACAGCCTCACCTCAGGCTTTGTCCCTACTGAATGGTGTATTGCTACAGTCATCCCTCTCCATAAAGGAGGAACGACTACAGACCCTGGAAATTATCGCCCCATTAGCCTGATGAGTCTGATATGTAAGGCTATGAAGCGCATCATCATGGACCTAATTAACCAGGATATAGGGAATCTCCAAACTCTAGATCACACGCAATTTGGTTTTATGAAAGGTAGATCATGTCTGCTCAACCTGGTTGACTTCTTTGAGTCAGTCTCCAGAGCAATGGATTAAGGTAAGGCAGTTCATACAGCCTACCTCGATTTGGCCAAGGCCTTTGATACCATTCTTCACTCAGGAATTATTGATAAACTCAGCAAACTAGGCATCAACCCTTATATCGTTAGGTGGGTTGCAAATTGGCTCACAGATAGAACCCACAGTGTGAAAATAGCAAACTCCAAGTCAGACTGCCGAACAGTCACGAGTAGAGTCCCACAGGGATCGGTCCTGGGTCCTGTCTTGTTTGGCATCTACTTCTCAGAAGTCCAGGCCAACACAGAGGGGCTCTGGCTGACCAAATTTGCAGATGACTGCAAGCTGGGAGAAATTATTAGCTCCCCAAGTGATGCAGACATTCTACAAAAAAGCCTTACTGAGACCAATGACTGGTGTCGAAACCTTAATGCCAGAAAATGCGTAGTCATACCCTTTGGGAAAAACTCAGTTCCCACTAATTACCACATCGATGGTAGCCCACTGAACATCCAGTGCATCCAGGAAGAAAGAGGCCATCATTTCTCTCTACTCTTCCCTCATTAGACCAATTATTGAGTATAATGCCCCATTTGGCATGTACCTCACTAGACACCTGCTACAGTTGGAGAGGCCACAAAAGTACCTCATGAAGAGGATCCTAGGCCTTAAGCACATGGCCTACACGGACAGACTCAAAAAAACTCCAGCTGTTCTCTGTCTCATATCGTCTACTAAGAGATGATCCCTGCATGACTTACAAAGCCATGTCTGACCCAGCTCTGTTAGAAATGCTACATCTAAAGAAATTCCAATCCCTCTGCACCACATGCTCCAGAGACCTCAACCTCATTACCACAATCAACAGAACATGCTGTCCATAACCCAGAGACTACCCATGCTCTGGAATAGACTTCCCATACATGTTAAGCAGAGCACCTCACTAGCCCTGTTCAAGCGAAATCTTGATGAGTGGATGGGTAATAGAAAGTTCACCCGGGGATCACTCCAGTGGCTTTACTTGATAGAGGCACTGGGAACTAATGATGGACGGCATGATCCCAGGGCACTTCTATGGGCTAGGCTTGTAAAGGCCCCAGGGCCATTAGCCTAGTACACACCTATGAACCTATGTTCCATTATACTCCTACTCCCCAGTGATCTTACTGTGTGGAGTTCTAACATTTCAGCATCTCACTTCCAATAATTAATATTAGACAGTTCACGAAAGGGCAAGATATAAGAAACAAAATGACACTTAAGATTGTTAATCATAGACCAGACAACTCAATTTCATAGAGGGATAAAGCACTGAGTACAATCAAAGCAGCCCTAGTTTAATTAATGGTTCAGGTGCCTATAGAAGCTGGTTGGTGAGGATGGGAGTGAGCCACTTCCAACTGTCTCATCCTGAGGGGGTGGAAGAAGTTCTGATTCGCCACCTTGCTGGCAGTTCAAGTGCTAGGTTTTATACCCAAAGGAGTTCAAGCCTCCCACATCTGCACTGTCTGAGTTCATTCACACTCATAAAACTGCGAGGAACTTTGCATAAAAAGGCACAATTCTCCACTGAAGAGAGCAATACATAGATGAGCTGCCAACGAGGGGCATGCTACTGCCAGGGAAAAAGGCAGGCCACCCAACTCAAACTGGGCAGTAGAGAACCAGTCAAAATTCACAGCTAGGAATTAATGGGCCATAGAGCACTTGCCTAGCCAATGAATGACCCCCCCCCCCCCAGGAAAGAGTGGGCTTATTAAGTGCAGATAGAGGAGCCATCCAATGAGATCCCAAGGACAGATGAAAAATTGCTAATCTCAGATGTACTGCATTGGAGATATCAGCGACTGTTTGTTACTTGTAATTCATATTTTCATAACTAAGTGAGCTACTGGAAATCTCCAATCCCCTCCTTTTGCACTGTTACAGAAAATCAGATTTAATTGATGGGCATAGTGTGACTTGCTATGATAGGAGGCCAATGCAATATGCTGGAGTGTTTGGTAGTAGTTATGATGATATACAATTTTGTCAAATGTACATTGATATTTCCAAAACCAAGTATATCACAACAGCTGAGGCCTTAGATATTAAAGAAAATTGTCGTTAATACTTGTACTGTAATTTGTACATTTTGTGAGACTCAGTTTTATACTGTTTCTTACGAAAATAGGCATAATAATATTTCTGTAACTATCTCGATAAACAATTGGCCAGAAAGGAATTTCTTGCCATCATGTAAAAGTATAAATTTGGGTATACTACAAATTGAGCATAAACAGTAAACAAAAACTGATTAAATACACTGCTGTAAAATTACCAGTCTTAGGTAGTACAGTAATCAAATGAGCAAGAAGCAAGTGGTAAACATTTAAACTATAACATCTTGCTTGTAGCACTACTGAGGATAAGGAAAAAGAATAAACAGTTTAACAACAGTCAAGTTTTGAAAATATGCAAGCTCGCTCAGATTCAGTGTGTTCATCTGTGAGTCTGTGACCACCACTCATTTTGGAAGCAAAGCTCTAGTGTGCTTGCATACTGCAAACAGATTATAAATGAATTACCCTTAGCTAACTAATGCTGCAGTGAAATGAAACCTACCAGAAAACTCCCAACCTCATCCTTTTGCACTTTTATGGCAAATCAAATTTAACATTTATGAATGATGGGAGCGTTAAAGTTTGTACACAATGCACTTAGAGTTAAGTGGAGTAAGTGCACCTCCATGTGTTCAACACCTGTCCTGTGGTGTACCCCTGCAACACATGGCAAATCATTGGCATAATATGTAAAACAGTGTCACATAACCTCTCTCACAACATATGCCCTCTTGTGTGAAAGATGCATCATTCTCTACTAAAGTAAAACAGAACTGGTGCAATAAATGACTTTTACAAGCCTGCTTGGCATAGTATAGCACATTCACGAAGTATATTGCACAACAGCATGCTAAAAGAAAACACGCTGAGAACTATTTTTCCTAGCACAGCCAGGTTTTAGTTTGTTGTTTTCAATTAATCAAACAGAACAAATCAAAATACAATTGATAGTCTAAATCATGTCCTTTATAAAACAGGCAACTAAAGTGCCCCAAAACTATTTTAGAGCACCACACTTCAATATAATTGTGATTTTAAAATAAGCTACAGCTAAACTTATATCCTCTCATAAAAGGTACCTTTTGAGTCACACTTTTCTTTCACAAAACAATGGGACTGTCGCTCTAGCTACACAAGGAAACTGTCAAACAGAACCAAAGACATGAATTAACCTGCGGCCATCTTCACATTTGGTTGAAAAAAAACTGCTGCCACCTCAGCCTACTTATTAATATTGCCTAATAACAAGTTACACAACTAATTACAAAAAAATGTATATAAACCCTACAGGACACACAGACAGCTCCGCAAGCTAATGAAGACTAAAAAACAGCTAACTGTTGTACAGCTCAAAAGTATACCTGCCACAGCATCACAGAGATAGGAAAGCAAAGAAGGAGGAGGAATATTTCAATTACAGTTACCACCTCATCAGAGGCTACACACTCAGTGCGTCTTCAGTCTACCAACAAAGTCTTATTTGTCTGTCATTAGTAACTTAAATGAACATTTTTGTTGCTAGGAGAAAAGAGTGCATTTTGACAAGAATATGGACTGGGAGCACACACTTTGGCAGCCTTTGTGCGCCAGTAATGTATGTGAAACTGAATGAGGATGAGGTGAAAGTGAGCAAGCTCACACCACATAGTAGCTTTTGTAGTCTCATATAAGTTGTGCTAGTAAATAGATTTAATAAATAAATAAATAAAATGTTAAAAAATATACCCCCTAACTGAATGGCACCTCAGGCAGCTACCTAGAAAGTCTAGCTTCCTTGCAAAGAAACTACATTTCTGTTGCTTTTATCCACAGTCTCATGTCCCACTATCAAAGTTGATGATTTTAGATGAGGACAGAGCTATAGACTGATGGCTTCAATGTTTTATTCAGCTATCATTTCATTACCATCCAGTAAACTGCTGCAGTTCTGTTGCTAAGATGACCTACCACTGGTGGTTTCCCAATCTCTTATATATACACTCATGACAAGACGCCAAGATGCTTAAATCTTGGAAGGCTCTGTAACTTTGACAATAATGCCAAAGGAGGAAAAATATCTAGTATACCTATCTCAGTCCTTAATCACAGATATATTTTTTGTATCAATACTAGCAAGAAAGCTTGTGTAAAATTGATGACAAAATTTATTAAGCTAGCTTAAAGTGGGTTTGTGCTGGAAGATCGACATCTGACAATATATTAATGACAATGCTGACACAGAAGGAAAATAAAAACAAGAAAATACCCTTATTGTTAGTGAGCCTACATGCAGAAAAATCATTTGAAAGGGTTCACCAAGAAATTTTATGGAGAGTAATGGGGCAATTTGGATTTCTGGAAAATTGGATTGAGTTAATCAGAAAAATATATCAAGACTCTGAGGCTAATTTAAAGATGGAAGGCCCATATGCAACCTATTAAACTAGAAAAAGGAACAAGGCAAAGTGGCATCTTTCCTTTTTACTGTTTACTATGCACTATGTACGTGGAAGCCTTAGCACAGAAAATCAGACAAGAAGATACTCAGGGTTTTCCATGGCATGATAAGCAGGAAAAGCCTTGCTTTATTTGTGGATGATATGATAATTTAGTTGACTAACCCTAAGAATAACTGAAAAAAACTCCTTAGTATACTAAATCATTCACTGAAATGTCAGGATACAAAGTAAATGAAAACAAAACTAAATATATTCCAGTACAAAGTGCTCCAATGTACAGTTTAGTGCAACAGTACCCTTATATTTGGGGATAATTCAGGATGCACTATCTTGGGAGATATTGTACTTGAGGGCCTCACCAGATGCGCAGTGGCAAGCCCCGCCCAAAACCTGCCCCCCTGCTGTTTCGTAATCGGGCACTAATGAATATGTATTCCCTCAAAGAATCCTCATACACTGTCCAGCTTTTAGTATGTGTCTTGTGTTGTCTTCGAGAACAATTGTTTGTTTCTTATTTTAATATAAACAAAGAAATGCGTATTTATTAAATAAAAGACATATTTCAGAAACTTTGTTTTGTTCCTGCATCTGGCTGTCTGCAAAGTATATTTTCTTTTAAATGAAACGGTAAACTACATGGTCACTTATTAGGTAATGATTTAATCGGGAGATACATTTTTTGTTCAAAATAAAGTATATAAGCTCACTTCTTATTCTTGTCCTGACCTAGGGTTACCACCAGTTTTCCTTTAGGCTGGGCAGTCCCTTATTTGGGCAGGTGTGTCCTTATCGGGGAGGGGGATATGAAAATGGCAAGTGTCCTTTTTTTCTAAGTTCCCTTTATTAGTCAGCTAAAACTATTATTTTTGTATTTGAATCACTTGCCAACCAACTACAATTCTAAAAAGAGTGGGCTTTTATTTTAGCAAAAAAGCTATTATTTTTGTATCTGAAACACTTCAAAATGTAACAAGCAACTAAAATTCTTCAAGAGTGTGCTTTTATTTTTAGCAAAAAAAAGTCCATTCGTTTACATTGTTTGAATGCCATGTCAATCATGGCTCATTACATATGCAGACCTGGCCATCAATCATTCACGACACACCCACTTCTGCGCGAAACGCAAGGTGAGGCCTTCAAGTACAATATTGCCATATCTTGGAACTTTGATAATTTGACAGGTACAACAAATAGCAGAGGGAATATGGTGGGAGACTAAGGAGAAGATTTTAATGTTACTAAATTATTGGAAAATGTTACCATTTGATTTTGAGATTCCAGGGCAATTAAGTTTCGGATAGCAGAACACTTGTGTGATATCAGACATAAGCGTCGTACTAATGCCTTTTGTAAGCATACAGTTAAATACCCCAATGCCAAGTTTTTCTTTACAATTATAGATAAGATCAAAGGCAACAAATCTAAAACTGCTGGTTGGCATGAGATTCTAAATCGAATGGAGAAAAAATGGATTATTAAATTAGGAGGTCTGTTTTCTCCAGGTTTGAATGAGCACCTTTAAGAAATTTAGGTGATTGACATTAGGCTTGATTGCCACACTTATAAATAGAGGGATTTTTCTTCTGTTATTTGTTATGTCACACTGAAGAAGGCTTTATTGTTACAGCCGAAACCAGTCTGGTGAAATTTTCACTCTATGGAATAATGTGCTTTTTAGCACAAACATTAAATATATTATAATGTGTTATATACCACTGTCTGCTGGTCATTGACTTTGATTAATATTAAAGATGACAGAAATTAGTTTCTAATTAGTTGAAAATATAGATACTTGTCGGGGGAACATGAATCACATATGGGAACTGGAAATGTGAAGCACAATGAAGGAGTAGAGGATGTAATGTACAGGAGAGATATGTAAACTCAGATACCTCAAGGAGTACCGTGCTGTCTGAAATTCATAGTATAGCAGTAATCCAAGAAAGACATGCTGATAATTCCCAGTACCAGACTGTCCATGAAATTAAATGGGCACTGATTTGTAACAATTGTATTAAAGCCATATATCCTATATGAGTGAATTAAAAGTTCCCTAAAATGATCAAAGTGACTGACACATCAAATTTAATTGTGATTTCTGCATTAAATGTCTATATTTTTGAGTAAGGAATACATGATTTTGTCATATCTGCCAATGGTCCATATTTCAGAAATCAGAAGTTTAGAAGTTTTTTTCACATAAGTGGGAATTTAGACATGTGTAGTACACAGTGTTTGTAGTCCAAGGGAGAACTGTCCAAATAATGATGAATCTCATGAGAAAGAATGGTATCAAAAGCTCTGAGGATAGTAATCCTTTTGGAAAGTAGATCTACATTGCAATGACTCAATCTCTCACCTGCTGATTTGTTAATAGTCAGAAAGCTGAAAAGTAAACTACCTTCTGAGTTATAACACTGATGCCTGATAAATCAATATAAAGTAGAGAAAGTAGTGGAAGACATCAGATACAAAAATTCTACTGTGATCAGAAGCACAGAAGATTACCACATTTGTAAGGCAGAGATTAAATAAACAAAAGCCATTGCAAACTATGCATCCTGAAGCTGCAATAGTTGACTAATAAAGAGTTGAATCAAGAGCTTTTGTTGTCTGTGAGGAAGATAGAAGTCTACACAGTAGAAACCATAGACATTTGTTCAAAACAAATACATAAATGTTCCGTGTCATGAAAGCAGAAACTGAGAACTGTGATAGTCAACAGTTACATAGAGAATACTGTTGTTTGCACATGATTTGTTCTGGAAGTAGTATATCTTATATCTTGGGTCATATTTTACAGATAAAGTTAACACATTATTGTTTATAACATTATATTAGTAAAAACCCTGTACAACAACTCACAGAAATAACATGTGAGAGATTTAATCAAAAATATTTTCCTCATACATACCTACATATTTAAATGCTCACAAGCTGTCTCCCAAATTCATTAAAACATTCAGACTGGAAAACCTTATGGCGAGGATTACACCGGATTATCACCGATCTGCATTAACAGATGTTTGCATTATACCCAATTACAATAGTTGAGGAGCTTGTTATTTTCTATTTTAAAAACTCCACAGACTTTATTTTTAATTATCAGTTAACTAGTATACTTTTTTGTATATTTTAACTACCTGGTGGACCAGTTGCTTGCTTTTGACTTTGTTTTTTTGTTTTGCTGTACATTGAAAAAAATAGTAAAACGTAATTTGACAAAAAGAATAACAACAGCAGTAGCAAACATAGAGTTTCTGAGAGAAAGATTGCTCAAGCTATATCTCCATGCTAAGCCAGAGTACAGAAAAAACTGTCCCAAATGGAAGACCAGATGTCCAGTGTAAACACCCCTATTAAATATTCCAGATATGGAAAACCACTGAAGAAACCACACATATATATGGAATGGTCAAAAGTTAAAAATGATTGTAAGGACTGAAACATTGCATTTATTTGAAAATGTCTTTGAATATTTTCAAAAGTATTATTTTCATCATGTGGCCTATATTTTTAAAGAGAGCTCATTTTGAATATTGACCTTTTGGAGGCTAACACATATCCCAGTGTCTCTTTCTTCTTATTTGCCATCTAAGCACCATATCTTTCCACTAGTTTGGTATCACATCTGACCCCAATCATTCTACATGTTTGTATTTTCAGCCCACAAGCTGCTCCACACAGCTAATTTGGGCTATCTGCCAGGTGTATGCCAGTGAATACCACAGGCCTGGCTTAAAGGGTGGGTCTCAACAGCACTGCTCATATTCTTTAACTGAACTATCTCTGTTTATCTGCCCCATCCATTAGATCACTTTGACAGGGGTGACACTACCAGGTGCATAAATCTCCAGACAGCCTAGCAGTAATAATTACAAAGACACACAGACCAGTTCAGCAAGTTTCATGATCCATACAGCAAAGCAGAGTCTTGTAGTATATTTATTTCTTCCTGCTTTGAGAAGATACACATTTTACTGTTCCATGAGTTGTAGCTAGCTTAACAACAGAAGCTGTACATTTTATTGTTGCACAACATGGTACATCTTGTAATTCCAAAAATGTTTTTTTTTTGTTTGTTTTTAAACAAGAAACATCTGTATTAAATTTAACATGTATGACACAGGAAATCTTACATTTATATAAATAAAATAAACCATACTGACATAATCTCAGTTGCAAACATTATACATTACAAGAACAGTCTTGCTAGATTATACATTACAAACCATGCTGACAGAGCTGTAGCTGCAAACATTATACATCACTTATAATACATCCAGTCTTTGTCAGTCAGTCATTACATAGCTCATTCAGATCCTGCCTTTTTTTACACCTCGTTCCTCCTTTGCATGTATTGATCCCACACATCCCACTTTTTCATATGTAATTTGCTCCTTACCCTTTTCTAAAGATCCCAGTTTCATTTGTTTTATATATGTTGCTATCTTCGCTTCTTCTAGTAAAGTTGGTTTAGACTTTGATTTCAATTTAATAATAACTGCTTTTGTGGAAGCCATCATAATTAGACTCAGCAAGGTCTTACTATGTATAGGCAATTCCAATTCTATATCATAGTTCAAGAAAATAATTTTATTAGTTACACCATTTGCTCACCCAGCATCCCCACAGAGCAGTCTGCAGGGAATCTTTAAAGTCTGCCAACTCATTACACTCCCATAAAAATATGTTTCTAGTAACCTCTTTCTTTCCTATCACACCTCCAACATTTGCTGTCTACCAGAGGAAAAATTATTTGGAGTCTCCTTGGGATATAAAAATATCTATGTAAAAACTTCCAAGCAAAGATCCTAAATCTTCTAGACTTTGTTGCATACATCTGAGACATGCATATATCCCACCATTGTTTATGAATTGTTTATCCAGTCTGTCTTCTCCATCCTTTATGATTGATTCTTATAGTTATCATGCAATATTTTATATGCTCTACTAATTATTCCTTTTTTACTGGCAACTTCTCTTCTAGATTCTACTAAAAACTCTACCAGTGCTGGTCTTTCATTTAGGACCCCTCTATTTTTTCTCTTTACCTATACTCTGATATCAGTTCTTGATAAGGAAGGCAATCCATAAACTGCAGTCCAAATAAATTCTTGGTCTCTTCCCATTCTATTATCTTTCCCTCTCTGGTTGTTTTTTTTTCCAATACCATGGTTGCTTTGCCAGTTTTCTCCAATAAATTCCAACCCCCTATTACCTATTGTCTATATCCCTAATTGCAGTCATCCCTATCGGCAGAGTCTCCTTTCTCTATTCCTGTGTTGGCTTAGTTTTTAGAACACTTTCTGCTACTTTATGGATAGAATATTCTGCATGATTATTGTTATTCTCCTTAAAGGTCTGCATCCAAAATCCCAGTCTCTTCTTGTTTCCTGAGCTTCTCCACTGTTTCAACATCACCCCTTTCCACTTTGAATTATAGTTTTCTGCTTGTGCTATGTATAGGAACCTTAACTGTGTAGCTCTGAAATACTCCTTATTGGGTAATCTCAATCTGCCCTGCTCTACTGGAAGACTCGGTTTATCCCACTTGGCTCTTACTGTCTTTCCCTTCCAGATAAAGTCCTTCAGCTCTTTATTAATTGCTATCTACAACTTCTCCTCTGGTTGATAAAAGTATGACTGACCTGTGTATAAGACTAAATGGATTAAAAACATTTTGACAGCTTGTATCTTACTATCCATATCCATATAACACAGTTTCCATTTTCTCAGTTTTTGTATTATCTTTTGTTTAGTCTCTTCCCACACACCAGAATCATTTTTAATCCATACTCCTAAATACTTAATTTTATCATGCCCCCATAAATATGGATATTGCTGAACTAATTCATGTGTGGGTACATAATTTACTGCTATTGTCTTTTTTTTGGCTTCATTAATTTTATATCTTGAAAATATTTGAAACTGCCTCAGAATGTTCCACAACACTGTAATGTCTCCCTCTGGTTTTGTCAGGTATAAAATAATATAATATGCAAATACAGTCAGCTTTTCTTAACTACCATATCAATTATATCCTTGAATTTCTGAGTCCTTTGTTTTCTTTGCCAGTGGTTCTAAATATAATGTAAATAACAAAGGGGAAAGAGGATACCCCTGTCTGATTCCTCTGCTCAAGCAGAAGTGATCAGAGAGGACCCTATCCACTTTAATGTTCACCTCCGATCCCTCATATATCCTCCTAATCAACCTTATAATTTTTCAGGAAATGCAAATGCTTCCATTGCCGTGCTCATAAAGTTCCAGATTACTTTGTCAAACGCATTCTCTGCATCAAGACCCACCAACAGCAATGGTATTTTTTTACATTCTGCTTCCCTCTGAATCATCAGTGTTTTGTTAATGTTGTCAGATGTTTGCCTCCCCTCCACAAACCACACTGATCCATATCTATCAATTTTGGCATTAGTTTTGCCATTCTTTTAGCCATTATAGACATAAGCACTTTATAATCATGGTTTAGTATTGAAATGGGCCTGTATGACACTAGATCTGAGGGATCTTTACCTTCTTTAGGTATTACAGCTACCACTGCTTTCTTCCAGGATGTTGGTAGTTTTCTTCATCTTAAAATACTGTTGAACAAAGCTTTCCAAATCTTCAGTTTTTTTCCCTCCTAGCTTCCAAACTTCCATAGGAATACTATCTATTCCTGGGGACATTCCTGTAAATTGGTTATACATCACCATTTTTATCTCATGTCCTCCTTTCCAAACTGTTAGTAATTGATCCTCCTCTGCCATAACCATTTCCATTTGTACCTTTTCTTGATTTCAATATTTTTCTGCTTTATGCAGAGTTTCATAGAATTTCCAAATTATTTCTAATCCTGCTATAGGATCCTTTGTTATCTTCCTTGTTATAGACTCCCCAAACTTGGTGTCAGCCCTTTCTGCCTTCTATTACCTGAGTCATTATGCTAAAAGGTTTTGTGCTCTAGAGTTATCAAAACCAGTTGCTTAACAGCAGTCTTTCTAAACCCATGCATATTATTGAGGTAATCCCTTATTTTCTGTTTAGCATTCTGCAGTTACTTCTTTTCTTGTCATGTGAGATTCCTTCTATTTTGTAATACTTTAACATTTGTCAGTCCTTCTAAATTGTTCTTCTTACTTCTTAACCATATCACCCTTTCTTTTATCTCCACCCTAATTTTAAACTCCACTTTAATTTTATCCCACTCCCTAGCTATATTTTCAGAAAAATGTTTTTCTTCTCTAATAGCTCCTGAATAATTTTCACTATCCATTCCTTAAATTCCTCACTTTTCAACAGATTGGTGGGAAAGCACCAGTGTCTCATTTTTATTTCATTACCCTGTACTTTTATTTTAGTTATTATTGGCGCATTATCTGAAATAGTTATTGGGTACATATTAAGACCTTCAATTAAATGAACATGTTACTGTGAAAAGTAAATTATATCTAGCCTAGCCCAGTTTTTGTATCTTGGGGAATAATTTGCAAATTCACTCCAAACTCATATTCCTGAATTCACATCTTCCATGCAAAATATTTTCATAAATTTCTTTGAAAATCTACCCTCCTTTGTTATATTTTCCCTTCTGGGTCCTCCAGACACATCTTCACTGTTGCAGGTCAACTTTAAGTCCATACATTTAACTAATATTAGTTGCTGAAAGCTGATTATTTCTCCCAGAATTTTCTTAAGCTCCATTATAGCAGTTTTTGGTGAAATGTAAATACATGCCAGTGTAATCCTCCTCCCTTGCCAGTAGCCCCTTAGTACTGCAAATCTACCATTATTGTCTTTTTATCCTCTTCTATGACTATTGGAACTGCTATTGCAATTAATATAAGTACCCCTCTTTTCCTTTGCCCCAGGTATTTCACTGAATAACCATCCTGAAAATCTTTCTTTATCAAATTTACATGTTCAGTTTTTTCCAAGTGTGTCTCCTGTAGCATAGCTATTTGCACTCTGCATTTTTTAGTATAGTTCACTATTCTTTTTTGTATTTATCTGTGAGACCATTAATGTTTAAAGACATTATAGAAAGCATCATATTCTTGAGAAATTATTATTCCTACCTTCTATACATAACAGCTTTAATGTCTAGTTCCAGCTTTTGTGTTGCATGCATGTAGTGTTTGGCAGGTTAATCTTTTATACAGCTGTTTCTTGTCATCTCCATTTGTGGCTATGTTACATCCAACAAAACATTTTGTTTTATTGAAAATCCTCAAACAAAAATACACATACAATCAATATCCCCTAAAACCTATTAACTTAATAATAATACACAAAACTATGCACATCTTCAAATATTGAAGTTTTACCCTCTTAACAGGAACACATTTTCCAAATTGACAGCCACACACACAGACTCAAACTAACCTAATGAAAGGTTATCCATGCTAAGACTATTGGTACAGCCTGTGGTTCTATTATGTACTGTATGTGTTTCTCTTATTTTTATAGCTCTCTCAGCTGAGAAAACACTTGAATGCTTTCAGATAACATTTTCTCCAAGACATTTCTCTTTATCATATTGTCTGCTAGAGAAACTGTTTATATAAGAAAAACCTTATAATATTCAATATTATTTTTCATTTACTTGCTTTCCCTTAAAACTTGTTTCTAAATTATACTAATGGGTTTAAACCAGTCATCCCCCTATGCAAGAATGAGAAAAAGCACACTATTTTTTCTTTTGTCATGGCCTTTTAGCCAGATCTTTTTTACACTGCAGTGCCTGCATTTCTTAAAACTGAACAAGGAGAAAGAGAGAAGTGAAAAAAAAAACAATAAAAAGGAGTACATGTTTACATTATTATCCCCATAACACTTAAAAAAACTGAAAAATGAGTTAATAACATGCAAAGAAAATCTTACACTATTTAAGTAGTACTATTAAGAAAAAAATTGTTTACTTACAGTTAACGTTTTCCCTCCTGTTTCCCTCTCCTGAATATTTTTCTGAACATTAATGACATATGGAGTAGGGCACATGCTTTAGAGTTCCCTACAAGTTTAAGAAAGTCCAATATTTCCAGAGTTTCTTATTCTGTCATGTTTTATAAATATAAATACTGCTTTTTAATACCACATTTGTCAATTTCCAAGTTATTGATTTTATTCTCCAAACATTAATGAAATAAAGTAGGGAATATGGTTTAAAATCCCCTACAAGTTTAACAAAGTCCAAGACTGTCCAATATTTCCAGATTTTCTTGCTCTATTCCTGTTCATCTCAATCTTCCAAAGCCTGTCTCTGCTTCATTTCCAACATATTTGTGATACTTCTAGTCAACTCTTGTGCTTTTTTCCCTCTCTCAATAATTTTCTGTTAAAACACTGGAAAAGTTTGCACTGGCACAGTATCTCTGTGGTCTTTATTACCAGAAGAACAAGAAGCAGAAGCTCCTTCTGTTTTACAGCTCAGTTTTTTTGTGGACAAACTTTTATATTTCTTTCTTAGCATGTACTTCATCAAAAATTATTTTGTCCCTCCAGGGACAAACTATTTTAAAGATAAATGGGTACAGCAGTTTCAATATCATGCCTGCTTCTTGACATTCCCTGAATTATGGCATAAATGTACTTCTCTTCTGCCTGGTGTACAATAAGTCGTCATTCTCCAAAAATACTCTGCTGTCTCCCACTTTTAGTACTTTATCCTTCTGCCACAGTTTTGTCAGAATCAACTCCTTCTGCTGGTAAGACTGCATCTTTACTATTAAAGATCTAGGTTGTTTTCTCATAGCCACGTTTGGAGCATACACATGATGTGCCCTTTCAGTCAACAATTCCTGTTTTGGAATACCAGTCCAGTTGCTTATTTACGCTTTCATAAAATTAATAACAGTCTGTTTCTTTCAGCTTCTCAGGTACATCAGAAAATCTCTGGTTTTCCATATGTGCTCTGTCCTCTAATTGTGTTATTTTTTGAAACATCTCTTCTTGTACAGTCTTATATTCAGCCAGCCTTTTCTTCATTTCAACCTCTGAGTTTTGCAGTTTTATCAAATTATCTGAATGTCTCTTTAAAGCTTCTTCCATTTTTCCATCCTTTTATTGTTTGGGTTGATGTATTCCATCAGTGGTTCATTTGTTTTAGTCCGGTCTATATGCAGTTGCCTTATACTTTCCTCTAGGTTGCTGGAAGTCATGTCTGGAGCTTACACTGCTTTTTTGCTGAACAGCTACAGCACTTTTCCTAGTCAGTGTTTTTTGTCACCTTTTTCAGCTGATTTTCCTTCAGGTCCTCTGTATTTCTTTTTTCCTGGGCATCAGGGCAGGGCATTTACTAGCCAGGTACTGTAGTCTACACTGCAATCTAGGTTCACTGGTTTTCTCTGATAAGTTTCTGTTTTCACACTGGGAGATCTAGAATTAAACTGCTACTCAGTGTGCAGCCATCTTGGAAGTCCTCGTAATTCCTAACATGTTGAGATGGAGTCATGGATTTTCTTACATTATGCATAAAATTTCTTTCCATGTTGTAGTGTCTGACATGGGAACTGGCACCATCACCATATGTCAGTTTCATTTTGGTAATAAAAACATTTTGTTGTCCATGTCAGGCAAATTAACTTTAAGCCCTTGGAGTCAAATTATTTGCACATCTCACTGAATCCTCCTTTTTTGAACCGATCCATTCACATCCTGAGTTTTCTTTGTCACTTGTGCACTTGCTGTATTTCTTCTTTCATACACCTGAACTGCATTAAGCCAAATGTATCTGATCCATGACCAACACTATAACATTAATTCAGATGAATCATTTATTAAGCATTTTTACTTTTTCATGTCTGTACTGAAAAAAAATCAGCCTTCCTCAAAACCAAACAGCCACATCATGACCCTTCCTTTTTGTAAACATTATTTTATTGCTTAATAACAAGAAAATTAACATTACAACCAATGAACAGCTAAATATAGCAGACATAAATAGCTATACACTTATACATCAACATTTATTGACCAGTGTCTAATGACTTGAGGCATTTTTGCCCCAGGGATCATTTCTGTGTAATCATTTGCTTATTTGAGTTATCACACATGGATGTTTAAAATAAAAATTTATCCATCAGGTAAAAAGAGTTGTTAAGTGAGGACAATTGAGCTGACTTCCACTTTTTTGTAATGTATTTTTTTTTGTTATAATCAGTAACCAATTTAACATCCTTAAGTCGGTTGAGCCTGGTATAAAAGCATTGGTCTCCTAAAAGAAAATCCTGCTTTGTTAGCATCACTTTGTCTAGCCAAATGAGTTCTTAAAATCCTCTAAGCCTAGACAATCAAAAAAGATATGCATCCAATCCCCTGAAATTACATTTAGACATCTCCAGCAGTTCAGGGAAACATTAGAATACAATTTATTCAACCTGACTAGAGTGTAAATGTTTTTGAAATAGCAATTTCATCCACAAAATCAAAAATTTTAGATAGCTAATGGCCATGTTGGGGTCCGAAAGGACAGTTGCCCAGGAAGCAATCTCTATCCTGACTGACGGTTCTCATTCCCACATTAATCTGTATTCATTGATGAGGGTAAATCTAAGGGTTATGAAATAACATAGATCACATTAATTGCTCCTTTACAGCACAAGTCTCCTGCTTTAGTCCATTAAAAAAAAAAAAAAAACAATCCATTTTGGCCTCTGTTCATTTTTAATCTTATAAATCTTCTTTTGCTTCTAATTATTTATCAGTTCCCAATGCAGTCTGATTTGATATTGACGGAGATTGTGAGCAGCTTTAAATTCTTCCCAGGGACAGGGCTGACACTCTTTAATCAACTGCTCCCACAAGACCTTTCAACTATCCCTATTTTGAAGGAATGCTTCTATTGTTACACCTGATTTAGGATGACTCTGTATTTGGAAGTAAATCCCTATTTTCAGGCTTGGTCTGATTTATTCTTTCACCTAATTTTCTGAATAACATTTATCATGTGATATGCGAAGATGTCTTGTTTACAGAAAAACACTCTACGTGACCAACATACTAATTGCAACAATTATTTAAAGCAAGAGGGCACACATTTTACAAATCCCTTTTTCTGAAGGGAAAATAAATTACCTTGTGTTTAAGAATTTTGCTATACAGTTCATTAATGTCAAAGATTTTATACAGATTCTTTGATGATGTGCTTATATTTTTTCCATCATTTTTGTTACTCACTGCTTTTTAAATATGTTTTTGAGCAGAATCCACAAACCTGATTAGGTTTTTAACTGGATGTTCTTATTTTCCAAGGGCCTTTGTTTTTATTTTCATTGTCTGCAGGATAGGATGTATGGCTCCCAGTAGCATAGTTTTGGACATCCTCTCAAAATCCTTGTGATGCTAACTAGCCAGAGGTCCCAGAGTTCCAGATCACTTAAAAACAGTACGCAGCTTATCCAGATGTCAGCTGAAGTTCTCTGAAAACCTTCTCTTGCTGCCATAATAAGGATAGTCAAGATATGAGGATAGCCACAGAGCTAGGATGGCCTTTTTGTTTATATTTTTCATTGATCATAAGGCTTGCATCGAGGATTCATGCCAACAAGTAACACAAATCTGATATCTTCCTAGGATTGCTAAGGTCACCATATACCTTAATTCTGACAGTTAAACTACAGAGCTCTAAACTGAGCAATCCTATACCATCTTGCCAGACAAGAGGAGACAAACATATCCCAGGTTAATCTGGGTCTATCTACATTACAAATATAATCCCTCAAACAAGATTTTAGCTTCTTCCAAAACCAAGTTGGTGCCAGGATTGGTAGTGCATGATTTGCATATAAAACCAAAGGAAGAATATACCATGCCACCACTTGAGATCTCTGTAACATATCCAATTGCAAGTATTTCCAGGTACAACTATAAGACCTAGGATTGTCCTAGATCTTTCCTAGGACCTTTTCATAAAGTAGCTTTGAGGAAGGCTAAAATAGGGGCCCATCTCCAATCTCAAGTATGTTAAAAGGGAATTCCTGTACCATCCTTAAAGAAGGGGTGCAATTATTATTAACCACCTTAGCTTTTTGGGGTTGACTTTATATCCACAGAAACTCCCCCTCCTGGTTGGAAAGAAACTCTGTCAAGGCATCCACATATAGAGAAAGTTTACCATGGATTGTACCATAGATGTACTCAGAACTAAATGATTGCCTAAGGAGGGCTGCAAGGGATTCTAAATAGATAGCAAAAAGAAGGGGGATGGGGGGCAGTCTGGTTTTGTATCACATTTTAAAGAAATTGAGGTAACAAGGGTATTATTTATTTTTAAAATGACATAGCCCTTTTGTAAAGCCCCTGTATACCCTGGATAAACTCCTTAAGGAGCACTAGCAAGGTAAGATGAGTCCAAAGAAAGTCTCATCTGATGCAGTCAGAAACCTTATCAGCATGTGATCTAGCCAACAATAAAGGCTGGAGAGAGAACTATGCTTTGTCCACTATTAGCATAGTTTTAATCAGATTATCATATCATAAGTGGATCTTCCTTTTCAAAACCCAGTTTGGTCTGTATGAATGATCCTGCATAAAAAGTTTGCAATCCTATTGGCTAATATTGCCATGAATAACTTATCATAACTTAAAATGGAAATAGGCCAATAGGAAGATGGAGTAGATGGGTTCCTTACCTGTTTTGTGAATAACCACCAAGATTAGCTGAGAAATATAACTATCCTGTTTTTTTTTTCGATTATTTATACAGTTTATTGTTTCTAGCAATTTATATATAGCACTTTTATTGTAATCTGCATGGGTAACTGATTTGTTTGCAGTTAAAAGCATTCTGTATCTTTACAAATTTTTATCTGTTTAAAAACTTTCATTTTGTGGCTTTCTGTAGGGCTTTGTAGGCTAATAGGTTTATCCCCACCCGCCCTCCTTGTTGGTGTTTTGCTGTTTTGCTGTTATACTTGGTGGCTTTGCAGTTGCCCACCCCTACTGTAAATCTGATCTGGGACACTCCTCCCAGTCTAATGTCATTAGCTCATTCTACCTAATACAGAGAGAACATCTGATAAGGCCTTCTGTTTCTTTTTCCCTTTCAAAAAAAATATATATTTTTTTTGTCTGAATTTCCTTATGTTCTGACTGTGCTTCTCAAACATTTTGGAAATATAGAGTATATTTTAGAGCATTTATTATAACTGTAATTGCCTTAATATTGCTACAACTCAAGTGCTCTAGGTTGCACTGCATCTGAAGTGTTTGTGTGTTTTAGCTGCTTTTCTGTATATATAGACTTCTCTGTATATGTAGACTAGATACTTATTCTGCTGTGTTACTGCGTCTTAAATCGTTTTTCAGTTGTGCACTTGCCTTGCTTCATTTAAAAAGTTTTAAATTGCTAATTTTGTAGTTTTAATTGCATTTACTGTTTAGGACTACACATTCGTGTGTTAGCTTTTTCTGTGTTTATTTACTGTATTATTGCATTGTTTAGCCTGTTTCAACAAAAAAAAAAAAATATATATATATATATATATATATATATATATATATATATATACTATCTTGTTTGCTCGTTTCCCACCTTTTCTAGCCAGTCCATATCCCAGGCTTTGCTTGTCTCAGGACTTTATTTTCCATGCTCAGAGCTATCCAGACCTTGCTGTGGTAGAGGGAAGTCCTACTGCCTACCAGTGAGACTGGTGAGCATTGTACTGCCTATCTAACACTAGAGGAGTGGTTTCCAGCTCTGAAATTGTAATTTTATTAGCCTTTTTGGGCTAATTTCTATCCCTTTCAACTTTCTGGCTTAAAAACGTGTGTGTTTGCACATTTTTCACATTGTGCAGCACTACTAGGCTACAGTTAAACTATTCCAGGTGCCAGAAAGTCTGCTCTTCAAATTTTCCCTTAAAACTAGCTGGTTTCTCGGTAGTAGCACTAAAGTCTGAACCCCTGTGACTAGCACTTGCTCTAGAACCTGCTGGAAAGCACTAGGAAGCCTGAAACTGATACAAGCACTCAGCTCTCATTGTCAATAAGGAGAAATTAATCATAGGCACTAAACAGCCTACAATTGCAAAGTACCTTGCAAAGGTAAGGGAAAACAGCTCTTAAACTTTACAAAAAAGCACATAAACAGGCATTTCCAAGGGTCAGCTTCCAGTGATTTCTCCTGTCCACCTGGTGAATCTGGGAATACTGGGGCAATGCGGCAACTGCCTCATGTACACAAACAATCCTCTCCTCCTACCACTCTACACTACAACCTGTGAGAGATGCACTTACATAGCCAAACTGGAAGCAAAGCTCTCGCTGGTCAAGATTGTGCTAGACAGTCAAGAGGAGAAGGGTAACACCTGCATTACACCTCTAGCAACTCATAGCCCTTCAAAACCTACACCATCAACACTCACACATAGCAACACTAAACCCACATATGCGGAGGCCCTTAATATTAACCTGCCCAAGAAACAAGGACCTCCGAAGCTGAAATGCAAGCAAACACCAGTCACAACCAAAGTGACACATAGCTCACAACACCAGTGTGCCACCCAACAACAGCCTCTAAGGCAAGACAATGTACCCAACACTTTAGTCATAGGTGACTCTATAGTCAGGCACATTGATGTCCCACTCACCAGGCTGAACAAGGAGAAAATTACAGCCAGCTGCCAGTCGGGTGCCAGGATCCGCCACATAAGGCATGCACTCAAGTCATTCTGCAACAAGTACAAATACGACTCTGTCATTGTCCATGCTGGAGTGAATGACTTGAGACGTACCTCCCTGGACTACATGAAAAGAGACATGGAAGAGCTCTTGGATCATGTGACCCAGGCAAATATGACCCTAGCCCTGAGTAGCATCCTGCTTTCACCCAGAATGATACCACAGTATAAGGACAAAATGATTGACTTCAACAATTGGCTAAGCTTCTGGCGTCATTCAAAGGGGATCCAGTATTTGTCTGCCTGGGAAGACATGATCGACAAACCACAATGCTTTGCCAGAGATGGTCTGCACCTGTCACCCCTGGGATCCAGGTTACTGGCTAAAGCTCTTGTCACCCCTGTAGGGCCTTTTTTAGACAAGGTTCAAAGAATAAAACCACCACCGTAACAGATACAAGCATGCTAAATCTGAAGGTAATGCTACTGAATGCTAGAAGTCTAAACCTCAAAATGCACTCTCTCGAGGCACTCCTAAAAATGGAGAACATCGATATCTGTGCAGTGACTGAGACCTGGTTCAAGGCTCCAGAGAGCACCACTGCAATACCAGGCTACAATTCTTACCACACTTTTCGGCCACAAAACCAGGTCTGACACACTAAAGGTGGAGGAGTGTCCATATTCACACCTCCAGGCTAGTTGCCCAACACAATGCATCTGAAATTCTCCAGGTGTAACTAACACTAGGTAAGACTGCAATCCAAATTGTAGCTTGCTACAGATCCCCCACCATACCCCAAGATTCTCACTACACCTTCCTAAACATACTGGAAAATATTAATATACAACCAAACACCCTAATACTGGCTGATTTCAACTACCCTGCCATTAATTGGGAAAACTACTTGGATACCATCTCCTTTTCCCAATGGATCTTGGAATTCATAAATTCCAACGCCCTGGATCAACTAATCCATTGTCCCACCAGGGGCTCCAATATCCTAGACCTGGTCATTACCAACATGGAAGATAGATGCTCCACACCAGTGGTCACCCCCTCATTGGTCAGGTCTGACCATAAGCAAATCACACTTGACATCCACATCCCACCCCCACCCCAGAGTAAGGAAACCTCCTTAAAAAACTTCTCCAAAGCCAACTTCATGCTACTGAAGTCAGAAGTGACAAACTTCACAACACCCACGCAGACAGGATCTGGGAGTTCAACTGCAGAATCCTACACTAAGGCACTGTACGAGCACATCCACTCATGCATGAATCGTGCCATCCCAAATAGAACCAAGATGCCCTTCTCCAAAAAAAGGAAGCCAATCTGGTGGTCTCCTGCTATAAACAAACTATACAACAGAAGGAAGAAACTGTTGCAGAAAAGAGGAAAATCCCAGGATGCAAAACACTCCCTCACCAGCCTAAGTAAGAAGCTGAGATCCCTTATAAAATCCACAAAAGCTAGTTACGAAAAAAAATTGCCAAAGATTCCAAAGACAACCACAAGACATTCTATAGTTATGTCAAGAATCTATATGGCAATGCTCAGATCTGCTCTGAGCTATAACAGAATGGCATTAAATATACTGATCCCAAGGATATTGCCAATATCCTGGCAGATCGGTTTAGTGCCAACTTCACCCCCCCTCTCACCCCCTAAAGGGCCCATCTCAATACCAAAAGATTGCCAAATTCCGATAATCACAGCCATACAGGTAGAAACAGCACTCTCCAAAGCTAAGAATACAGCATCCATGGGACCAGATGACATCCCGGGCTGTGTACTTAATGAACTACAAAATGAACTGGCACCCCACCTAAGTGTCATGTTTAATCATAACTTCACCTCAGGCTTCATGCCCACTAAGTGGCGCACAGCCACAGTTATCCCGCTCCACAAGGGAGGATCCACCTTGGATCCCGGGAACTACCGTCCCATCAGTCTGACAAGCCTGATCTGCATGGGCATGGAACGCATTATCATGGAACTTATAAACAAAGACATTGGCAACCTTCAAACACTGGACCCCACCCAGTTTGGGTTTGTGAAGGGCCGATCTTGTCTCCTGAATCTGATTGATTTCTTCGAATCGGTCTCCAGAGCTGTGGACGTGTGGTCCACACAGCCTATCTGGACCTCGCCAAGGCCTTCGACATCATCCCCCACTCTGGAATCATAGATAAACTTACTAAGCTGGGCATAAATCCCTACATCACTCGATGGGTTGCCAACTGGCTTACTGACAGTACCCAGACTGTAAAAGTAGCCAACTCCAAATCCAGCTCCAGGCAAGTGACAAGTGGAGTACCTTAGGGTTCAGTCCTGGGACCACTCTTGTTTGGCATCTACTTCTCTGAAGTACAGGCCAACACTAAGGGACTCTGGCTAACAAAGTTTGCAGATGACTGCAAACTGGGAGCCATTAGTAAATCCCCAAAGGATGTGGATATGCTACAAAAGGGCCTTACAGAAACAGATGCCTGGTGCCAGAGCCATGGGCTCAAGCTTAATGCCAAGAAATGTATAGTTATCCCCTTTGGAAAAAACCATGTACCCATGAACTACTACATATGTGGCAGGACACTAAACATCGAAAGTGTGATGAGAGACTTAGGGACACAAGTGAACAGTGGTCTCACTTTCGATAACCACATCGCCACAACAGTCAGGAAATCCATCTATGTGGCACACCTCATCACTAAGGGCTTTTCATCCAGAAAAAAAGAGGTCATTGTCCCACTGTACTCATCCCTCATTAGAGCCATTATAGAGTATAATGCCCCATTTGGTATGTACCTCACAAGACATCTGCAACAGCTGGAAAGGCCACAGAAAACCTCACTAAAAGAATCACAGGCCTAAAGCAGATGCCATATGCTGACCGTTTAAAAAACTCCAGCTATACTCTGTGGCATATCGTCTACTCAGAGGTGATCTCTACTTAACATACAAGGCCATGTCAAGCCCTGAGCTGTTGGACATGCTCCACTTAAAGAATTCCCAATCCCTCCAGCTATACTCTGTGGCATATCGTCTACTCAGAGGTGATCTCTACTTAACATACAAGGCCATGTCAAGCCCTGAGCTGTTGGACATGCTCCACTTAAAGAATTCCCAATCCCTCAGAGCCACATGCTCCAGGGATCTAAACCTTATCATCACAATGAACAAAACATGCTGGAGGGATAGGTTCCTGACCCAGAGACTCCCCATACTCTGGAATAGACTGTCCATACATGTCAAGCAGAGTGCCTCATTGGCCCTCTTCAAAAGGAACCTTGATGATTGGATGGGAGATAGGAAATTCACCCTGGGGATCATGTCATTTTCCCTGCTAGACAGGGGCCCAGAGAAGTAAATATCGTGGGAAGAAATTTCCAGGGAATTGTTATAGATAGGCTTGCCATAGGGCCAATAGCCTAGTACCAACCTACGAACCTATGAACCTATTGCTATTGTCCAGTAACCAGATATGGAGGATGGCACCCTAGGGTAGGGCATTTAACAAGACAATAAGAGTGTATGAAATCTGAGCCACTTCAGTTTTGTATTTCCATTGCTATGTTATGCAGTCATGGATTCTTCCTAAAGTGATCTTATGTATAGCATCCACTCCCTCTTGGGGGTGTAATTGGGGCTAACAGAGAAGCATTTCCCCATGTTCTAGTTTGTGCATACTACAAATAAATACAATATCTCCACCCCAGAGGGAGAGAAATCCATATAGTATAATCTAAATGCCTCTACAATTTCTGAGGGGATATTTGGCTGGGGATTTTTAATTTGTAAAGCATTCCTGTCCACCTCATGCTTACATAGTCACAAAACTACATGTTTAATACTATATCTTAAGAGTCCAGCAAGCATGGTTTATGTTACAAGAAAACAATGATTCTAATGAACCCTTTGTTCATCACCAGTGACCCCCCCTGCAAACTGTTCTTGAGCTAAAAGAAGATCCAACTGAAACTTATGTGACTTAAGTAACCCTAGTTTTGTAGGAGGATTTAATCCTCATCTGTGTAATCCTTTAGCAACATCACTAATTCCACTTTCAAAGTATCCTATGCATCCACATGGTCCAAGGGTCTGTAATTGCCTAGGGATTTTAGCCCTATGGAAGGAGGACAACATAATTCTATCTCTAGCTGTCAAATTCATACATAGATATAAATTTAGCTTCCAATGTTTGTGTGGTATCCCTCCTACGATCTGAAGGTCTAATTTTATAGGGGCATTATCTAACAATAAAACTGGAAAAGTGGTGGCTGACCGGACAGCACGAAGGTACTCCCAAGTGATATAAAACCTATCCAGCTTTGAAACAAAATGTGTACCTTATGGATTAATATCTGTATATGCTAGCAGTTTTGCTCTCTGATGTATAGGGGTCTTTTCTCTCTAGCATATCCCCTAATTTCTTAAGTAATCTATCTTCATAATATCCCCTTGACTCATATATATCTTCCCTGGTCATCTTATTTGCTATCAATATATGGGGAAAAAATATCCTTCCTCAAAAAATGAGTCACCCCTCTTCATCTCCTGCAGGCACAGTAGAACACCTTTCTTCTTTTCTAGTCCTTTCAGAGACCATTAATATTCCAAAGGACATTTCTACGTTAATCACACTGGTATAAGTACATATGCATCATTAACTAATTCATTTGTCCCTGATGGTACCTTTCTCTGGGTTAGAAACATAAACAATTGTCATCTTATAATATTGGTGTGAATGAACTACCACAGCAGGTCTAGCCTTGGCTGTAGATGATTGTCACTGTTGAACTGTCACCCATCCCCTTGTGCAAAAATGGGAAAAGGGGTTATAGGTGGATGGATGCAATAAACCAACACATGATATTTAATAAAAAAAAATATGCTAGAACGACATTTCAGTACAGAATTGGATAAGGAAATGTGGTCTGAAGTAAATTTATAATATAATATTATAAGAGGTAGACCCTCCACACATGGACAACCTCCCAGCTAAGCTGCACACCACTTTTGTGGCACTGAGCTTGCAAGGTTCATAACACTGCTTTATTGTAATGAGCCTATGCTGCTTGCCTCCCACTGTTGAATGAACCAATGTTGGCCACTCACTTTTGTCCTCCCCTGTGGCCCTCCAGGACCTCTCCCACTAATATAACATGGAGCATCAGGGAGGCAGTAAGGGCTGTATCCCTCTGCATTGTAGCGCCAACCTTAGTTACTCCTTTTTATTTGAGTCACAGTTATTATCACCGCTTGCTTAATAATCCATCTGGAAATAATTATTTGGGCAGTAATATAATTGTATATTTCTTTTGCATATACCTTTAATTAATTCAGTAAGTAGGATCGAGAACGCAGTACTAATATGAGTTGCAGCCTGGTGCTATGATGAATCTTTCCAAGTCTCTGGCCATTAGTTCATGACAAAATGTTTCTTTCTTGTAAAGATGATGGTTAACTATTATATTTGGTTTGAAAAGGAAGACATTTATACTATCAATTGCTAATTTTTAATTATTTTTTTATTAATTAATTAATAGCTGCAGTAATAAAATGTTCATTCATGGTTAAAATATCTAGAGCAGCTGATGCAAAGAAGAATAACTTACAAGCAGGTTACAGCTATTTTTCAACAACAGTTCAGTTTTCTCACAGTATGCATCTATCAGTTTTGCAAACAGAGTCTGTTATTCCACACTTTGCTCTGGCATTGGTGGCAGGTTTTGCATGGGGTATGTAGCAGTTACCATTCTGCATATCCACATGATACACTTTTTTGCTGCATTGATTGAACAAAGTCTCACCAAAGCTGAAAGTGTTGAATGATTTTTAAAACTCATCACCAAAGAATATCTATTCTTAGAATCCCAGAGATTGTTGCCATTACTACAGAATCAGTTAAAGGGACCGACCCAAATTGCTATTTATTTTATTAATATAAATTAGATACATGTGATTGTTATTTAAATAAACTAACCATTTACACTGAGATGGTAAAGAAAATGAACGGGTTCTATCACTCCTTGGGACAGCATGTGATGAAGAACAGGAGGAAACAAAACAGCCTGACCCATTGGAAAGGAAGAATTTCCATCTATTGCCATCTGTAACCCTGATGAATGATTTTCAGAACCCACTTGTCTGAAACAATCTGTTGCCAAAGAGAAAAACGGAAATTCAGACTTTCTGGAAGAGAAAGAGGGCCAGGGTGGGAGGGGGTCAGAAAGTCTCTTGAAAAGTCATTCACAGTGTCCTTGGATTTGGGATGGTTGAGACTTTCTTTTGGAACCTCCTTGCCATTTCTTCTTAAATGTCTGTTTACCTGAATTCTGCTGAGACTGTTTATTCTGTTTTTTTTTTTTTTTTTGCTGAAATTGGATGAGGAGAAAGAAAATCCTTTGGAATTTTTGGAAAAGGAAGGCCAAAAAATCTTAGAGATTCCCTGGATCAGCTTGCCCCATTCACTTAGAATCTCAGCTTTAACATCATCTGGAAGGTTCTGAGAATAAGACAAGTAAACATCCTTAAAATCATACCAGTGGCCACAACCCTGGAGGAAGTATGAGTAGTGACCCTGTGCAATAGGAGAGAAGTTATTTACAGCATATTTTTCTTCACAAGAAGAAGCTGTAAATAAAATAGTCATCATACTTTCGCAATATGTCAGAATAAACTTCAGCATATGAGCCTGACAATTTAAGATTCTGAAATTCAAAGATCCTGAAGTATACCCTTTTCCTATACTTGTCATGTCAATAATTTCCTCATCCTTATTAGAAAGAGTAAGATTGGAATTAATTAACTACTTAGCAGCAGTGGGATCAGCTAAAGCTATACCTGCTGGATCAGGTTTGGGAATAGTGTATAAAATTAAAAAAGACTGAGGAACTTTATGCATCCTATCTGCTTTTTTAGGGACAGCTGGCTGACTATCAGGAAAATTGCAGGGAAGAAGGTACACATTCTCTAAAGCAGACAGGGCTGGAGGAATGGGTGTAGGTTCTGGAAAATCATTCTGTAACAACCCAGTACCTTTTGAGGTGCTAAGACACCTCAGTGTTCTCCCACTGAAAACTGGGACATTCTAACAATAGTCTCAGAGTAAAAGAAAAATCCATAGGGCGAATGAGAAAGAGAGCTCTCCTATGAGTCTCAATTAGAAATCTGAGGACAAAACCCTGAATCCATCCCTGCATCCTCCTGTTCAGATTCATAATTTGAATCTGTTTGGGAAAGGTGGCATCCCTCTTTCTTTTACCAGAAAATATTCTACAAGAAGGATCAATAGCCTGAATCAAATCCTGAGCCAGTCCAGTAAACCACTCCTATCCAAAAAAATTTGAGGAGAAGTAGATGCATGCCTTGTTTTCTGCTTCGTTTTGACAGAACAAATGTCTCATGGATGGGCAAAGTATTCTGACACAACCGAGAAACCTTCCTTGTTTCCTCTCCCAGGGCCAACAAGAATGGTTCTCCCTTGCCCACCAGTGGGACCACAGAGGATGTGGCTAGCCCCTAGTCCATAGTGGCTGTAGATGCTACACCAGAGAAATCCAGAGAAAAAGATGAGTGATCTGATGTACAACAAATGGCCACAGTAGAGTCACCCACCTGTGGCTGAGGCAAATTTCTAGCCTGCTGTGATGGCAATGGGCTGTTTGCTTAACTTTTTCTTTTTGTGTCTGCAAGAAGGACCAACCATGAGAGCAACAATCCTTTCCATGTTCAAGCTAAAATTGTGTCTCTATCTTGGAGAACACCAATGCCAGTAAAACTACCAATCCACAAAAGTTACTTTTTTGACAGAAAAAAAGACAATAAAAATCACTTTCAGTCTCTATGGCAGACCCACAAATTTAAAATAAACATAAAATAGTTTATTAGTTAGATAACATTACTTTTAAACTGACAGAATCAACAAGTATTCTTTTTAAAACTATGTTACCATCTTAATACAGTCCATTAAAACACAACAATCCTAGGTTTAGAATAACTTTCCTGAACAGGAAAGTAAAACATCAGTATAAAATACGAAAATGGAAACCTTTTTCTTCAAAGGGAACTCATCTGCCCAGTTAAGGAAAGTACAAGCCAACTGTTAACCCTCAAATGCCTCAGAGGAGTGTATTTTTCAGCAGCTGTAAAGCTCTGAAGGGCTTCACACCCAAATTTGTTTTTCAGTCAACTCAACTTAAGCCGCATGACAGTTTGAGTGCGTGGAAGGTGCTGTGAAGCTTTGGAAGATGGTCGGCTGTTATATCTTTGGCAGGATTTAACCTATATAGCTAGGGCTACTGCAGCAGTGATTCATATGAAGAACATCATCTCCATCCTACCACCCTTAAGTGACCACTTCTCTCTCTTTTAGCATCATAACCTGCACCATAAAACAGCTATCCCAACTTTGCACCTACCAGTCAAAGACTGAATGACAAACCCAGAAAAGGAAATAAAATATTTCTCTAATACATCACTGGGAAGAATTTGTAAATTGCAGTGACCCAGAAGCATTACTATAGACCAACCTTCTCAGTTCATTTCAAGACACATGCTTTCCCTTGGTTTCTAGACTAAAAAAATTACAGGAACTCCAATCACTCTATAAACTCAAGGATACTGCTTGGAAGACCTGGATAAAAAAAGATAAAAAAAAAAAATAAAAAAATACAAGACCACTAAACCTTGGTATGCAATTTGCCTAAGAAAGTCACCAATTTTTGGAAGCTAATAAACAAGATTACAGACTGGACTCTCCCAGCTCACATCCTTCATGCAGACACCATCAAAGCATCCTCAGGACAACTCCCACCCTCTGACTTCCCAAGGGAATTCACATCTCTCCCTCCTAAATGTTTTATGCCTCCATCCACCTCAATTCCAGATTATGACCTTATCTCAGAATTCTTCTTTAAAATAAATAAAAAAAAAATAGAAATAGAAAAGGCCATTGACAATAGTCATATAGCTGCCTCTATAGGAATGAGCAACCTTGATATCTGGGTCATTCAGTTAGCAAAAGGTAACATTATACCCACCATAAATACCTGTGCAACTTATGTCTCACCTAAAACACAATGCCCTCAGTTTGGAAAATTGCCAAAGTCAGACCAATCCCCAAAACAACAATTCCTACCTGTTCTAGTGACTTTAGACCAGTATCAGCCCTGCCAATCCTAGGAAAAATCTTAAAAAAACTAATCTACACCCATTTAGCTAACAACATAAAAAAATTACCAACAGCATGGGTTTTAGTCTGGAAGAATTACCATGCTCACTCTATACATTTGGCAGACAAAAGTTTAATTAATAGAGATAAAGGATTACTACCTAGAGTAATTTTTGTTAACCTAACGATCTTTGTTAACCTAACAAAGGCCTATGATGGTGTGAATCACTGTGTCCCACTATATTCCCTGACCACTGCCAGCATCAGATCTGATGCCGCCCTATGGTTTAAATATATTGTCCTGCAGACATGTCAGGGTGCAAATTGGATCCACATTATCTCCTCCAGCTGACATCTCCAAATATGTCCTCTATGGTTCAGTACTTTCTTCAGTTCTTTTCTTTTCTGTCTTCTCTCTTTTTGTCAAAAACCTCCCTTAGGACACCTGCTCTCTCCCATTTCAACTGTTTGTAGATATGCATGGGCCCACCCAGTCATCATATAACAGAAGCTTGAAATTGACTGAACCTCCTTAAACTGGATAACTAGATATAACCTATAACTCAACTTAAAAAAAAAAACTAGGACAAAGCTTTTCAGCACTCCACACAATGTCTCCAGATTATATAACGCATGGTCTATTTCCTTCAACCAAAACCACCTTTTGAAAACGGTCCCATATACAGATACCCTGGAGTCTGTCTAGACCATTCCCTTAGCCTACATTCAGTATCATATTCAATTTACTAAAGCTGAAATTAATAAAGTATTCTTCTGTTCTATGAAAATGTCTCACTTCCTTTGTTAAGCATCTAGGGCAGCAACAGGGAATGGAGTCCTCCTCTGTCAGCTTGAATATGGTCTCCCATTCATTGCTTCTGCTTCACAAAAGAACTATACTGTACTGTTCTACAAACCAGCTCAAGCAAATGTTGATACTTTATTAACCTTTTCCTTAAAAGGGACCTGTACTGCTGTACTCTTCAAAAACCATATGGCTGCCCGTACCACAAAGCACTTTCCTCCTACATGGTACCCTGTTATACAAACTGGTATGGGAAGAAAACTTTCTCTTCTTTGCTCAGAGAATTCCAGAAAGTGCTCTGCATCTTTAAAATCTAATGTCCCTTTTTCAAACTATGACCCTTTTGCAAACTCTACAATCCAGCCTGAAATGCTGAGAGCCCAAATTTCCTATATTTTCCCCATAGTTTAGGAATCCATATCAGAAGATATTAAATCATTAAAACTGAACATTAATTTCCTTAAACAGCTGAAACATTTCGTAATCAAATACAATTGTTTTTCAACCAGCATCCTCACTTAAACTATTCTACATCGTGGTGCAACAACATTCATTGTACTCTTACTAACTTTTAAGTGCACTGGTCCCCATTTCTCCCCCATAACATATTAAAAATAGTGCAGCAGCCACATTACCCAGCACATTACAGACACAACACAATATCTCCTTCCACAACTTCTTACACTCACTCACTCACTCACTCACTCACTCACTCACTCACTCACTCACTCACTCACTCACTCACTATCTATCCCATATCTATCCAAGTTCAAGCCTTCCTCCTGTCATGTATAGGCTACTGCAGACTGCAGATACAGCCCTAACAAAGTTGCTGCCACCTTTCACAAAACTCCTCCACATAACATCTGCTCTTTCTACCTCATTCATTCCCCTCCTCCTTCACTTAGACATAATTCACTCACCCAAAAATTCTTCCTCACATGACTTTCAGATTCTTCCCTCTCCCAACCTCACCTCATCTCTACATCGCCTTATCATCACTACATCCAGACATCCTTAGGCACTGAATTAAAGGAAAACACCACCCTAGAACTAAAAAAAATCTGTTTTTTCACTCTGTTTCCGGACCTATTTTAACACCTCAAAATCACTCTAAGTGCTTTATTTGTAATTTTAGCCTGTTTTCCACAACATGGCTACCAATGGGGCTTGATGTAGCAACGTGATCTTGTTCTCCTTCAACCCTTTCTCTTTCCCATAATGCTTTGTATGACTCATGCCAGACATAAGGAAGTAACTTTGAATTCCCATGCTATTGATATATAATGGGATTTGTGAGGGTCAATGTCATTTTCTTTACCTTCTGTAAAAGGACTCCTTTTCTGTCTCTAATCACCATCATGTATGTTTGGCTCAGACCTTGTTTTACATTATACTTTGATGTTATCCAGCTACAACCAGAAAAGTAACTAAATTGCAGGCCTTTGTTCAGTGTTTTCTTTTGTAGTTCAAGAGGAATTGAGAGTCTCCTCCCCCCACACTACTGCAGAAGTGTTAAAACTGTCACTGCACTGAGAGACCCTTGCAGAATCAATTCTTCTCAGACTACAAAAGAAAACTTTGAACAAAGGCCTGCAATTTAGTTGCTTTTCTGGCTGTAGCTGGATAACTTTTAAGTATAGTGTAGTGTAAAACAAGGTCTGAGCCAAACATAAATGAGGGAGATTAGAGACAGAAAAGAAGCAGTCCTTTTACAGAAGGTAAAGAAAATGACAGTGACTTACACAAATCCCATTATATGCCAATTGCATGGGAATTCAAAGTACTTACTTATGTCTGGCATGAGTCATGCAAAGCATTATTGGAAAGAGAAAGGGTTGAGGGAAACAAGATCACATTGCTACATCAAGCCCCATTGGTAGCAATGTTGTGGAAAACATGCTAAATTTACAAATAAAGCACTTAGAGTGATTTTGAGGTGTTAAAATAGGTCAGGAAATAAAGATAGGGTCAAAAAACAGATTTTTTTTCTTAGTTCTAGGGTGGAGTTTTCCTTTAAGAAGACAGCACTGATCGAACAAATGGTACAAAATGTTCACTTTGTGCCCTGCAGAGAAACCAAAATCAGAGAGAGGAACTGATTGCTCTTGAAATTTTGACATTACAGTGCCCAAGTTATGTGGCTTGTTTCAGTATAATAATCTGAACTTTATGCTGCTTGTTGACTATTATTCAGAATACTCAGAAGTTCTCTGGTTGAAGCATACATCAGCCACAGCATTAATAAGTAGCTTAAGTCAGTGTTTACAAGACAGGAAATAACTAAGAAGCTATATAATTTAATGAGCCACAATTTATGTAAACAATATGAAAACATTTCAAGCACCTATGAGTTTCCAAGCCCAGGATATCCACACTCAAATGGACAGATGGAACACATAATGCAGACCAGACAATTAGGCAGATTGTTTTATAGATGTGCTTTTTTTAGTCTCTGGGTTGTGGATAAAAGGGGTCAGTTGACCACCCAATTCACCTGGTTAGCAAATAAATAAATAAATATTCAAAGAAGCAAACAAAGTTAAGTTAATCATGGAAATATGTTGAAGAAATGTGATGTTTCAGATGAAATGCATATATATATATATATATATATATTTATCTCATATTACTGGACTACAGAAAATATACCACTGGGAAAAAGGCAACTTAAGCAGAAGTAGTTGTTGTTGTGTCTTTTGGCTTTTCCCTGTTAGGGGTCGCCACAGCGGAACTCTGGTCCGCTAATGATTGGCAGTAGATTTTTACATGCCGAGTTGCCAGCTCTGACACACAACCTTCAACGAAGGTACGCCCATTCACGCATGTCTCCACACAGAAGATGCTCTAGCTGAGAATTGAACAGGACAGCGTCGTACTGTGAGGCGACAATGCTAACGCAGCACTAAGTAGTAGTAGTACTATAACAAAAATGCTAGTAAATTGTATATATTGTATAAAAGGAGAATAAAGAGTCAGAGTGACATTAGATCAATATCTTTATCAGACATCCCACATGTAAGAAACTGTTGTTCTCAGGAAAAAGGTAATTTAAGTAGAAGAAATGCTAGTAAACTATAAAATAAGAGAAAAGAATCAGAGTAACATTAGATCAATATCGTTGGCAGAAATCTCACAAGCAAGAAACTGTAGTTTGTCATCACCAAAATGTGAGATGCTAAATTGTACAGGTAGAGGACAGCAGTTGTAATAGCAGAAGTAAGATATATTTGGCAAAACTGCAGAATCAAGGCCACTTAACAAAGAATCAGGTGAGCAGGCCTTATCCAGAGTTGTGAGATGTTGCACCTGAAATGATAATTAAGTTTTCCTTGGCTAAACACAACATTAAAACATCATGAAATTCTACTTCAGAAACTGTGAGCTGTCCCTTCAGGAAGCCTTTACATGGAGGAACAAGAAAGAAAAAGACCATCTTGGAAGTTCAGATTGCTTTCCACTTAAGGATTTGTTAACACACTGAACTAGTTCTGCAATCATTGGAGTCATTTGTTGGAAAACATACATCTATTCATGTAGTTTTAACAACTCCATACTTGCAACCTGTCACAGATGTTTATAAGAAACATCTATCACTGGGGAGTGGGGATCCAAAGTCTTAAAGCATAATGTAGTGGATTTCCTAAACACCAAAAGGATAAAAAGTAATAAACAATGACTGTGCTACAACCACCTACCAGAATTTGATAGTGCCAACTTCTTCTTCTTCTTTCGGCTTTTCCCGGTCAGGGGTCGCCACAGCGGATCACCTGTCCACTCACGATTGGCAGTGGAGTTCTACGGTGTTGAGTTGCCAGCCCAGCACCCAACCACCCACAGAAGGCACACACATGCACACACTCACACCTAGGGCCAATTTAGAGTGTCCAATCCACCTACAGCATGTCTTTGGGATGTGGGAGGAAACCGGAGCACCCGGAGGAAACCCACGCAACCACAGGGAGGACATACAGACTCCGCACAGAAGGCACCCCAGCCGAGGATCGAACCGGAGAACCTCTTGCTGTGAGGCAGCAATGCTAACTGCTGCACCACCGTGGCAGAATTTGATGGTGCCAACAAAAACAAAAAATGGGTAAGCATTATATAGGCAAAGTTTATTAAAAAGGGACTACAGTTGAGTTTTAAACATTTTCAACTTTGGACAGTCCTAAATAACATGATTCCAGGATCCCCAAAAGCCTGTCTCACACTGACTGGCAGAGAACACTGATGAATACATCTTGGATAACATATGTGGGGTATAAATATATAAGCATTTTCACCCCAAACTGTAGTCTTTCTCTGACAGAGTGGAGTTTGGGGGAGCCTGATACAAGGCCTACCACAAGGTATGAGAGTTGGTACTCCTACATCATACAGCATCCCTCAAACATACCTGGTTTACTTACCTCCTTGGCCTGAATCAGTTGTTGGTACAGTCACTAACATACTGGGTCTCTAGTCTATCTGATAAGGTTCTCTCAGAAAGTCCACTAGAGTTCCAGATGATTTTGGGAGAGGCTCCTGCAAGTCATCTCATTAACCTCCTTTGATCCTCTGTATACCAGGTTATCTGCCTGACAAAGATTAATACTGCTATTGTTGTCACCTGGACCATGAAAAAAATATTATTTGTATACAACTGTTCCCAATACTTAGCCAACTCCAGTAGTGTAGAGGGAAAGAGCCCTGAAAATGTCCCAGGTGACATGAGTCTGATTAGCTGCTCAAGCATCTGATGTTGCTGGCAGGGGATGGTGGTAAAGCAGGGCAGAACTGGGCACACACTGCCACGATCCCTTAGAAGAAGGGAGGCGATGAAAATGCTTGGCCTGGGGCCAAGTATTAGACTCACCAAGTTATCTCCTAGTGGTAACCTTCAATGCAGATGTGCAGAAGTGTGCACACTCTCATGGGAAAGGCATTGTGGGTCTCTGTGTGATGCACCTCCCCCTCTGCAAAAGTGGATTATGTCATTACAGATATCCTTATTGCCAGTATGAGGCAAGAGCATTAAAACATCCTCATGGCTGTCTGAATGATGCCCTCCCCCAAATATTTTTTGCCCTAATTCTGTATTAAAATCCTGGGTAAAGAAGCAAATGAGCTATGTACAGTTGTGCTGAGGCATGGCTCTTGGCAGGTATGGGTGTAGAATTCAGATAGGAAAAAACATGTTGTCAGTACATCAACTTCTATACTGCTCAGCTAACTTACCAAGTTTCCAGCACTGGGAATTTCTTCTAACTTCTACTGTAGAGGGAGCAGTGCATCCCTCCATGCTTCCACCCCTAGTTTCTACATGGACCAGTGCAGACCTTGTGAAACAGCTTTCATTAACTCAGCGTCTTCTCACCTACCTTTCACCAAAGTGCAGATCAATGGGAGGGCAACTCAAAAGCTCGTCAACTCAGGGACTTTCTTAATTTTTTTTCCATTTGGTAACTTCCCCTTGAGCTTTAGTTACGCAAAAGTAATTTGTTTGGGCTACATGTCTGTAATACAAAAATATGACAGTTCCACCCCCCCCCCGACACACACACACACCTTTTTTAGAGAATACAAGCTTATCCTAAACAACTCTAGGCTTACCTCTCTCTCCCAAAGGCACTAGATTAATGCATTCTTAATAGCTATAAAAGTACTGATCTAGTTATAAAGGCAATATCTGGAAAATGTACAATGTCAGGGGAGAAGAAATATTTCAACTGCTATTGCCTTCTGATCCAAATAAAAAATAACAATTACACCATTCACTATCAGCTGCTAACATTTCACTTACAACTTATTACAAGAAGCCAAATTAATTCCCTTCACTGAGCTGGACTGTCAAAATACACAGGAGTACCACCTTTCCAGAGGGACTGGAAGCTGTGTTGCAAAATGGGAGAATAGAAATGAATTGCAATCACCTCTTATTTTATGACATGTCCAACACATTTACCAAACCTTTCCAGCTCAGAAAATAATAGTGGCAAATCAACTTTTTAGCAACCTTAGTTAAACTAAATAATCATCAATGTTATGCACTCTCAGTTACTCAGTAATTAGCACATTTGCCTTTGGTGCAGAAGGTGTAAGTTCTATTCCCACAGCAGGTATATGGATTCATTTCCTAATACTGACTCTGCAGTGCAGTACTGGGGGTGCTGCACCCCAGAGTATGCCATCTTTTGGATGAGGCATAAAAACAAAAGCCCCATCTGCTTCAGGTATTGGTAATTCAGGTGGATGCAAAAGATCTCATGACACTTGTCAAAAAGAGTAGTGGAGCTTTATTGATTTTGTTACAAACATACATAAACATTAAAGCATAATTCAGAAATATGCAGTCAATAGCAATGCATAAACAGGAAAAATCATAAACATATTCCCCAATATTTTCGCCTTAACCATTGTCTGAATTTCCTCAAACTTCATGAGCAATCTCACAATTTGTTGTATAATAACTCATCTCATCTTGTTGACCACAAAATCCATACAGCACTCACAATTACTTTATCATATATTTTCTTTTTTGAGAAAGACAAATTATTATAAACACCATATATCAAAATGGTCAAAGTTATCTTTGAGATGTGAGTAGATTGATAAATAGATACTTTCTCCCAAAAATCACTACTCTAGCACACAACATTACTGCATGTTCCTTAATTTCTTCAAAACAACACATAATACAGTTTCTGTCTTTCTTAATCTTATAGTTCATTAAGCTGTTAGCTTCCCCAACATCAGTCTCCATAAAAAAATCTCTAATCTCATAAATGTTCTTAAATTTAGCCTGTGACCCCAAAATACATGTCAGACAGGAATGAGGTAATTCGTGCCAAGGTTTCACAGAGCAAATGTTATCCATAATCAGCATATACCGCAATTTCCTATGGGAAGTGTATTAATGCTAACTTTCCAAGATTTACATTTCTGTAGATATCTATATGCAATATAAAGAGACACTGTTTTCCTTTTTAGTATCCAGTGATGCCCATACACATATTTATTCCACAAAATCTGCCCTGAAATGTCATTACCCTTACATTGTAATTTAACAAACATCCAATATAAATGAAGAGATGCTAAAATACTAGTATTGATTAAACCCAGATCACCTTATTCAATACTACAATAAACAGCCCTTCTTTTAAGGAGATTAAGTTTGCTATTCAAATAAAAGAAAATAATTCTAACAAACACCTCTCTGTTTACCGGAAAAGGGACTACACCTCTAACACAACCTAGTTTGCCTAATAATAATAGACTGCCTGGAGGGCCTCCTAACTAACATACATCTCTAACTTAGACAAACATGTTATAAGGGGATGCAATTGGCTGGGTTGGGCAGCTAAGCTCTGGTGCTTCTTAGCCCAGTAGAAACCTATGACCCTGTAATATAACAGTGTTTATCGTATAAACTTTTTTTCTGAAAAGATAAGGAAAAAGATTTCCAAGTATTTAACAGAGGTTTAATACCATCCAAAATAGTGTCCTAGTCCTAATTTCCAAAACAAACTCCTAAAATTTTAATTTGTTTAGTTGAAAAAAAATATTTTTATATGGTTTGGCAACACCAAAACCCTTACATTTAAGGATATTAAATTGCAAACCCATTGTGTTTAACTTTTACTCAAGTGGAGAAAATGCCATATGTAAATCTGCTTTGTTACAAGTTACTGTATTTCAATCATCTGCATAAGATATACATATATATATATATATATATATATATATATATATATATATATATATATATATATATATAGGTTCATAGGTTCATACTAGGCTATCTGCCCGAGGGCATTTACAAGCCTAGCCCATAGTTTTGTGGCTTGCGCCACCCCTTTAGTATGGGGAACTATACCCATTATTTTGCTGTGCCTCTGTTGAGCAGTGACACTGAGGTAATCCCTGGGGTATATCTGCGATCTCCCATAATAATAAGAATATATTCTTATTATTCCGGCTGCTCCCATTAGGGGTCGCCACAGCAGATCATCTGTTTCCATTTTTCTGTCCTCTGCATCTTGCTCTGTCACACCAACCACCTGCATGTCCTCTCTCACCACATCCATAAACCCTATCTTAGGCTCTCCACTTTTCCTGTTGCCTTCATCCTTAGCATCTGTTTCCCAATAAACTCTGCATCCCTCCTCAGTACATGTCCAAACCAATGTAATCTTGTCTCTCTGGCTTTTTCTCCAAACCTTCCAACCTGGGCTGACCCTCTAATATACTTATTCCTAATCCTGTCCACCCATGTCACACCCAGTGCAAATCTTAACATCTTTAACTCTGCCACATCCAGCTCTGGCTCCTGCCTTTTTGTCAGTGCCACTGTCTCCAACCCATATAACTTAGCTGGTCTCACTACCCTCTTGTAGACCTTCCCTTTCACTCTTTCTGGTACTCGTCTGTCACAACTCACTCCTGACACTCTTCTCCACTCACTCCATCCTGCCTGTCTCTTCTTCACCTCTCTTCCACACTCACCATTAGTCTGAACTATTGATTCCAAGTATTTAAACTCATCCACCTTCACCACCTCTACTCCCTGCATCCTCACCATTCCTCTATTCTTCCTCTCATTCACACACATATATTCTGTCTTAGTCCTGCTGACCTTCATTCCTCTTCTCTCTAGAGTATATCTCCACCTCTCCAGGGTCTCCTCCAGCTGTTCCCTACTCTCACTACAGATCACAATATCATCTGCAAACATCATAGTCCACAGGGACTCCTGTCTGATCTCGTCTGTCAACCTGTCCATCACCATTGCAAATAAGAAAGGGCTCAGAGCTGATCCTTGATGTAATCCCAACTCCACCTTAAATGCATTCATCACTCCCACCGCAGACCTGACCACTGTCACACTACCCTCGTACATTTCCTGTACCACTCTTACATACTTCTCTGACACTCCTGACTTCCTCATACAATACCACACCTCCTCTCTAGGCACCCTGTCATATGCTTTCTCTAAGTCCACAGACACAATGCAACTCCTTCTGACCTTCTCTGTACTTCTCCAGTAAACACTCTCAATGCAAACATCGCATCTGTAGTGCTCTTTCCTGGCATGAAACCATACTGCTAATCAGTAATCATCACCTCCCTTCTTAACCTAGCTTCCACTACTCTTTCCCATAACTTCAAGCTGTGACTGATCAATTCAATCCCTCTGTAGTTACTACAGCTCTGCACATCACCCTTATTCTTAAAACTCGGCACCAAAACACTTTTTCTCCATTCCTCGGGCCTCTTCTCACTTTCCAAGAGTTCATTAAACAATCTAGTTAAAAACTCCACTGCCATTTCACCTAAACACCTCCATGCTTCCACAGGTATGTCATCTGGACCAACATCCTTTCCATTCTTCATCCTCTTCATAGCTATCCTTACTTCCTCCTTGCTAATCCATTGCACTTCATGATTCACTATTCCCCACATCATCCAGCCTTCTCTCCCTCTCGTTCTCTTCATTCATCAGCCCCTCAAAGTACTCTTTCCATCTCCTCAACACACTCTCCTCACTTGTGAGTATGTTTCCCTCATTATCCTTTATCACCCTTACCTGCTGCTCAGTCCTTCTGTCTAGCAAATCGGTACAGGTCCTTTTCTCCCTCCTTAGTGTCCAACCTTTCATACAACTCTTCATAAGCCTTATTCTTAGCCTTCACCACCTCTCTCTTTGCCATGCACCTCATCTCCTTATACTCTTGTCTACTTTCTTCATCTCTCTGACAATCCCACTTCTTCTTCACCAACCTCTTTCTCTGTATACTCTCCTGTACTTCCTCATTCCACCACCAGGTATCCTTGTCCTCCTTCCAGATGTCACACCAAGCACCCTTCTAGCCATCTCCCTTACTAGCTCTGCTGTAGTTACCCAGCTATTCGGTAACTCTTCACTGCCACCCAGTGCCTGTCTTAACTCTTCTCTGAATTCCACCTCACAATTGCCCTTTTTCAATTTTCATGATTTGATCCTTGGTGCTGCCCTCACACTCCTCCTTCTCTTCTTGATCACCAATGTCATCCTACAAACCATCATCCTATGCTGCCTAACTACACTTTCCCCTGCCACCACTTTACAGTCTCCAATCTCCTTCAGACTGGCCCTTCTACATAAGATATTATCCACCTGTGTGCATCATCCTCCACTCTTATGTGTCACCCTATGATCCTCCCTCTTGTTAAAATATGTATTCGCCACAGCCATGTCCATCCTTTTTTCAAAATCCACTACCATCTGACCTTCTGCATTCCTTTGCTTAACACCATACCTATCCATCACTTCCTCATCCCCTCTGTTCCCTTCACCAACATGCCCATTGAAATCTGCTCCAATCACCAGTCTCTCACCCTTGGGTACAGTCATCACCACTTCATCCAACTCACTCCAAAATTTTTCTTTCTCATCCATCGCACACCCAATTTGTGGAGCATATGCACTAACAACATTCATCATTACAGCATCAATTTCCAGCTTCATAAACATCACTCTATCCGACACTCTTTTCACCTCCAAAACACTCTTAGCATACTGTTCCTTCAGGATAACCCATACAACATTTCTCCTCCCATCCACACCATGATAAAACAATTTGAACCCGCCTCCAATACACCTAGTCTTGCTCCTCCTCCATCTGGTCACTTGCACACACAATATACCAACCTTCCTTTTGTCCATCATATCAGCTAGCTCTCTCCCTATACCAGTCATACTGCCAACATTCAAAGTTCCGACCCTCACTATCACAGTCCTAGCCTTTATCTGCCTTCGGGCATGCCTTTCCCCTTTTCTCCTCCTTGGCCAACAGTAGCCCAATTTCCGCCAGCACCCTGTTGGCCAACAGTACTAGTGGCGGTCGTTGTTAACCCAGGCCTTGATCGATCCAGTATGTATATTTGTACTGTTGTCCGCATGTATAATTTGACAAAAATTTTACACCGGATGCCCTTTCTGATGCAACCCTCCCCATTTATCTGGGCTTGGGACCGGCACAAAGAAATGCACTGGTTTGTGCATCGCCAATGGCTATAGGCACATCCACTCCATATAAATCCAAAGGAGAACAAGTTATAGCAGCAGCACATTCCTCTAGAGTAGTGTGTATTATTAAACTGAATAATAAGCCACTTGGATGGCATCCTTTTTTAACATTCCTAGCAATCTTTATTTTCTTATAAAAAAATCAACCATAGACCTCATCCAGAAATTCATATAATTGAGTCTAGTACCCTAATTAGCTTTTCATTAATGCTATACCTCGTCAGAATATCCCATAAACTATCATGAACCAAGGTATCATAAGCTATGGATACATCACAGACAAGTAATAAGCTATTTGTGTGTCTAATGGAATCTGTGAGGTCTCTTAAATGTAAAAATAAAGCACCATCATCAACCCTCTTTTTCTCATTTTCTACATGGGTTGGGGTATGTCACTTGTTACCAACTCTCTCTGTTCATTGTCACTCTCCTACATTTTTAACACTCATGCCTGAATGTCACAGGTCTTCTCTCACACAGTCCAGCCACCTCTTTGCTGGATGTCCTCATTTCCTCTTGCCTTTTTCCTGTCTCTCCTAAATCTTCTTCACTAGAGTGTCTTCTGCTTTCCTGCACGTGTCTGAGCCACTATAATCTGTTCTTTTTTACCTTTTCTGTAATTGGAGCTACTTTGGCTTCTGTTCTTATGTCCTCATTTCTTCATTTATCCCACAGTGTGCATCCTACCACCTGTCTCAGGCCCTTCATCTCTTGTCATCTCTAGCTTCTTCAACTGCTCTGCCTTTACTGCACAGGTGTCTGTACCATACAGTAGTACTGGCCACACCACCGTTTTGTCCACCTTACCTTTCAGCTTCTTTGGGTTCTTCTGTCATACACTACCGCTGCAGCCCTTCCTCATTCAGACTTCCCTTCTCCTCAAACATCCCTCCCAGATACTCGAAGCTGTTAACCTGTGCCACTGTTTTCCCTTCTATCTCAGTTTTCAGCTTCTACTGATTTCCTCCATTTGCTGCCATTAAAACAATCTTATCTGTATTCAGTTTCATCCCATATGCCTTCTGTTTTGCATTCAATTCCCCTACCCTTTGCTGCGGTTCTTGCTCAGAGTCTGCCTGTAATGTCACATCATCTGCATACAGACACCTTGTTGATCTGTCCCCTCTGAACTGTTTGCTAATTTAGTCCCTCACCAGTATGAACAGCAGTGGACTCAAAGCTGAATACTGATGCACAACCACTCCCACTGGGAACCCCTCTGTAAGATGAACACTTTTCATACTTGAGTCATTGTGTCCTTATGCATAGCTTGCACTAATTTTACCAGTGCTTCTGGTACTTTGAACCACCACAGGACTGCCCAAATCAGTTTTCTTGGGACTCTGTTATATGCTATCTTCAAGTCTAGAAATGCCCAGTTAGACTCTTTCCTCATTTCTAGCTTCTTCTCAAGTATCTGTCTCACTGCAAACATCAGGTTGGTTCTGCGGCATCCAGATCTGAATCTGTACTTCTCATTTCCCATGTTACTTTATACTACACTGCATATTCATTTATCAATCGCCCTCTTCAGAACTTTCCTGCAATGTGATAGGAGTTTTGTGAATGTCCCTTTTGTTCTTGAACCCTGGAACTAGTATGCTTATTCTCTACTCACCTGAGATATGCTTTTCCCTTCATAGTGCTATGACTACCCTCAGAAGCCATTTTCCCTGGTCTTACCCAACATCTTGATCATAGTTCCTGTGACCTCATCTGACCCTGCTGCTTTCCCTGACTACATTTTTTAGTCCTATTCTTCCATCTTCTAGGATGAGCTCCTCCTCTTCTCTCACTGTGGGCTTTGTCTGGGGAAGTACAACTTTTGTGGGATTTTGTTCATTCAGAAGCTGCTGAAAGTACTCCTTCGATATGCCTTTGATGAAGTGTGGACTGCTGAGCAGTTTGCTGCTGACATCCCTTATGAAGGATGTCTGACTATCTTCCTTATCTTACTGTCTTCGTCTTGCAACTTGATATAATTTCTTTGTGCCTTCTACTAAGTGACTTTCCAGAAGTAGGTAGAGTGCCTCTGATACCTTGTTCTTTGCAATTGCAGCTCCTCTCTTAGCCTATTTGTTAGTCAACCAGTATTTCTTCCTAGCCTGGTCTGTCTTTCCTATCTCCCACATTTCACTGCATTCTTTCTTTCTTTCTTTTTTTTTTTATTACTTCCTGGACTTCTGTATTCCACCACCAGCTCTTCTTATGCACTTTATTTTCATAGCTGGCTTGACTGCATATCTGTTTTGTAACCATACATATACTGTTTTAGGTGCTGCCATTCTTCTTCAACTCCTCCTATTTCGTCTTCTTGCGGTGCTAGAGCCCTGCATAATTCCTTGAACAATTGTGCTTTCTCTCCAGGCAACTTCCAGGTCTTCAGCCTGGTCTCTGTTAACCTTAGAGCCTTTTCTGACCACTGCTTGCAGCTGATGGCAGCATCCAGTGGTTTATGCTGTTGGCAGACTGTTTCACTGGGGATGACTTTGCAATTACTGATTCTATTCCAGTGCCCTTTCCTTAATTGGAGGAAGTCTATACGAGTTGCCTGTTTTGTATGTGATCTTGTGACTGTCTCTCTTTCTGAACCATGTGTTGGCTAACATCAAGCCATTTACCAGACAGAAGTCTAGCATGGCCTCTCCTTCTATATTTCTGTTGCCCCATTCATGTGGACCCAGGTCGTCCTTATATCCTGTTCTGTCTGTCCTGATATGTGTATTCAGGTTACCCATTATCAACACCAATTCATGTTGCCCTGCTTTATCTAGTAGGTCCTGCAAATGCTGTCTGAAGGGGCTCTTTTCCTCATTATCACAACCTGACCGTAGGGCATCGGCTGAGATTATGAATAGTGCCCTAAATCATTACAGTGAAGTTTGACTGCCATGAGCCTGTCACTAATTCTGATGACATCCCTCACTGTCTTCTGAAGCCTCTCCCTCACTATAATTCTTCCCCTATTTTTAGCCTGTCCTCCTCCTCAGTAGTAGACTCTGGATACCAAGCCAAGTGTCTTTGCTGCACTGCCCTTCCATCTTATCTCCTGAATACATAGGATGTCCAGCCTCCTCCTTACCATCATGTCATTCATTTCCAGGCCTCATCCTGTCAGTGAACCTACACTGAGGGTGGCAATTCTTAGTACATTTCTGACAGGCTGATTGGTTTTATGTCCAGCTTTCATTCAACAGAGCTATCCCAGGTGACTCAAGCTGGGCAACCTGACACAGACCAGCCAGTAGCTTATTGACCCAGGGCTGCTGGGCTTTATGGCAGGCAAACACTTGCCAATAGGATCACATACACCCCTACCACCATTAGCATGAATCTCTGGCATAGGTCGGGGTAAGCCAGATCCTCAACCCACTTATCACCAGCAAATGCCCATGCCCATTTTAGTGACATTAGTCGACATGACCAGATCACCTAGAGCCATAATTTTATACCATCAAGTAGCTAGCCCTGGCACAACATGCAGTCTGGCATCCATGTTTTCCTATCTTGAGGATACTGTGTACCACAGTATATGCCCAAAGCAGTTGGTCTACACAACATTTCTGCCTATAGGGCACCATGTAGAGTCTGTGCTGTTGCTCACAGCTCCATTCTTAGGTGACTTTAAGATGGAGACAGTTGCTCTGAGGATGTCCATGCTGACATAGCTATCACTCCATTTAGGCAGACTCAGAAATGTAACAGCTGAGATTTTGTCTTCTTTTTTTAGTAGGACATGGACGGTCTAAGCATTCAGAAACAACAAGGATGATCACTTTGTTTTAAGAAAACAAAGAATCAGAAGCAACCAAGGTATGGATTAAACACTGTAGCTGCCCAGAAACATACTTTGAGAGACTGGCAGACCATTAGTTGAAATATTAAGCGCAGCCCACCATAAATGGAAGTTCCAGTCATAGCTGAATTTTAATTTTTGGGGGACTCTGTTTTTACTTTGTATTGTCACATAATTCAACAGTATAGTTAATAATTTAAATCCATTAAATAAAGTGTACTGTATATATTTTTTAACATAAAAGGGTGATATAGTATACCTTTAGAAGTAACTTTGGTACATACGTGACGTCATGTGATTGGGTTGGTGTTGGCACTTGTGAATAGAGCCTGAAGGAGCAAAATATCTGCCTCTGATCTGCATTCCAAAGTATCATGTCTATGATGGTGTTTGCCCGCTAATGTTTCTTTCAGGAATCCAAGAGAGAATGGTGTATGGAAGGCAAAAATACAACTCTGAACCACACAACACCTTCTAGCCTGGCTTGGCAGTGATTCCAATGATGAATGACACCAATAATTGATACCAAGATGTTTAATAATCCAATGCAAAATAACACAATAACAAGTCAAGTGCTTTCGTCCAGGAAACCCTGGACTTCATCATTGCATTGGCACATTCAGGATTAGGAATGACAGAGCTTGAGTCTGGATGACATACTATTATTCATTCTCTTAATGTGTGCAGTGCAGAAGAACTAATCCTGAATGTGCCTAATCCATTGCAAAACCCATACACTCATTCTTACATGACCTTCACAGCTACAAAGCAATATACAAGAACTCCAATTTACCAATTGCATATCTTTGGGATGTGGGAGAAAACTGCAGGACACAGCAAAAACCCACTAGAATACAGGAAGGACATGCAGACGCCTCACACAAGGAACCAAACTGAAAAATCAAGCATTGTGAGGCACATTTGGTAATCTCTGAACCACTGTGCTGCCTGTATTTTGATTCATCATAGGAAGTGCAACCACAAATCTTCTCCCAAGACCACCCTCTAGCATGCATGATATCTTTAAATTCCCAAAACACAATAAATAACTTTGGGGTGCCTTCTTAATTAAACCTCACGTATCATGTATTTTCATAATCTGCAAGCCACATCAAAATGCTGAAGGTTAATATTCTCTGTTTATGTCAGCTGCATTAGTCATAATGTTATAACCAGAAACAGGCCAATTTACATGTTGCAGCATGTGATCAAACAAAAATAAATAAAACAGGATTAATCAGAGCACTGAACCCTGTGGCACCCTAGGACAATCACATACCCTTCTTCCTTTAAGTCATTCAATAAGTTCCCTAGTCAGCACACAATTTAGGTCTCCTGTCCTTAATTTACTCCACCAGTTTCACTTCAGCAACAAAGGCCTTTCCAAAGTTCATATGTAGTGTATCCACACATTTCATTCTATCCAACTTAGAGGTGAGTAGTCACAGCTGAATGAAGGTGGACTAGTAAGACAAGAGTGCCACACATTCTCTACAAGGGTAGTAGGACTAAGACTAACTGATCTGTAACTGTGGAGGTCTGTTCTTAGCCTACCATAGTATGAGGTAATGTATTTTCTAATGAAACTGTTCAGCCTCATATTATCCAATTATATATTCCAGACAACTTTTGTGCTTAGTTTTTGAGCTCCTTCTTTATTTCTCATGCGCTCTTTCTGGTCTATCCATTAGACCCAAACAATACTGGTAATTTACCCTCGTATTCCATGGTGAACAGAAGTGAAGAACTCTGTCTGCATGCTGTTATGACAGACATCTGATCCTGTACTCTATTATTCAGTTGCATACTACCATTCCTCAAAATATATAGGTTCATAAGTGTGTACTAGGCTAATGGCCCTGCAGCCTTTACAAGCCTAGCCCATAGGATTACCCTGGCATTGTGCCACCCGACCTTAGTTCCTAGTGCCTCTGTCGAGTAAAGCCTCTCTTGAAGAGAGCCAGTGAGTATATCAGAATAAATGCTCTTTCCTATAACCAATATCACACAGAATGAGGGTTATCCCCCAAATTATATATCACACTGAATGCTGTCTATTTCCTATAACACACAGAACTGGGGTTATCCACCAAAATATATATCAAACTGAATGCCATAGCTTCCCTGTAAGCAACATCACACAGAAGATGGGCTATCCCCCAAATATATATCTCTTTCCTGTAATTAATATTAAATGAAATGGAGGTTTATCTCGCAAAATATATAGAATTCTGAATGCTGTTTCCCATAACTCATATCACACAGAATGGGGCTATCTACCTATATAGGCACTATGGTACAGAATGGCCATCACTATTTCACTGAGTCTGATTTTTTTTCTGAATGCTCTCACTCATTCCTTTAGCACTAGAGATACATGTTGTTTCTGTGAATACCCGTCTGTAGTCACAACACAGTATTTTGTTCCATATAATCAAAATCCCCCTTAGGAGGATTTACAGTTGCTTCCACTGTTAGTTGTTTTTTGATTATTTATTTTTGAATGCAGTCAGTTAGACAAGTAAGTGGGAGACGTTGTACAAGAGGCAGAATTTGTAATATATGTGATATTCAAAATTCAATGTATTTCTGTTAATTATATCAATATTGGACTAATATAAACTCATTTAGAAAGCACAGTTATGGATTGTACTTAATGCACCAGCAGAGTATTGAGGAGAGGTTACTTTAACAATAACCATAACACTTGGAGTACATGCTTTGTGTGTCCTGTTTCCCCTGACTACTTTTCTGAAAGTAGTAGTTATTTTTCTTGCTAGGAATCAGTGGACATCTCACACCAAAGAATGTACTGATGTAGGTTGTGCAAGGCTCCCTTTTATATTTCATGATAACATTCACTCTAATTTTTCAAGCTCAGAACCGCATAAGAACTTGTGTTTATGGTAGATAGATAATCACGCTAAACACATTGTAACATATTGTGAATAAGCACAAAATTGATTGCTTAGCAGAACACAGAAATAAACAATCACGTGTCCAAAACAAAAAGAAAATACCATTACAAGAATAAGAACTGTGTTTTAGATATACCGATGTGTGAAGGACAGAGGGTCTGGTGTTCCCTAACACTAAAGCATATAAACATAGTGAATAAATATTCAGGAATACAGTAAAGTTTGTATCAGCAAGAGGTGTTAAGGAATTTGTAAAATGAAAACTATATGAAGACATATTTTGTCTATCCATAGAGAAAGTAATATGGTATAATGGCTATACCAAAGAATATGTATATGAATGAAAGATAAATCTCATAACACTGTTATGTAATGTAAACTGATGTGTTCCATTCTGGTATTATCTAAATTCCCCCTATCCATCATGTTCATAATGTATGTGATGGCCTCGGTTGTCACTAATATGTGAAGGACAGGGGCTATGGTCCCCTGAGCCATGCACTGCCCCAATAAATATAGGTAACAAACAACAAGTACAATTAATTTATAGATAGATAAACATGAATATAAATTGCTATAAAGAAATATGTATGTGAAATGTGGCCTCGAGTATGTAGCCAATGTATACTACTGCTTTAGGGTATGGCACACATCAGCCATAGCCAGATAGGCTACATACTAAATAGTCACAGGGCAGAGCTAGATGTTCTGGTGTCCTAGGTTAAAACCACCTCACTGTGAGACCACACACACACACACACACACACACACACACACACACACACACACACACACACACACACATATATGCATGTGCACACAGAAAACATAATTTTCAGGAAAGGCTAGTAATACCCTCCAGTGCTACAAGCCTCCCTTGATTTGTAGTTATTGCCATCAGCTAGACTTCATTTAGCATGCTAAAGATTACCAGTTAATATACCACTCTTCCACTCTAATTATATTCTTCTTCTTCTACTTCTTTTGCTTTCAGCTGTTCCCATTAGGGGTCACCACAGCAGATCACCTGTTTCCATTTCTTTCTGTCCTCTGCATCTTGCTCTGTTACACCATCCACCTGCATGTCTTCTCTCACCCCATCCATAAACCTTTTCTTAGGCCTTTCTCTTTTCCTCTTACCTGGCAGCTCCATCCTTAGCATCCTTCTCCCAATATACCCAACATCCCTCCTCAGCACATGTCCAAACCAACACAATTTTGCCTCTCTGGCTTTGTCTCCAAACAGTCCAACTTGAGTTGACCCTCTAATATACTCATTCCTAATCCTGTCAAACCTCAGCATACCCAGTGCAAATCTTAACATCTTTAACTCTGCCATGTCCAGCTCTGACTCTTGCCTTTTTGTCAGTGCTACCATCTCCAACCCATATAACATAGCTGGTCTCACTACCCTTTTGTAGACCTTCCCTTTCACTCTGATTGATACCTGTCTGTCACAAATCACTCCTGACACTCTTCCCCACCCACTCTAACCTGCCTGTCCTCTCTTTTTCACTTCTCTTCCAACTCACCATTACTCTGAACTATTAATCCAGAGTATTTAAACTCATCCACCTTCGCCAGCTCTACTCCCTGCATCCTTACCATTCCTCTATCCTCCCTCTTATTCACACACATATATTCTGTCTTAGTCCTGCTGACCTTGTTTCTTATCCTCTCTAGAGCATATCTCCACCTCTCCAGTGTATCCTCAACCTGGTCCCTACTCTCACTACAGATCACAATATCATCTGCAAACATCATAGTCCACAGGGCCTCCTCTCTGATCTTGTTTGTCAACTTGTCCATCACCATTGCAAAAAATAATATCATAGTAATAATAATAACAACTAGTTTATCTTTAGTTGAGCAGTCTTTCTTTCTTTCAGAAGTAGATGCCATAGTCTTATACAGGTAATAGTATCCTTATATCAATAAATAACTATATAGGATTTCCAAAATGGCTCTCAACACCAAGTAACAGCTTAATGTCAACTCTCCCAGTGTGAAAACTGAAACTCAGAAAAGAGAGACAGTGATTTTGTCATTTTGGGTAAATGAGTAAATTTCAATTACTAGCTAATAAGTGTACTGATGGATACCAACAAAGAAAAAATTAGAGAAGCTGAATGGAAATCAATTACAGAAGGTGAAGAGAAATAATGGGTGGGAAGAATCCTGTAGCGGTTCAGCAAAAAGCATATCAAGTTCCAGCTTTGGTGTGAGACATGACTTCCAGTAACCTAGAGGAAAAAAATAAGTCAAATCTGCTTAGAGCGGATTAAAATAAATGAAGGAGTATATAAAATCAAACAACAAAAGGCTGGAAAAATGAAAGAAGCTCTAAACAGATATTCAGATGGGCTGATAAAACTACAAAAATCAGAAATCAAAATGAAGAAAAGGTTAACTGAGTATGAGACTCTTCAAGGTAGAATTACAGGACAGAGCATGTAGGGAAAACCTGAGATTTTTTGATGTACCAGAGAAACTGGAAGGAACAGACTGGGTTAATTTTATGAAAACTCAAATAAGCAAATGGACTGGTATTCCACAGAGGAGTTGTTAATTGAAAGGGCACATTGTGTGTTTTCTCCAAACTTGGCTATGACAAAGCAGCCAAGACCTCCCATTAGTAAAGATGCAATCCTACCAACAGAAAGAGTTGCTTCTGACAAAAATGTGGCAGAAAGACAAAGTACTAAAAGTTGGAGACAGTAGAGTGTTTGTGGAAAATGATTTCTCGCTGTAAACCATGCAGAAGAGAAGCAAATTTATTCTGGCAATCAGGGAATGTAGAGAAGCAGATGTGAGATCAAAGCTGCTGCAGCCATATATCTTAAGACAATTTTTCCTGGAGGGTTAAAGTCATTTTTTTGATGCAGAGCCTACTAAGGAGGAAATGCATAATTTTGTCCAACAAAAAGTGAGCTATCAAACAAAAGAGGATCATGCCTCTTATTCTTTGGATAATAAAGGTCATAGAGAGATTATGCCTGTGAAATCTTTTCCAGTGTTCCAAAGGAAAATGCTTGGGAGACAGAAAAAAGCATAGAACTTCACTAGAAGACCAAGGAGTATGTTGGAAATGAAACAGTCACTGGGGTTGGGAGATGGAAATTAACAGGAAGAAAACAAGCAATTCAGAAATTAATAAATACATTTGGGATTACAAAGCATCTATCACATTTATGAAATATGATGGAATGAAAAAAAACTTGGAAATATTGGACTTTTTTATTTTGTTAAACTTGTAGGGGACTCCAAAGCATATGTACTACTTCATATTATTAATATTTGAAAGAACATTAAGGAGAGGGGGGATGAGGGAAAGCGATAACTGTGACTAAAACAGTTTTTGTTCTTAACATTATTTTTATAGAATATGACATATACTGATGTTATAAAGTAGTGTAGGCACTGCAATGTAAAAACAGAAGAAAGCCTGGAAAAAAAGCATGATATAAGTAAAACTAATATGCTTTCTTTTACCTTTGCATAGGGGAATGACTGGATTAAGGTCCTTGTCTTGTTCTAAGAGCAATTTTAAGTGGAAGCAAGTAAATAACATTGAATATAATGAAAAGTTTTCCTCTAACAAATAAATGTTCACAGTGCAACATGAGAAGTTGCAGCTGAAGGCAACTGTGTATCTGGTTCTTGTGTTTCTATACAGACAAGCTAATAAGGGCAATAAAAACAGAATACTTTTTTCAATGGCTAAAAGATAATATTTTGGAAAACATTCAAGTTGTTTTCCACATCTGAGAGAGGAATAAAGATAAGACAAAAACAGACAGCACTTAGTGTAAGTAGAAGTACTAGCTATATCATGTATTTTATCATGGATAACCTTCATTATAGGTTAAACAAAGCCTGTGAGCATCACTATTAATGTGGGACAGTTGTTCCTGTTAGGGGGTAAACTTCATTATTTGAATATGCACAAACATTTTTTTTTATTAACTTGGTAGGTTCTGGGGTGTGTGTGTGTGTGTTTTGTTTGAGAGTTTTCATTAAAACAAACTGTCTTGTAATATGTGACATAGGTTCAAATGGATATGACAAGAAACAACTGTATAAAAGGTCAACCTGCCAAACATTAGAGTAGGCATATAACACAAAAGCTGAAACTAGACTTTTTAAAAAGCTGTTAGAAATAACAGGTGGGAATAAAAATTTCTTGTCATAATGGCAACATTATCCACAATATCTTTGAATATGAATGGTCTTACAGGTATATATATAAAAATAGAGTAGTGAAGTATATTAAGAAATGCAGACTGCAAATAACTATGCTACAGGAGACACATTTGAAAAATAGTGAGCATGTGAATTTGACAAAGAAAGGATTTCAGGATAGTTATTCAGCAGAATACCTGGGACAAAGGAAAAGGGGATTACTTAAATTAATTGCTAGAGAAGCTCCAATAGTGATAGAAGAGGAAAAAGATAATAATGGTAGATGTGTAGTAGTAAGGGGCTACTGGCAAGGGAGGAGGCTTATCCTGGCATGTATTTATATTCAATCTAAAACTGCTATAATGGAGCTTAAGAAAATTCTGAGAGAAATAATAAGCTTTCAGCAGGGAATATTACTTATAAGTGGGGACTGGAATTTGATTTCAGCAGTGAGGCTGTATCTTGGGGTGGGGCTAGAAGGGGAAATATAACAAAAGAGGGTAGATTTTTGAAGAAATTTATGAAAATATTTGGTATGGAAGATGTGAATTCAGTAGGAGCTCAGAGATAATTTACATATTATTCCCCAGGGTACAAAAACTGGGCTATGCTTCAGAAATAATATTTCACAGGAACGTGTGCATTTAATTGAAAGTTTTGATTTGCATTCAATAACTATTAAAGACCATACACCAATAATTAAAATAAAAATGAGACACTGGCACTTCCCACCTATCTGTAATAAGGGAAGATAGAAATTTCTTCTGAAAATATAACTAGGGAGTAGGATAAAATGGAAGTGGAGTTTAAAAATAGGGTATAAATAAAAAGAGATATGGTTAAGAAGTAACAAGAACTATTTAGAGGGATTGACAAAGGCTAAAGTACTGCAGAATAGAGGGAATCTTACAAAACAAAAAAGAGGTACAACTGCAGAGTGCTAGAGACAAAACAATGGATTGCATGAATAATATGCATGAGTTAAGAAAGATTTCTGTTAAGCAGCTCTTTTTTTTTTTTTTTTTTGTAATAACTCCAGAGCACAATGACTCTGGGCAACAGAAAGTACAAAGGGTTGCTGCCAAGCTTAGGGACCCATTAACAAGGAAAATAACCAAAGATCTTGTAGAGATATTAGAAACATTTTGTAAATTGTATGAAAATATGTATAAAGCAGAGAAATGTGGAAATCATGAAAAACTGCAGATAGAATGCCAAGATTAGAGGGAAAATGAGACTCAATTATTAACAGTTAGGAAAGGAAGTCATGAGATAAAAATCGTGATGTATAACCAATCTATAGAAAAGTCTTCAGAAATAGATGGTATTAATATGGAAGATTAGAAGCTAGGAGGGAAGTAAGTGATTAAGATCTGGAAGTTTTTTTAACAGTATTTTAAAAGAAGGAGAAGCACCAACATCCTGGAATAAAGCTGTGATGGCTGTAATACCTAAAGGTTGTAAAAACCCATCAGATCCAGCTTTGTATGGACCTGTTTCAATTCTAAACCATGATTATAAAGTGTTTATGTCTATAGTGGCTAAAAGAATGACAGAGGTGATACCAAGATTGATAGATATGGATCAATGTGGTTTTGTGGAGGGAGGCAAACATTTGACAACATTAGTAGAACAATGGTGATCCAGAGGGAAACAGAATGTAAAAAAATGTCACTGTTGGTGGTGCATCTTGATGCAGAGAAAGCATTCAACAGAGTAAGTTGGGATTTTATGAGTAGGGCAGTGGAAACATTTGCATTCCCTGACACAATAATAAAGTTAATTAGGAGAATATATGAAGAGTCGGAGGCAAACATCAAAGTGGGGATTCCTCTCTCATATAATAATGTTTTAGAGGAGGAATGAGGTTTAAGAGAAAGCAGGAACTGAATGAGCTATGTAATATTCTGTATAGAAGATTACATGTGATGTGTAATGTTTGCAAATGAAAATATATCATTGCGTTTCATTTTCATTCATATAAATGTATGATTGCATATGTTATAAGTGATAATTCAATAAAGATGTTAAAAAAAATAAGATTCAAGGCAAGTGATGCCCGTCGGTGAAATGTTGGGATAAGAGTGAAACTTGATGCAAAAAGTAACAGTCTTAATAAATAGTAGTCAAGTTTGTTTCTGAAGAGTGGACAACAGGGGGGATAGCAAAAGGTCACACTGGAATGTGTTGGGTGCTGAACCAACTATTAAGTTAGCAGGTCTGTGATAAAGTATTTATAAGTTCATAAAGAGACAGGGTATCAGAGCAATATACATTCTACAGCCATACAATATTCAGGAGTTTAAGAGGGTGGATATAAGCTTAGCTTCTGATGTAATTCACCAAATAAGTCATGTAAATCTACTTGCCTTGACCACGTCTGTATGCTAACATGTTGCTAGGAAGCAGGGGCATCAAAATCATGTTGATGTACAGCAAATAACTTAACAATGATTACAACCACAAGAACAGTACTTCCTGAGGAACCAGTCAAAGATGATTCAACTTTAAACTTTACCTGAAATATAAACTGCTATCTTAGAAGAATACAAACAAAATGGAATCAATGTTAAATTATGCAAGTATTGCCAAAATTAAAGGAAGGCATGGTAAAAAGATATAAATTAATTGTTGCGTTCATTTTTGTCTACAAGATCTACTTTTTGCAGATTGTACTGAAGATGAGGAATCCTTTTCACAGGGAGATTTGTGATGGACATTTTGCTAGACAGAAGGCATTTTGTATGACATTATAAGGGTAAGGAAGTTGTTTTGAAACTGAGAACAACAGAATGGAATGTTACTTTAGAAAACTGTGTAACTTTACTGTTCTAGCGGACATTTTTCAAAAAGAAATAGGCAAGATGGCCAAAGAGTAGGTCTTTAGAGACAACCATGTTTAGCAACTGGGCTTTGACATATTTGAGGAGTTTTTCATACATAACCTAATTTTCTGTTTACCACAACTATTGTAGCAGCCCTGGACCCAGTGGCATAGCATCTACAGACTCATGTAATGACTTTAAAGCAGAAACAACTATTTTATTGGCATAATTTGTCAACTGTTGTAACTCACCTTTTTGTTTGGAGAGTCTGGCAAGTTTTGCAAAGAATTCTGAATTTGTCATAAAACTAAATTATGATAGCTTATAATATGGGCTAAATAACTGGATGTTCTTTCATAAAAACAGTGGAAATGAACACCCCTTTATTTATGACACTTTTGCCCACGTCTGTTGACCACCAACCAACCCCCTTTTGATCAGGCATTTACAGTATGAATGGGGACCATCATCTAGGAAGCCATCAGAGTGCTATATGCTCTAGTTGGCAGCCCAGTGAGAGCTTTTAACATTTTTATGACCTAACCCTGCCTTGTGGAGATGGCAGCACTCATGGCACCACCATTTGTTTCCTTGCACAAATGCTCCCCCAACATGGCTGACAGGAGTTACCATCAATGGCTTGGGTGGTGACATCTAAGTCCTCCTGGTACTAGCTCCCTATATCATGTCATGACAGATCTCCGTGCTTCTGCTTAGGTGTTCTCATTAGAGCAGGGGTATCAGCCAGGTAGGGATCACATTTCACACTTTCCAGAATGGGTTTACCCATCCTGCCTGCCTGCACTGTCTTGGATATACCCACCCTGCCTGCCTGCACTGTCTTGGGTATACCCATCCTGCCTGCACTGTCAAGAGCCCAAGCCACTAGTGAAACGTGGGCCACCTGGGCTGTAGTCACAGCTTTATCCCTTTATTCCACAGACACAGGCTAATGGATACCCTTTTTCTTAAATCTGTCTAGCAACCTCACTTTATTATCAAATATTGTAGGTACTGTTGATGCTGGCTGTTTAAGCAGATGGAAAATCTAAGCGGGATCAGTTTATAAGATAATATACAATTTAATGTATCATTAGCATGTCTGTAAGTTAAATCTGCAGACCTTCTGAGCTGCTGTATAAATGTCTGAATATAAGCTGTTAAACTGGATAACTACCTACAATGTTCTAATTTTCAAAATAATCCTGGGTAGTGTCAGATGTGGGTAAAATTCAAGTTCTAGACTGTGATAATCTTTACTATTGCATACAATGTCTCTAAGGGGAAGATATCTCTATAGTGGGCTACATGAACATCTTTCATATTATTTCAGGGTAGAGATCTGGATGATTGACAGAACATATCCTCATAGTAGAACTGAGTAAATTGTGGGATGTAGACTGAGATTTATAAAAATATTCCTTGCTTTCAGAGGAAAGAGAGAGTACTCCTCTTCTCTTTTTTAATGGGCAGACTTTTGCAGGTTCTAAAGAAAATTCATCTTCATTTTTCCTAAAGTTGCACATATTTAGGTCTTTACTGGAGGCCATTGTTAGTTCTATTTACTTTACATCACATTACATTTGCTTAATGGCAGAAAAAGACAATAGGCCTATATAATATTCCATTTTAAGTACATTCAGCTGTCATCATCCCCATCCATCCAAACATCCACCCCTTCCCCTTTTCCTACTGCTCCATACCTTTTGAATGCCTCAATGGATTCCCTTTCCATCCTCGTTCTAGTAGTCCATTACATGGGTCAATATGCCTTGCATACCATCCCAGCTCAAAGATTTTTCTGTTAGTTTAATTTAGATTACTTCTAGTAGCCAGATAACGTTTTGCTTATATGGCCTCCAGAACTGCACATGGTACTTAAGGTATGGTCTGAACAAGACCCTGGAGAGTGGAAGCATTACCTATTTGTCTCTGAAATCCATGTCCCTGAGAATATACCCCAGCATTCTGTTTGCTGCCATCACTGTCCCTCTCACTCTGCTTTTGATGGACCAGTCCAGTCCAGTTGAAATCAACACTCCTAAATACTTTTCCTGCTCTGTTGCCACTCCCTACACCTAATACGTCACACTGGGAGGTTGTGGCCTAAGTGCATGACTTTGCTTTTTTTTTTTTTTTTTTATTTGCATTAAACTTCCAAAGCTACCATTCAGCCCATTTGGACAGCCTTTACATATCCTTTAGAAGATTCTTCCCCCATCCTCCATTCTTGCACCTATCTTGGTTTCATCAGAAGAGGTTAGTCCTTCTTTCTGTTAGATATATCTGTGACAAATGCACTGAAGATCACTGGATGGACCCAGAATAAAACTGTATGCTGTGTATGAAAAATTGTGCTGTGATGTAATTTATATAGCTAACTTCAGTTTTGACAGGATCATACACAAAACACTGATCAATAAATTAGAACAATTAGGTATTGATTCAGTCTTGATAAGATGGATAGTTGCATGGCTTACAAACAGAACATGGCAAGTAAAATACATCACTTGGACAGGTGAAATTCTTGGTTACATTCAGGGTGTCCCACAAGGCTCTGTCTTAGGCCCATACTTGATTTAATCATATCTTTCAGATCTATCTTTTTCATCTGAGGTGTTCTGCAGTCTGAATGCAGATGACTTGAAATTGGGTAAACTGACTGCATGAGTTACAGTTAGGGCAAGTCTGCAAAATAACTTGACTAAATTGACCATTTGGGCACAGGATAATAATATGCTAATAAATGCATCAAAAACTAAGCATATGAGATTTGGTAGACATAGTTTGAAAGGTGAATATTTAATACAGCACACAGTGATTGAAGTTACTGATTCATTTAAGGACCTGTATGTATGTGTGTGTATATATATATATATATATATATATATATATATATATATATATATATTTGTGTAGATCCAGCTTTGAGTTTTTCTATTCATATCACCCACCTGCTTAATGATAGTTGTATAGAACTATAGGCTATATAAAAAGATGTATAAAGTATAGGAAATCAGCAATGATGAAATCATTGTTTGTTAGTTACATTAGACCCAAACTTGAGAATGGAATAACAATATGAAAACCTTATAAAAAACAAGCATGAGTAAACTGGAAAGAGCAAAGTGGAAATATACCAAGGGTATCCATGAATATGAAAATTTGAGTTAGAAAAAACGTAAATATCTGACGTTGTATAGTGTTTCATATAGACCTTTACGAGGAGACTTTATTCAGGTATATAGGGCATTTAGAGACAACTACCTCTGTGAGTGTCTGGGGTTACCAAAGGGTAGAAGAGAATCCTCAGACAACCCATTCAGAAGATTATATAGGAATGAGAGATGTACTATTTGGGTCTCTGAGAGAGTAGATGGTGCATGGAATAGACTCCCAAATTACATTAAAGCAAGCACTAGTTTAGATATTTTTAAGAACAGCCTAGAAACTTATTATGGGAATAACCATTTTGGTATCTTGGCAGGTTAGAATGGCATTATTGGCTATGCTTGAAATATCTGTATGTACAGTATGTATGTAAATCAAAGACATTGCTGAAGTCCAGGTAATCTACATCTTCCATTATTCCCTTGTCAAGTTTTCCTGTAACCCAGTCATAAAAACAATTAATATTTGGCTGGCAGGTGCATTTGGCAATGAACCCATTTTGCTTGTTGTCTTTGAGATTATTGTCCTGAAGAATGCTATACGCCTTCCCCGCATGATTCTTTCCATGACTTTCTCCTGTCCTGTTGTTAAACTAACCATCTTGTAGGTTATCAGATATTTTCTTCTTCTCACCAACAGGGGTGAGGTGTACAAAGGTACCACACTTGCTGTCTTCTGGTTCTCTGGTACTTCTGCACTATCCAGTGATTTTTTGATGGTTGTTGAAAGGAGGCTTTCTAACACAGTGGCCAAAACTCTAAGAACTCTGGAAGGCAGACAAACTGTTCCTTCCTTTATCCTCACCAAGAGCATCAGGCTCCCTTTGCACCTCTTCCCTCTCTATCCTCTTGTCTGTCTACTGTTCTCCATGTTTTCCTTGCCTCCCTTCCACCTTGGCACCCTTACTTTGGTTTCCTTTTGAAGACTGAACAAAAGTATTCATTTAGTATATCTGTTTTTCTCAGTCTTCAGTGATCTGTCTCCCATCTTGCTTCAGCCTGGACAATTTTGTCCCTCCTTTCTGTAATGTACCTAAAAAGTCCTTTTTTTCCCTTTTCAAGCCCTTTCATTAACTCCCTGTCATTGTTATGCATTTATACCCTTACCATCTTTGTTGCCTTTTTGATGGCCTTCTTGACTATAAGACATGTTGTTTAGGCCTTGTATCCTTTTAGTAAGGTATCTCTGTTGGCGTTCAAGTTGTTGCATGAGTCTGAATAGATACATGCCAAAGGGGGCCTTATATTCAATGATTGGTCTAATGAGGGCTGAGTAAAGGGGGACAGTGGCATCCCTGGATCTGGTCATAGTCCCTTTGTTTATAAGCTGTGCAATGTAGAAGGACTTTTTTACAACAATGGACACATGTTGGTCAAAAATTAGGCCACTGTTCACATAAGCTTCCAAATCCTGAATAACTGGGTCAGTTCTTAGGGGCATCAATGTGATAGTTCCCTGTGGTAGATGACTTCCCAAAGGATGCAATAATTCATTTTTTGGCATAGTTTCAGTCCATGATTTTGGCAACATATATTTTTCTGGGACAAACCTTCCTGTAGGATGGCTAAGTCATTTGGGGATTCAATGACTGCTCCTAGCTTGCAGTCATCTGTAAACTTAGTCATCAGAAGTGTTTAGTATGAGTTTTTACTTTAGAAAACTAGATGCCAAACAGAAGAGGTCCCAGCACAGAACCCCAGTGGAATCCACTGGTAACTGATCTCTTTGTGGCGGTAACTTCACCTTTTTTATTTCCTGCATCCTATCTGTAAGCCATTTGGTAAGCCAGTGGATGATGCAGGGGTTTATTCAGAGTTTATTTAACTTTTCCACTATGTCTGAGTGAGGAATTGTGTAAAACATTTTGGTAAGGTTAAGGTACGTGGTCTGTGCTGTTCTGCCTTCATCCATTGCTTTGGTGACCTTTAAAAAAAATCCACAAGTTTGAGTAAGCATGACCTGCACTTGATGAATCCAAACTGAGACAGGTTCAGTGTTTGATGGTTCCCTATGTCCTGACTGATTAATTCCATAAGTTTTTCCATGGTTTTCCATGACTTTGGGGCTAGTCAGACTTCTGGGTCTGTAATTGCTTGGGTCTGTGGAAGGTCCTCATTTATGCAGGGGGATGAGTGTAGCTGTTCTCCATTCACTTGGCACAAACGATGGAGGCTGAAGATTGAAGATTGCTGTTAGGGGTGTGACTAAATTGTGCTTTATACTATTTAAGCTGCATCCAGGGATATTGTCAGGACCCATTAATGTAGTATTTTTAGCTTTTGATATCACTTTTAGGACTTGGTCTTGTGATATAGCTGAATGCAAGCCATTTCAGGTATATCTTGGGGACAGATGGAGGGGAGAGAGGGGTGAATTTAGAGCTAAATTTATCAGCCAGTAGATTCGCTATATCTTCAGCCACATTGTAGGTAACATCATTGACAATCAGCATAGAGCATTGCTACATGTGCTTTTGAGATTACGAACATAACCAAAAATACCTTGTGATCATCATTGGCTTGGGTAGCTATGTTAGCTTTGAACTTGACTTTGGTGGATTTTAAGTCCTGAGTTGTTTGTTTATTTCAGTGACAAGGGTTCTAACATTTTGGGAAATATTATTCTTACTTTTTGGCAAAATTCTTTTTCTTTTATTATAAAGCTTGTTGATATTATGTTTTCACCATGTGGATTTGTTTCTGGGGTTTGACCCGCACTTATTCCTACAGGGTACAGCTGCAGCTATGCAGCTGTTTACATGCTGGTATAGTGTGATGGTATATGTTTCTGTATATTCAGTGGAGTTAACTGGGTTTGGTGGGATATAAAGTGTGCCAATGTTTCACTTAGAAGTAGGTAGTTTGTCTAAAGAAATTTCTAAATGTATCTTGGGTGTAAGGGATTTCTGATTTCAGTTTTATTTTGAAGGAGACTACTTTATGGTCAGATTTAACAAGTGATGAAGGTACGCAAGGAATGGTGCAAAATGCTCCTGTATTAGCAAGAGCAAGATCCAAGATGTTATTCACCATAATGGGCACTCTGACTAATTCATTCCAGGACATATGTGTTGACAAAGTCCAACTCTGTGCTTGTGCACTAGTGGTGGTGTATGTTTTTCAGTCTATAGTTGGATAGTTTAAATCACCTAGGGAAAATGGCATTGGGTTTAATACTGAGGGATTCTAGTTCCTACAGATAGGTGGTGTGCTTTTCTTTTGTCATAGAGGGAGTTGTATAGCTAGCAAATATATGGTATAGGATCTTTCTGATGGTTATTTTGACATGAAGAAGCTCTAATTCATCGTGTTGCTTTACCACCCTTGATAAGAGTCTCTCTTCTGGATCTATTTTTTCTCTCTCCTGAGCAGTAGCTGGTCTAAATGTGTGGAAGGCATTATAGCTCTGTACAATTGGAGTTCTCTTCACTATTTTAAACATGGCGCGGTCACTACACAGATGTCAATGTCCTCCAGGGTGAGAAGGGCTTGTAGGCAGTGGAGTTTCTTGTTTAGGCTCCTAGCATTGAGTAGTAACACCATCGTATTTTCCTTTGCCGGTTTCATTATGTTGGTAGGCTTAACAGTTTGGCATTGCCTAATAAAGGAACTATAGGGTGGACAAATCTTTGCCAATAATCAAAACCCTAGAGTGACAGATGCAAGCCATCCCTGGCAAAGCAGCATGGTCTGTTGATCATATCCTCCCAGGCTGACAAATATTGGACCCCTGATGAATAACACCAAAAACTAAACCAATTATTGAAGTCAATTATTTTTTGCTCATATTACAGCATCATTTTTGTAGAAGGTAGAATGCTGCTTAATGCTAGTGTCATAACCTTGGCTACATATGTGTCTTTTCATATAGTCCATGGAGGTACACCTCAAGTCACTGACACCAGCATGAACTATGACAGAGTCATATTGGTACTTGCTGTTTAAGGACATGAGTGCATGCATGATCTGATGGATCATGGCATCAAACAAGCAATTAACTATCATGCTTTCATTGCTCAGCCTGCGGAGATGCATATCCTGTATGTCTTACAATGGAGTTACCTATAACAAGAATGTTTGATTGGGTTAATGCCTGCCTTATAAGCTCGGTATCTATAACTTTAGGACTCTTTGTGCTATGTGAGGAAGTAGGCTTAATTTGTTATGTGGGCTTCATGCCTGTGTTGTGTTTTGGAGGTCTTTGAGGTTTAGGTAAGTTAATCTTTAGAACCTCAGTGTATGATGGAATATGTGTATTGTGATGGACTTGGAGAGGTGTGATGTGTGGTGTAGTGCTGACGATTTACATGTATGACTTTATCGTGCATTTGATTTTTTGCCTCAGAGGATATTATATATGTACATCTCTCACACACTGAGTTATGCTGTTTAAGTAAGAGCTGATTGTTAGACAGCATGAGACAATTTTTACACTGTCTCAAGATACCCATCTCAATCAGGCTGGCTAGAGAAGTTGTGGGGATGTGCTGGTCCATGATACCAACAAGAATGACTCTGGGGGCAGGGGTAACTATAACTGCTTGGAGTTCGGTTTTAGAATAATGTTTGGGTTGATTTGCTACTGAGTATTTAAATTTCAGTACAAAACAACTAGCCTGGAAACCTCCTTCTGCCACCAGTAAACAATTTAAAGTAAAAAAAAAACTCACTAATTTGATACTAAAATCAGTGTAAGTAGTATCAATACACTCAATATTAAGCAAGTGTATCAAAGGTCTTTTATTTTATTTATTTCACATTTCTTAACCGGGTTGGTTCAACTGAGCCAAGAGCCCATTTTCAGTGGAGACCAGCTCCAGTATAATATAAACAGTTATGAATGTACATTTAAAATAAAAATAAACAGTAAGAGGCTGATAACATAATGGTAAAAAGATGAGACCTACATTGCTGCATAGCATGGCAGATGCAATGAAATGCAAAGTTGAACCATTACTTAAGACGTATGTTTTTATGTGGTTTTATGTAGCACGGAAGAAATGCAAAATTGAAAACAAAGATTGTAGCAGAGAATGAAACATAAATTGTAGTACAGGGTGATATGTATATATATATATATATATATATATATATATATATATATATATATATATTTCACATATTTGGGTGAAGCCTTCAGCCTGGTGAGTAGTTTAAGGGGAGAGACTTTGTAAAGTGATACTTATTTGCTTATTGTCAACAGCCAATAAACAGGGAGAGGGAGGGAGTTATGTTGCTAAGTTATCATAACGAGCAGGCAAAAACAGATGGAATACAACAACAAATACAGTGTAGGTGGGAGGGAAAAACAGTTAGACCCTTAGCTCTGAGCTGACTGACCTGGAACAGCCTTAATGCAAAGACCAGTTCTGAACTAGCCTGACATACACTCAGTACATAAGAATGACAAACAGGCCAGCTAATTAAAAAAGGCCACCAGTGACTACACTTCCTAAAAAGGCTGAGAAAAGCCAAGCTCTCTATGAATGTTCTAAATACCTTCTACAGAGGAGCCATCAAGAGCATTTTAATGAGCAACTGCACTGTATGGTTCTGTAACAGCACAATGGCTGAAAGGAAGAAGCTGCAAAAAATAAGGACTGCAGAACAGATCATGGGATCTAGTCTTCCTACCTTACAGGAGCTCTTTGAAATGAGATATAAAAAGAGGTCCCACAAAATACTGAGTGATGCATCTCATCAGCATATGGTTGGTTCACTAAACTTGCATCTGGTAGAAGATTACGGGGTATCTGCAGCAGGAACTCCAGATTCATGAACAGTTTTTATCCAACTGCAATAAGACTCATTAATGCAGAAGTAAATCTGGATGTATCAGAACTCTAATAGATTGTTACACTCGTAGCTGGCCTTAGGTATAGGCCAACTAGGTGGCTGACTAGGGTGCCACTGTGGCAAGGACACTTTCTCAGTAATCTGGATAGTGTAGGTAGACCAGGATGGGAGCACCAGATGGTGCGGGGGGGGGGGGGGGCTTTTGCCTAGGGGATCAGTTGACCAAAGGCCAGCCCTGGTTACCCTCTCATTCTTTTTCTTTTTGTCCATACAGTAATTCTATTTATTTATTGCATACTAAAATTAATATATTCTCATTCAAGTGCAATTCCAACCACTTTCTTATGTGCAATATCACCCAGTCTCACCTCTGTGTATACTGTACTTTTCATGTGTTAATCATCTAATAGACAGTGTTGTCCAGTGTACATAAATAGTGTACAAGCATGTGTGCCAGCTACCTAGATATTTACTTTTGTACTATAGTTATTGTTTATTCTTTAATACCTATCATGGCTGTCTTTTTGTGATTGCTTTCTCCTGTAAAAGAGCTTACATTCAAAATTTTATTTAGGTAGTGCTTGTGTTTCCTAAATGACAATAAAGTTTATTTGAATCTTTGAATAACAACAACTTAAACAACACAATCCAGTGCAACCACCTACTGGAATTGCTAATATAGGCATAAAGACCTTAGCTAAAACAGATATGGACTGTTAAAATAAATTTAAAATTAGAAATTAAAGAACACTTTTCTTTTTCTGTGTAATGGAACACATAGATTCCCACTACTGTAAACCATGCAGTGACATGATCATTGTTAGTAATGATGCCCATGACACTCTCCTTCATTGGTTAAAACCATCCCCTGAAACTTATCCTTTCTGGTACAGTCCTGTACCAGGAGACTGAATCTCTAGTAGTCGAAGGCCTCAATCAGCTCCTGGTCCCTCTGTATCCTGGAGCTTGATATGTTCCAGACTGCTTCCAGCAGATTCAGATCTGCCATAAGGATTACCTTCTACTTCCTCTCATACTTGCTGTATGTGAGTGATGATACAGTGGATCAAGTACTGTCTCTTCCACTTTTCTCTGCCTTAAATGTCAAAGTTATTGACTTAATTTCTAACCCTGGCTGCAGGCCTGCACCCTTGTTCCATATTGGGTTTGGTATTCTTCAACCTCTCTTTCCTCACATCTGATGCCCTCCTTTATGTAGGTTCTTTACTCCCCTCCATTTGTCCCTTCCTCTGGTATTCCAGACATTCTATGCCCAGGCATTACATTTCCCACCCAGTTTTGTCATTGATCTGTACTTCTGTGATACTAACAATGTCCATTCTCCTGTCCTGCTTTACTGCTTGCAGACCCCATATTTTCCTACTCATACTACTTGCACTGCAGAGTAACGCTGCCTAACCATCGCCCAAGTCACCCTTGTTTGTTCTGATATGTTCCGCATCTTCTTTTATCCTCTTTCAACTACCTAAAGACTTAACTTTCTTCTGTTTCTGTGACACTGTTGTTTCGGTACTCTGGAAAAAATCTTTAGCCATTAATTTGTAATCAAAACCTAGTGAAGAAAATATGGGACAGCTGGTTGCTGGACAAATATTAGTGGTAATCTGCTTAGTTTCTGTATTGGTATACTTCTCCCCTATGACACATTCATGATTTTGAATCTTCTTGACTTATGATATTACATGCTTTGTGGCATAGTAAGGTACTTTAGTGGTTGAATGCTGAGTAAATAAGACAGAGGCATTAAGGATGTAACCCAACATCTAAGAGAGGTATGTTCAGAGTGAATTATCCAGATGAATGTGTAACACATGACATGCAGCTTCCTGTAACTACCCCATTAGCATTTAAAGATGCATATCCTATATTCTACATCCTCCTTTTAATTATATGGTATGCACTATGTTTCATTGATTATTTAAAATGAATTCTAGGCTATTCATATTACTGGCTAGTCCTAGAAATAATCCTGGTGTAGTTCACCACTTTTCTTATTCAAACGGAAAGGGGATTCTTGCAGTAGCATGTTTGTGGTTATCTGTTCGAAGACTGACACTAATTCCATGCATATCATGTCATGCTTTTCTTGGTTAGTGCAAAGAGTACTTACTGTGGTGATGGTTTTGAGGGATAAGTTAATCAATCAAGGGTGATGCTCTGAGAGTTTGGACAGTTGCAGTTTATGTCTGAGGATCCTGGTGAAACATGTAACCATTTGATCAAAAATAAATCCTACCACCAACAGTAGCTATGGAATGATTGAAGTCAAAAGGAAAAGAGAAATGTAATGGTTCAAAAGTTGCAGCAAATCTACAAGGGAAACAGTGTGTGCAAGGTGTTTGGAAGTGGAAAGTGTTTTGAAGGCTTCTGACACATATTACTGAGACCAAGCTTTAAAGATTTGTCAAGTTTGCTGTTAAAAGTTAAGCATTTTCATTTTTCTTAAAAGAGGAAATGAATAACTGAAGTTCCTAAATACTGATAATGATAGTTGTTAGACTGATGTACTATTCAGTGACTATCTGTGAGGTGTACTTCTCTTTTATGTTCGAGGAAAAACTGTAGGGAGGGGCTAAGTAAAACTGATGGCATTCCACGGTGGTAAGGGATGAAAAGAAATGTTTGAGAGGACTAATGTAGTAAGAGAAAATTTTCACTGCTATGATAGATGAATAACTACTCATGAAAAGTTCTTCTTAAGATAATCTGTCCAGTAATTGTTCTCACCCAGAACACAAATTGCTCTAAGAGTGAAGCTGCGTGTCAACAGTTCACTTCCAAATGAACTTGTTTTCCTTTCTAAAAGGGGATACAGCCTTGGACTCCAATCTATTGCTATGCCACATTACTGTCATATTAACAGAACAGATGAGAAAGTGCCACTATAATCATGAAAGGGAGCTGCAACTTAAGACTTAGCCCAGCTGCATTCCTACACATGCTAATGATATAGTAAAGATAATCTTGTGCATTCTAAATGCCCTCAACAGAGTGGAACTTGTAATGCTCTCCATTCTTGAATGTAGATATCAGATGTTAAGTCTCATAAGCAGACTGGGCATAAAGAAGAAGGAATCCACTGTAAGTCGTGGGGGCACATCTACAATGAAATGACCTTGAGCCCAAAGAGAAAACATTATTCAATTATTCAGACTGCAACAGGTACTGGATTCATTGGAATTTTATGGACCATTGCAGAATGTGTGAGAACTGAAGCAATACTGATTTCATGGTCTATTGGAGAATATGTAATAACTAAAGCAACATGATTTCATGGTCCATTGGAGAATATGTAGTAACTGAAGCAACATGGTTTCATGGTCCATTGGAGGATATGTAATAACCGAAGCAACATGGTTTTATGGTTAATTGCACAATATGCCAGGACTGAAGCAATGTGATTTCATGAAATGTAACTATACCCTAATTTAGGAATGGGGTCTATGTTTGCATGGCATTAAAAATTCTGGGCATTTGGAGAAATAGAAATGATGGATAGGAAGGCTATTGTGAGACCCAGGTGGCCAGTCATTCAACAAATGGCATGTTACAAGAGAAAGTCCTGCAGCCTTTATAGCTGGAGAAAGGTCTTTCCAAGAACAACAATGAAAAACTTATAAAGAAGATGGACCCCTTGGGGAACCTGAATTGTTATGTTTTCTAAGCTGATACCATTTGCAGTTCCTGGAACATGATTGCTTACTGACCTCTTGCCTAATTAAGATCTTCTTTAGAGTTTGTAGTCACAAAAGGAAATATTGTCAGCATAGCTATCTGGAATTTTGTAAATAAGTATATGTAATTTGTGAATATTAATATGATTTATATATGTGTGACACAGGGAGATACTGCCAGCAGCACAGCTGTCTGGAATTTTGTAAATGGTTGTGTGTCATTTGTGAATATCAACATGATTCATATGCTTGTGTTAGAAATGTATAAGAACTGTATGTTATGGAAGATGGTTTCTACAGACGTGTGCTGAAGAGATATGTTGTAGAGTACTCAGCTTAAAGATGTATCCATAATGTACCATACTAGAAAAGAACAGAAATGTATATAAAGTATTGTAACTGTGTAAATGTATTTGTTTTAATAGTGGGAACTGGCACATAGAAGGTTAACTTGCAAAACTTCAGAAAAAATAGTTGAAATTAAATTATTTTATAACCACATAATAAAAGAGATGTTATCTTTCAGTTTCAATGCAATAGGAGACATAATGTCTAGAAGTTTTTTTGTATTGTCTTTAAATGTGAAGGTATGTAAATTATTTTACAACTTCCACCATTTGTCTAAAGATCTAAGGTTTGTGTGTTTTTGCAGGTAGATGCTAAATGCTACCAGCTGCAATGGGGGTTTTCACCTGGAATAGTCAGATGACAAGAAATTATGTCATGCTGCAAGTATTCCAGCAGTAAGTTAACTAGGGTACAATAATTTCTCTTAGATACAGTTAGGAATATAGTGAACTATAGCTTAGATGTTTTCTTTGTTTATTTGAGACTGTCCTGCAATGTTGTTTTAAATATTTCCTGTGATTTTGAACTCTGAAGTAACTGTGATTGTTTACTAAGTAATTTCTTGTTCTGTTCTTATTTATTATTAAATATATTTAAACCTTTCAATGGTGGCTGGTCTGTCTAGAGATATTTAAGCTCTGAGAGTACTTGCATATCTATTTGATGACACTGTGCAGGCCACTCCTAATAGCATTGCTCTTGGTCAAACTACCATTTATATTAATAGTAACATTACACAGTAAGATTGGACACCCTTTGCTAAGGGCCGTAAAGTAGCTGATAAGTAGTGGCTGGTGGCATTGAAAACTACCTTATAGTCTGGGCAGAAGGGGGCATAGCTAGTAAACATTTGCCAGTCTTTCCCAGGTGTTTGTGTGTGTGTGTGTGTGTGTGTGTGTGTGTGTGTGTGTGTGTGTATGTGTGTGTATAAATCAAACCTCAAAGTGCGTGTGTGTCAGCTACTTGGGCAGGGACATGAAGCACTGGTTAGACAGAGATGGTGCTGGAGATCTTGGCTTGGCCACTCAGCTTAGATCTCAACTCTATAGCTGTGCCAGTAGGGAGTCTTACTGGGGATCTGGAGAAAGAGAGAGAAACCAGTCCCCGACTGACTGTGGTCTCTGTGTGCTGTTAAGGGAAAATGCACATTACTGTGTCTGTAATTGTCATCCTCCCAGTGTGTATGTCCCCCACTGTTGCCAGTGGTGAGGATTGAAGCTCGTTGATTACTGGGCCATTGCTAGAGCATCACACTTGTTACTAACAACCAGTTGTCTAAATAAAGAATGACACACAGGTAATTAATGCTAAGGCTCATTACTACAACTGTTATTCATTTGATGAAGAACCTGGGAGCAAACTAAAGCCTGAATGGTAGCCCAGAAATGGAGATGTTTGTTGCTAGTCTGGATGTGAAAGTACTTTTGGAAAACAGACAACATCATAGGTCAAAGAAGACTCACAGTCATGACCATATAAAGAAGGCATGTTCTCTGCTTTGCACAGAAGAAGAAGAAGAATAATGAACTAGAAATTAACCACGTGAAAGTTTTGTTGTGCCGCAAAGATGTAAAGATTCATGAAATTCCACATTATTGGCCTCATGCCAGTCTTTCTAGCAACAAAAACAATTGTGAGTGGTCTGGTGGAATAGGCTAGATGGCTCATATACTCTTAGAAGGGCATAATGGATGTGGAGACCATCCATGCAATTATCCTTGAGTGGAGAGGGAATGAAAAAACAAGGTGAAGCCTGACTGCACTATGTCCCTGCCCCCCTGACTGATGGCTCAAGCAAACATTTGGCACAATGAAATTGAATTTTACCAGTGACAACTTCCTTACTGAGTGCTCAGTCATGAAACTGGGTACGGTTGGTAACCTTCCTGAAAGGAGCCCAACCCTGTTAATGAATGTGGATCTTTACCAATGCTGGTATTGCTGCTCACTCGATGTCTGTTGGTCTCACTTTTACTGTTTTTTTCTGCCATGACTGGTGGAACAGTGGTCTCAGATGGTGTTTCTGCATTGCTTAGTAGGAAAGCTGTGAAACCTGAAAGATTACTGCAACACTATAAAGGTCCTGGTCCTTCTCTTTCATTTCTTCTAGCTGAATATCTGTGGCAAACCCAAACAGCAAAGGCCACTGAAAGGCATAGTTATAAAGGAGTGCCTCCTTATTCCCAGACTCTAAGGGGGGACTTTGGTAATGCCTCTTCCACCATCTTATGCTGTGTGGTTGGTAGAAGGTAATTAACAGAGGGGCTGCTTGGATGTACCTTTGAGAAGGACCTTGTGATGTCCAAAGAGATGTTTAAGGAAGCTCAGACAGATTCTTACTGCATGATCTGAGAAATTAAAACTGTAGAGGAATGACAAATTATAGGACATAAGTAAGTGGAAAGCATGAGAGCTGTAGAAGTGGTTCAGTCCAGTGACAGGCTAGGCTGAGGTAGCAGGCAAGGGTGACTCCCCTGCCAAGGCATAGCTGGTAATGGAAGAGAGGGGATTAAAAGATAAAGATGTAGAAGAGAGCACCAGGGCTGATGAATAGACAAGTTCTCATTTGATGTAATAGCTCTAGACCAGATACTGGCTATAGTGATGGCACATTCTCTGGGTGGCTCATCAACACACCCATTAACAGACTGGGCCCCACCAGTAGACCAGATGTCAGGTATTCTTGCATCAGTTTGGCTGACAACATCCAGAACCATGTCAAGGAAGCAGAAGGCAGCTTTGGTATCTTAGACAGTGCCTCATAAACTGTAATGGCAGTGCCTAGTGAAATGTAGGACCTGGAACTGGAGTGTAGGTCATCAGTCTTGATGCCCATAGGGTGAAGGTTAATACAAGAGAGGGTATCCACTACCAGCCTGGAGAACTACAGATGCTTAAAAAATGAATTAGTCCCATTCAAAGTCATTACCTCCTGGAGACTGGTCAGGGATGCATTTCACTGGGACCTGCTGCTGAATCTAAAGTTGAAGGACATTCTATGGCATCAGCTGAAGGATTAGGAGAACAAAATACCATCTGGAGCCTAGTGAAAGATTTGTGCAGGAGAAGCTGCCACAACGTTCTCATCAATGCAGAAAGAATGATGGGAAAAATGTCCTCCAAGCTTATGCTGGTAGGCAGTTGAGTCCCCCAGAGATATATGCAGTAGCAATGAAGGCATCCTTGAATGTCTGGCTGGCCTAGCAGCAGCTGGACTCTGCTGGCTGACACTGAATATTTTTAATAAAAGAAGTAAACACTTATATGACAGTTTAGGGAATGATTTTTATGAGTATGTTAGATGCACTATAATATGCTTATAGCCCATAGTAAAATGCAACTTCAGATAAGTAGTATAGAAACAGGGACTATAATGGCCTCACCTATACAGATTTGAAATTGACATGGTGAAAAAAGGCAAATAGCTATGTGACAGAGCTAATAATGTTTATTGTGATAAATTTGACCTTTACTGCAGGTCCCTGAATGATGTCATTTCAATTTGGATGGGGACCTTGAATGATAGAAAGAAATTCTAAGATATCAAACAGCTGATGTACAGTTGAAAGATGATATAAATTTTCCACAATTTTCTTTTTTATATGTGGTAACTATTTAAAAAAATGGCATCCTTGCTACAGGCCCACAGAGGAAGGTAACAAATGAGAATATACTGTTAGAATCTAGTATTTGACACCCCAGGGATATTTTTAAAATATTCCCAAGTCACAGTTTCTATTTTCATGAAGGAAAAAAAATTGAATAAGAGCTTTTGTAGGGATACAATGAGAGAGTGATATGCATACTAGAGAAGTGAGGAATATATGAAGGGATACAATGGTGGAAGGGATCAAATGTGCACAACGTACCCAGGAGGGACAAAGATTTAATCCCTTTATCTAGTGCTAAGGTGAGCTGCCTAAAACTATTGCTTAACAAAGCGGAATATGTCTATAAGCAATCATGGTGATATGTTTTACAGAAATGGAGGGATAAAGCTTTGAGAAATTGCATTATTGTCATCTAGAGAAGCAATATTGGGATTATTTTGGCTTTTCTTGTTGCTGGAACTGTAAACATGTTAAAAAAGTTAAAGTTTTTAGAGATGGGAATGCACAGCGAGCATATGCCATTAGACAACTTATCACTTCAGGTAGAATATGCAGTAACTCTAGCCTTAAGTACTTGTGGCAGCTTTTAGACAGGAAAGACTGCAAGGACATTTATGAAAGAGGTAACTTAACATCAGTATGACATTTTCATAAGAAAAAGTTCTAAAACATCTCTCTGGTAGGAAAGTGGGGTGCAAGTTCTCCTTTATAGCATTGAAAAGTTATTTGCTACAAGGAAAAGGGGAGGTATTAAAAAAACAGTAAAACACAGTAAAAGTCTCTGTCAGAATTAAGTGATGCATTTTAATTTAAGTCATATCAATAATATGTTTAGTGAGTGTGCTTAAATTAGATATTCTGGTAAAAGGGGGCCACTGAGTGGAAATGCAGAGATACATAAATATTTAATTGTCAAATAAGTGAAATGTAATAAGGAAAATGTAGTAATCATTTTTAAACAGCAATCAAGTGAGATGAGATACTTGAAGATGTATAGAATTACTAGTGATTCTAAGATTTTAGCAGGTAACAGAAATGAGTAATTAACAGTGATGTCACTATGCATTTAGAATTTCTAAGGGTTCTACTGATAGGTTTTTTGATTCTTGAAGAAAAAACAATAAGCAGAACTAGTTGGATGATATTACATGCTGTACTTGGTGAAAGCTATTAACTACTTTTTACGTACATTTTGGACATGTCAGTGCTACTTGTTACCATCACCTGTTGTTGAATGAAGTGTATATACATATATCAGTAAGTAGCTGGTTTGGTTGTTCTAGGGCACAGGAAATCTATAATTTTTACAGGATATATCCTATCTAAGTTACTATACAGGCCTGTTGATACTGAAGAAGCTTAAACAGACTTATTGTCTTTTCTATGTTTCTCTGAATTGCATTGGGACCTGTGATCCTTATTTGAATGATTGAATTTGAGCATTCGTTCATATCATTGAGAGAATGACATTTTGGAGAGCCCTTTCATGATACTGTCTTTTGGAAGTATTAAAATAGTGAAGGATAAGAAACTGGCAATGCTGTGGTCATGTTAAACTCAAATAAGGCAAAAGGAGCAGTAGTTACTAACTGGATCTACTTAGCTCCTTTACACTTGTTAAGATGACCATGTGTGAAAAAAAAAACTTTGTGAGACAAAGAGAAAAGCAATCACTGGTGAGTTTAGAGAAATTGTTCCTGCTGATCATTGAGAAAGAAGAGGATATTGCCAGAAAATGCTCAAATCGGGTGAATGTTGATGCAGCAAAGAGGCAATCTCAAAACATTGATAGGGACAGAAAAAAGTAGCCAGAGGTAACACTGACAATTAGCAAGTTCTTACTGCAGAGCCTGTCACCAGAGTGTCTCAAAGTCAGATCTCTGCAAAGTCATGGCAGAAATACCAAATGTAAAGTAAAGAAACTCCATTTGGCTGAAATCTGTTTAATTAAATAAAAATAACCCGTCAACTGCTATGACCATTGAACTGGCAGATGTAGAAACTAAAGCATTTTCACATGTACATGCACGCAACCATACAGGCATAAGGAGGTTAGCTTTATGTTTTTTGAGCTTTGGAATGATGTAAAGTATTATAATTTCAGTACTCCAAAATTCAGCTTTTCATCATCGAGAATTTGTTGGTATTCCTTCTCGGACATTGTGCCTGAAAAAAATGTAGGCATGAAAAGTAAAAGGATTCCCTCCAGAATTCTTTATCATACTGGGCTGAATCATAAGATCTTAGCACCTAAAAACAAAAATTAAAATATTTGAAGCACAATATATCAAACAAATTCCACATTAAAACCTGAAAGCCGAAATCAGAAGAACAATGTGTAAATCTCCAAGCAACTCATTCCTCTCCTAAATTATTTGTATTTTGAGGACACTCAGCTTTGGGGATTAAAATGATATTCAGGTTAATCTGAAAACAGTTATTACAATAATCTCTGTGACTACCTAAACTTGGAGTGAGAATATTTTGTATAACCCAGGTGTGAAAATAATTAAGTTAATTAAACATGGAATAAAAAGTCTGTGGTAGGGACACCGAGATCTTTCACTGTTTAATGGCGTTTCATTTGAGATATTCTTCTTCAGATATTTTCAGTTTTAGGTATTTGGTCCCAAGATTATGTGAGTCACTTCGTTGTATTTTGGAGATTTTTAATTGTGGGATTCAAAAAGATGTAGCTAAGTTGATTGGTAACTAAGTGTTTGACTAGTAATAGAATCTGTTAGAATGGAAATGATGGGAGGAAAACTGGTAAATAGAAAAGTGCTCATCATTCAGTGTTAAGGCCAGTCCTGCTTAATTTGTAATATTTTGCAATGTGAGTTCACAGATCAGCCCTCATGCTGCTTGCATGAACACTGATGCAGTCAAAGCAGACTGTGGTTCTGGGTGCAAGGAAGTTCTGTAGTGAGTAGCATTATAGGCAGTTAGGTGCAGGTAGGTGACAACTGGAATTTAATGTAAAATGTGCAGGACTATGGATTTTAGAGGTGGGGCATGAAAAATGCACAGCATTGTTGAGGTTACCCTAAGCAGAGCAGAGGGAGGAAAACAAGACAGCAGTTATCTTTGCTAATCTGAATCCTGCTCTACAATGTAAAAGGACAGTGAAGAGCTAAAATGCCAAAGTGACAAACCTACAGACAGAGCAAAATCAACTCAACTGAACTTCAGTGTGTTATTGCTCAATGCCAGGAGATTAAATAAAAAACCCTCTCCAAGCTGTAATCATACTAAAGAATATAGACATCTGTGCAGTTACTGAGACATAGGTTAAAGCAGCAGAGAGTACCCCAGAATTGTGAGGTTTCGGTGTTTCCATGCTTTTAGACCAGTAGCTGCACAGACCAGGGCTAAAGGTGAAGGTGTCTCAATATACATCAGTAACAAGCATACCCCTAGGGTGGTCAAACAGGATGAGTGTTGGAGTTCCTCCACATGCAGATCACCACAGACAAAATCCCCTAGTATATCCTAGCCAGCTATAGGTCACCATCCATGTCTCAAGAAGCTCACAATGCATACTTCGACCTACTTGAGATAATACTTATCATCCAACCTAATGCCCTACTCATGAAAGACTGTAATTACCTCTCTATGGACTGCTATGCCTACACAGCCTCAAATCTACAGGCATAAAGATTCCTGGATGTTGCAAATACAAACACCCTTGACCAAATAGTGAAAGCACCCACTACAGGCAACACCATACTGGAGCTCGTAATCACAAATATGTGAGAATGCTGTCCCCTCCCAATGTTACATCCTCCCTAGTGAATTCAGACCACAAAGCTGTCTCCTTTGAAATCAAAATGAATTCTGCAATCCCAGTAAAAACAGTAACAGTTAGGAACTATTCCAAGGCAAACTACCTTTCAATAAGTGATGGTTTGCCAAAATTCAGTGCCCCTCCAAACCCCAAGAACACAGTAGCCTGCACAGAATTGCTCTCAGAAACTCTGTACAACCATGTGCATGGCTGCACTTTGGTTGCTATGCCTACCAGAAGTAAGCCCAGAACTAGTCCCAGAAATGGCCTGCACTGCTGGCATCTCAAATTAAACAGGATATACCAGAAAAGGAAAAATGTATGACAAAAATCAGGAAGGCTAATTCCCATAAATATGTAAAACTCTTAATCAAACTAAACAGGCAACTAAGATAGCTAATTAGGTCAATCAATGCCAACTTTGAGGTTAAGATAACTTCCCAGATGAACAATAACCATATAGCATTATTCAGTTACGTTAGTAATCTCAAGGGCAACACACAGAAAGGTTCTGAACTGGTGATTAATGATGCCACAATCACCGAGCCTGGTGATATAGCAAATCTGTTAGCAGACAAATTCATTTCCAACTTTCCTCCTCTCACCCCAACCATCCTTCAAGATTTACTCTCAAACATAACCCCTTCAACTATTTGGAAGCATGTTTTGGCTGTGGTTGATAAAGCCAAGATCACATCCTCAGTGGGCCCTGAATCCCGTGATGTCTCCTGAACAGTCTAAAATATGACTTATAAGGACTCCTGGAGTTACTGTTTAACTATAGTCTTTCAACAGGCTTTGTGCCACAAGAATAGAGGACTGTGGCAGTCATCCCCCTTCATAAAGGAGGACCTTCAAGAGACCCTGGCAACTACAGACCCATTAATCTGACTAGTCTTATTTGCAAAGTCATGGAAAGAATTATCATGGAATATATCAACAAGGACATAGGCACCCTCCAGACACTAGCACCATCTTGATTTGGCTTTGTCAAAGGAAGGTCATGCCTACTAAACTTGGTGGATTTCTGTGAAAAAGTCATTAAGGCAATGGATGAGGGGAAAGTGGTGTATATTGCCTACATAGATCTGGCTAAAGCATTTGATACAATACTCCACTCGGACAAACAGATTTATAGAACATAGTCATAAACCCCTTTATAACATGTTGGATAGCTATCTGGCTCATGGATAGGACCTAAGAGGTTAGGATTGGTGAAGCCACCTCCACAAAGAAGCTGGTCACCAGTTGAGTCCTTAGGTCTTTTTGATGGGCCTGCTCCTCCTTAGAATCTACTTCTCAGAGGTCAAAGGCCTCTGGCTGACCAAGATTGTAGATGATTGCAAATTGGGAGCAGTCACTGAATCCCCCCAAGACAAGAGCATCCTTCAGGAAAGTCTAACACAGACAAATGCTTGGTGCTAAAGCCGTGGCTTAAAACTCAATGTCAGGAACTGCATTATAGTACCTTTTGGGAAGTCAGACACCTTGGATAACTACATCATCAATAAAACACCCCTAAAAGTTGATTCACTAGTCAGGGATCTGAGAACTCATGTAAATAGTAATCTAGCCTTCAGCCAACATGGGTCCAAGGTAGTAGGAAAATCCTTTTATGTTGCTCAACTTAGAAATAAGGGCAAGGCATTTAGGTCCAGAGAGGTGATTGTACCTATAGAACAGAGTGTATGTGCTGTATTTTAAGAAGCATTTCAAGGACTGAACATGCATATAAATAGCAAGCATGTGTTAGCTAATGTGCCATTTTGAGACTGCAGCCAGAGAGTGAGCATGTATGAATGTAATAGCTAGTTTGTATATAAGGTTATCTAAGTTAAAGTCATTAAGCCTCAATCCTGATGTGTTTGTACATAATAAAGCTGCTTGAACAGAACCCACAAAGACTCAACTGTTCCATTCTCACTAGACAAGCAACATGGTATCAGAACCGGGATTCCAGAGACTGATATTCAGAGCTATGAGGTGCAGAGTTCACAGTGAAGGTAAACTAAGATAAACAAGCATGAAAAAGGGCCAGAAAAGAACTAAAGGTAATGAAAACTTGCATGGAGTTTATTTTATAAAAAAGATAAAACAGAGCATTACAAGGGCACAAACCACATTGTTAAACAAGAGAGAGAGGTACAAAAAGTGTATTAATTAAACAAAATGTTTAAAATTAAGATAATTGATAAAATGATTATCAGAAAAAAACATAAGGGATTTGAAATTACCTTGGAATTGCAAAATGGGTATGTTTAAGTCAAAATGAGCATGTTTAAAGTAAAACAGGCATGTGTAGAGTAAAACAAGCACAAGAACAGTACAGTGGGCATAAAAGAGATTAAACAAGTAAAAAATATATAATAAGGGCAAAAGGGCACATCAAGCATAAATAAAGCAAGGTGACTGCATGTTGTTTGGCTAAGTACTGTGTTTTGGCATAACTACTACTTTGTATTGTATCAAGGGCATAACTAGAGTTGTTAGAAGTATCTCAAAGTATGTAAAAGTGCTTACAATGTGTGCTTATTACTGTACATGTATTCCAAAGTGTCTATTTGTGTGCAAAGTGCAACTATTTCATGAAGTACAGTCAAAGTACAGCCATTTTAAAAAATGTCTTGTGCTGGGTGTGTTTATTCACAAAGTGCCACCATTACAGAGTGTTTCTTGCACTCTAAAGAATAATCTAGCAAAGTACCACCATTTTGGGGAAGTTACTGTTTATTCTCAAAGTGCAGTTATTTCAAAAATGTTCTTACTCTGGGCTTCTTCTGCCCAGGTCATTTGCACAGTGCAGTTATTTTGAAATGTTTCTTACACTGATAAGAGGTGATTTCTTGCAGTACAGTAATTTCAAGAGTATTGCAATGCCTGAGAGACTTTTCTCGCAAAGTTTAGTTATTCAGAGGCTTGTTGTGCTATTGGGCAAAGTTACAAATGCTGTTATAAATTTCTGGCATATGTATATGTATGTGTGTTTGTGCGTACTTACAAAACCCTTCACTGGTATGTGTTAATATGACAGATGGATTTTGGAAACCCTCTCCACTTGTATTTGATCAGAATATTGCAAAGAGCTGGAGAATATTTGAGCAAGAGTATGATATTTTTATACAAGTAGCTTATTCTGACAAAGATGCATGCATCAGGGCATTAATTTTGTTAAACCTAGCTGGGTCAGAGGCCATTGAAAGAGAGCATTCATTTGTGCATGCACCAGCAGTATATGAAGGAAAAGGTGAAAATTATCATATTGTTGTACAGACAAGGGAAGACCTTCAGTATTTGAAGCACAAATTTAGATAAATGTGTAACCTCAGACAAATATTACATTAGAGAGGCATTTGTTTTTACATAAGAGATCAGAAACCAGGGGAAACTTTTGCAGCTTATATAACTGACCTGAGAAACAAATGTGTTGGTTTGGTGACTTAAAAGATGAGATGATAAAGGACAGGCTTATGTGTGGTATTAAACAGTGCAGCTGTGAGGAAAGTTTTGCTTCATGACAGTTATTTAATGCTGAGCAGAGCTTTTGAGATTTGTTAAATCCATGAATTATTTATTCATTTATTTATTTCCAGTTTGATTACCGGGGAAGTCCACTGGGTCAGAGTGACCCATTTTCAGTGCAGGCCTGGGGAGAAAAGCTCCAAGATACATAATACAGATAAGGAACAGAAATACGTGGATGTCAGTCTTACATAATATGGAAACAGTTACAACTAAGTACCTTGAAAATATGCATAATAAGCAGAAAAGCATTGAGTGTGGACTTATTGTTTATACATTTTCCTTAGTGTGCACACTTGGATATTAGGTGAGAAGATGTTTTATATATGTACTTTTAAGTAAAATGAGGATACACTATACATGCACAATTTCAGAAAAGAAATTAGTAATGGAAAGCTACATACAATATCTACAATGTTGAACCATAAGAAATAAGCAACTAATAGAGAAAGGAGAGCTTAGAAAATGCTCGTGGGAGCATAGCAGAAGGAGAGTTATTAAGGTTATCGATAGCTATTATTATTGTACTGATAGTTATTGATACCTGATGGAGAAGGGAGAGCAAAGAAAATGCTTGTGGGAGCATAGCAGAAGGAGAGTTATTGAAGTTATTGATAGCTATTGTTATTGTATTGATCGTTATTGATAGCTAATGGAGAAGGGAGAGCTTAGAAAATGCTTGTGGGAGCATAGCATAAGGAGAGTTATTGAGGTCTTAGGAACCTGAGGGGGAAAAACCCCAGGAGCATAGCTGAAGGAGAGTTGTTGAGGGCTTAGGAACCAGAGTGGGAAACCCCCCCAGGGGAATGGACTAAGGAAGATTAGGTTGGATGGTGGCAATTGCATTTCCATTTTGTGGCCAGGTGTTTGGTAAGCTGAGTTTTGAAGTTTTCTAAGTTTGGGATGGTTCTTAGAGAGGGAGGAAGGGAATTCCATGTTTTGCCTAGAGAGACAGCAAGAAGTTGGCCTGCTGTACTTTTGGGTTTGGGGATAGCAATTAGGTTTTGATGCTGGGATCTGAGAGTTCTATTGGGGGTGTAATGGGGAGGATATTAGTTAGCACTGGACACTTAGTTGGGTGATATACAAGTCTGTGTGCAGTGGCGAGTTGGAGAAAGTCTAAGTAGTTTGAAAGTTCAAGCCACTTTAGGGATCTTAGGGTAAGGCAGTGATGGGTAGAAGGTTTAGATTTGGTAGCAAATTCTGAGATTTTATTATAGCAGTTTTCTAGTTTGGAGGAAATAGAGGAGGATAGGTTAGTTAGCAGGGGGGCTCCATATAATAAGAAAGGCAGTAGATAAGTGGTGGCTAGAGTATTCCTAGTAGTATAAGAGAAGAAGTGATTGTTCCTATACAGCATACCTAGCTTTTGGTGGGTTTTCTTAATATTTTGTTGAATATGGATATCCGACTTGAGATGTTCATCAATAGTAATACCAAGTAGTTAAGCGGAAGGAACCACTTCTATAGCTGAATTAGTTTGACTTAGCACTTTGAAGGCATTTTTGTTGTAGGAGAATGACTTTGTGAGAGGGAAAAGTAGAATTTTTGATTTGTTTCCATTGAGAGAGAGGTGGTTTTGGTGCATCCAATTTTCGGTGGTTGAGAGGGCAGTTTGTGTTTTAGACAGCAATTCTGAGAGGTTAGAGGCAGAGCAGACTAAGGTAGAATCATCTGCGTATTGAATAATTTTGGTATCAGGAATGGCAGCATGAAAGTTGTTTATGAAGATATTGAAAAGCATGGGCCCTAAGATAGATCCCTGTGATACGCCAATTAGGGTAGATAAGAAGGAAGAGGTAGAGTACTTCCATCTGAGTTCTATCTGATAGGTAACTGGAGAACCAGGATATAGTGTTTGGGGAGAGATGGAGCTTTGAGAGGTGATAAAGAAGGTGTTTGTGTGAAACAGTGACGAATGCTTTGGACAGATCGAGCAGAACAGTAGAGACTAGATGTCCAGAGTCTCGGGCTAGATTGACTGTTTCTAAGAAAGAGAATAGAGCAGTTATAGTACTATGACCTGGATGGAAACCATGTTGTGTAGGTGTAAGAAGATTGTTTTGGGCCAGGTAAGGCATACGTTGAAGGGTAAATGCACTTTTCAAGGATTTTAGAGATTGGAGAGAGCAGAGTGATAGGGCGGAAGTTAGAGATGCTGGTGTTTTTGCCTCCTTTATGAAGGGGAAGAATATAGGCTGAGTGCCAGAGTTTGGGGACGTAAGATTCTTTAATAGATCTGTTGATTATAATACTGATTGGGAGAGCTAAGGCATCAGCAGCACATTTCAGGAAAGCAGAGGGAATGTTGTCAGGAGCATTAGAGCATGGTTTAAGTTTGGATAGAAGTCTTTTTATGAAGTTAGTAGAGGCAGGTTTGAAGTCGAACAAGGAGGGAGAGTTATTAGTGGGGTTGGATGAGGAAGAGAGAGGGGCTGGAGGGTTAATGCTGGGGGAGGTCCTGGTCAGGTCAGAAATAGTTTCTAAGAAGAATGAGTTAAAATCAGAGGCTAGATCAAGATCCGATTTGCTTGGGTCAGGACAAGGATTATTTTTGGATCCTGGATTAAGCAATGAGTTTATTGATTATTAGAATTGCTTGGGGTTTTTGTTGTTGTTGGACTGCAGTTTGATGTAGTAGGACTTTTTGTCCTTGGTTATTAGCTGTTTTGCTAGGTTATGTTGCTGTTTGTATTGGAGCAGGGTATTGGGAAGTTTATCTTTTTGGTAGAGCTTCCAAGGTTTGTCCGTTTGGTGTATAATTTTCTTAGTATCTTTGGATAGCCAAAGAGCTGTATTAGTTTTTACCCTCTTGTGTCTAAGAGGGGCAAGGGCGTTTAGAGTGTCTAGGAAGACAGAGTTGAAGTGTTCTATATCATTGTCAAGAGGAAGAGAGTTTAGTATTTGCCAGTTCATTTGTCTGAGAATGTTTGAGAATGATGTGGGGTTGAAATTACTGAGGTTACAGGTATAAATATATTGGTGCTAGTGAGGGGAAGAGGTCATTGAGTGATGAATGTAAGCTGGGAAATGGTCGCTGATGGAATTAGGAGTTGTGCCAGAGTTGGTTATTTTAGGATCAGAGACTAAGATCCAGTCTAAAGTGGAACTAGGGGGATTTACTTTGTTAGGTCGGATGACTGAGTGAATTATCTGAGAGAAGTTATAGAGGTTGATGGATAGGGAGGGGGAGGTGCTATTAATTTTGTTCCAGTCAAAATTTACATCTCCTAAAATATAAGTTTCATACTTCATTTCAGTAGAGACCCATAGAAGAATATCCTCAAGGGTAGAGATATTGTTACCAGGAGAGATATAAAGGGCTATTATGCAGATATTCTTGTGTTTATTCATTTTTAGTAGTCCAGCAGTCAATTCTGTGTTCTGGAAATGTGGAATTGGAGTTTGGAGGAGTATTAAGGTGAGAAGGTTGGAGTATACTAAGGCAGATCCACCCCCTTTCTTATTTGGTCAGTCATTTCTGAGAATATTGAATCCTGGGGGTAGGATCTCAGCATCTGAGATATGGGGTTTGAGCCAAGTTTCAGAGATTGCTAAGATGTCTGGTTGGTTGTGGCATAGCCAAGCTTGAAAGTGATGAGCTTTGTTGTTAAGACTCTGGGCATTCATGGTGAAGATTTTTAGGGTGTTGTGGGAGGAGGAAGGAGGTAGGGGGTAGGTGTTGCAAGTAGGGGGACTAGGACCAGGGTTGGGGTGGATATCTCCAGCAAGGGCTACATTGTTGAAGGAGGTATCCTTTAGCCATTTGAGTTTAAATAATGTGAGTTTTGGAAAATCCAGGAGTAGTTTAGGAGACAGTATCTTAATTGTAGAGGAAAAGATTTTAAGGTGGAATAGGTGAAGTGGGTTGGGCTGTATTGAGTAGAAATGTGAGAAGGGTTGTAGGTGAAGGTGGGGTTGTGAGGAGGTTATTTTGTAGGTAATATTACATAAGCAGTGAAGGAGAATGAGCTAGTGTAGTAGAGAGGAATTAGGAAGACAAGGAGAAAGCAAGGGGTGTAGAGAGAGTGGTGACTTGGTGACTTAAGAAATGCATATTGAAAAAAGGAGAATGGTATAAGAGGATAAGGAGAAAGGAGGATGTCTGTGAAGCAGTGAAGGTATAGGAGGAGAGAGAAGAGGGCTTTAAATGTTTATGGAGGGAGGAAGAAGTGAAGAGAGTTTAAGTGAGAATGTAGTGATTGGGAGGAAAGGGCAGGGAAAATTCCTATGTTTGGTGGAGAGGGAGGGGGAAGAGGAAGGAGCTGCTATTGGGTAATTTGGTAGGAGGGAGGGGTATGTGATGAATAAAGGTAGTACCCCTGGGGGTGGGTGGGGATATGGGGGTAGGGTAGGGGAGTGGAGTGAACCCACAGGGTGAACGGAGCAGGTAGACACAAAAGAAGGAAGGAGCTTGAGAGGAACAATCAGTGGAAGAGGTTTATTAAGGTAAGTTTAGTTATCTATAGATAAGTGGGAATACAGTAGTAGAGCAGGTTAGAGAATAGCTAGATGATAATTGTAAAAGTGGGATTTAAAGCTGATAGTATGTTAAGAGCAGGGCTTAGAATAACCGAGTTGAAATGTATTAATATTATAAGCCAGAGGGCTAAATAAATAAGGTGTGGGACTGACTGAAATAAGGGTGCCACCTAGTGGACAGGTTATGTATTTCAATGTAAGTTCTATCTGGGAGAAAGGCTGATCAAGGAATTGGGAAGGGAGAAAATACTCAGGAGAAGGGGCTTGTGCTAGTGAGAAGAGAAAGTATGCTAGCTACAGGGTTGAGAGGGGCTATGGCTGCTGGCTGTCCTGGCTGTGAAGCAAGCTTTTAATCACCAAAAGTAAAAAATGTCAAGCATATACTTTGCTGCCAGTTTAGGGAGTACACATACATGTTTACTTCTTTACTAGAAGGGTGCTAGGATAGCAGTCCAGTGGGAATTCAGGTTATTTTGAAAGGGGTCCGTAGCCGGCAGGCAGGTAGACCCTAGGTTTTGGATTTGAAATAGGCAGGATGCAGAGCTGGGAACTTTTGAAAGAGAGGGAGAAAAAAAGAAGTAAACTTAGTACAGGAAGTTATATTATGCAGGTATGGCAATAATTTGCATTTATTCAGTACTGCTAAAAGCTATAAATGTAGGTTAAAACAAACACTCAGCACACTGCAAGAGAGTCCTTGATAAGTCTTTAAACATAAGGCTACTAGGAGAATCTTAGAGATATTGTAGTGCCATTGTTCAGATAAAGAGGTATTAATATAGGCAAATTCTACCAACTATATTGGCTTTTTATATGCAGGCTGACTAGTAGGCACCTGGGGTACAGTATTTACAGGAGTAATAATATGCACATCCAGCTTTACTAGTGCTGAAGCAAAAATGTAACTTTGACTATGTGTACTATTTCAATACTAATAGGCACATTTACCTTAAGCAGTACACCAAACAAGAACTTCAGGCAGAGTTACTTTCCACATATAGCTTCTTTCATAGCTAATAGGGAGGCTGCTGTCATGTGTTGCCCACGTGCAAAAAGCTAAATGGAAGCTATGCACTTTCTTAGAGGCTATTCAAAGCTTAGATGTATTAAATAAGTTAGCATTTAGTTCCCCTATAGAATCCTTACAAGCATTCTTTCACAGAAGTAGCTTGGCATAAGTGGGATCAGGAATATTGAAAACTAAACTAGTTCCTATGGGTTATTCTTTTGATTTAAAGTTAAAATAAAGTATGATTAAATGAAGAAGTGGACATAACAGCTCAGTGTTTCTCGTTGTTGAGTTGGAAACATGGTGCTGTAATGAACGAAGGAAAAGATGTGGTACACCTGGCAGCACAGCGTTCCTCAATGGGGGTGAATGCTAGGAAAGTGTGGTGCTTTAGATAGCTCCACAGCCTACTTATCCAGAGTAAAACCTTATTACTTAATATTAGACACAGGTCAATAAGAGGAGTGATACATGTAGCTGTACAGCGTTTCCAGGTAAAGGGCTAGAACGCTAAGAAAGGCGTGGTGCTTAATGGACTTCACAGCCTTCCAATCAGGTGTAAAACCTTCACAAAGTAGTTATAAATGCAGTTTAGACAAAGACCCCTTGAAGGCACACAAGTATGCTTGCAAGTGATAAGAGCATGATTTCAGCAGGTTTCAGAGCAAATGTAGACAACATGCAACACATGGCAAGCAGAAGCAGGCCTAAGCACATGCCACCTGCAGCCCCTGCTGGTTCTCCTGGGAAACCACATAGTTTTCCAGCAAGTTCAAAGACTAATTCAGTTAAAGGAGCATGCTCAATGCAGTACAAGCATGAATCAGCAAAACCCAAATCCAGCTTTATTGTTAAATGTCACAATTGTGGTGCTAATCATCAGTCTAAAAGAGAGAAATGCTTAGCATTTGGTCAGCAATGCCACAAGTGTAAAAAATGGAACCATTGTCAAAGGTTTTGCAAGTCAAGTAAACCTCACACAGTTATAAAGAAGGGTCACTCAAAAAGGCAAGTTGATCATATAGAGAGCTGCAACTTTACTTTTTAGATAGATGGTGTATCAGTAATTGATGAAAAGGTTGATGCAGTGAATTTGTTGGCAAAGAATAAAGTGTTTTTGTACTTTCCAGATCAATGGTAAATCCACTGAGCTTAAAGTAGACACTGGTTCAAAGTGTAATGTTATGTCAGTAGACACATTTGCTAAAGTGGATCTAATTAACAACTTAATGTGGCTAGTATTGCAAAACTTGTTGCTTATGGCGGTGAAGAAATTCAAACTGAAGGTTCAGTAGTGCTTTCATGTTATTTGGCTAAGAAAGGTTGCAGCTTGTTTTTCCATGTAGTTCGAAGACCTGTGCAGTCATTATTGGGTCTCAGAGACAGCTTGAGAATGAATCTGCTTTCTTTTACCAAAGAAGCTCATCATATAAGCACATATCCTAGTTCCAATTTTTCTGAAGCCATTTTCTCAGAGTATGCTGATGTTTTCGATGACAAGTTGGGCAAACCACCAGTTGTGTATTCTATGAAGTTAGACCCAGAGATCAGTCCAGTAGTTAGACCAGAAAGAACAGTTCTGATACCTATGCAGGATAAAGTCAAAACTCAACTGGATAAAATGGTGTAGCAAGGTGTAATTTGTCCAGTTACAGAACCAACTGAATGGGTGTCGTCTGTGGTAGCAGCCCACAAAAAAGGCTCAGACGAAATCAGAATATGTATTCACCCAAGAGATTTGAACAAAGCATTAAATAGACCACATTGCCCTATGCATACAGTCAAAGAAGTCACAGCCCTAATACTGAATGCCACAGTTTTTTTCTGTCTTGGGTACAAAAAGTTCATTTTTGGCAAGTGATGCTTGATCGCAAATCCTCATTACTGACTACTTTCAGTACCCCATTTGGCAGATATAGATTCCTAAGGATGCCATTTGAAATAAATTCTGCAAGTGAAGTCTTTCAGAGTGCAATGGAGCAAATTTCTTCAGGTTATCCTTGTGTCATAATATTTGATGATTTATTGGTTGGAGGCAACGGTGAAGCATAGCATGACAGAAACCTTACGAGAGTTCTAGACAGAGCACGTGAAATTAACGTAAAGCTCAATCCTCCAAATTGCAAATTCAGACTACCAGAAAGTTACATATGTAGGTCATTTACCAGCACTAGCTTGAGACCAGACCTCTCCAAGCAAGCAGCCATTCTTGAGATGTCGGCATCAGATAATGTTCAAGCTCTACAATGTTTTCTTGGCATGGTCAGCTATTTAGGAAAGTTTATACCAGACTTTGGTGAGTTGACAGCACCTCTGAGGGAGCTGACATGCAAAAATGTTACATGGTCTTGGTTGGAACAACACCAGAAAACATTTGAAGTCTTTAAGCAGAAAATTGCCACCCCACCTACATTAAGATACTATGATGTCAATAAACCAGTCATTCTTTCCAGTGATGCTTCAAAATGTGGTCTTGGTGCAGTTATTCTTCAAGAAGGCAGACCAGTAGCCTATGCATTTAGAACCCTTACACAAACTGAAATGCAATTTGCTCAAACTGAGAAAGAACTTTTGGCAAAAGTATTTGCATGTTCATAGTTTCATGATTATATCTTTGGTCGAGCTATTCAGATTGAAACTGATCACAAACCTCTAGTTACTATTCTAAAAAGCCTATGCATTCAGCTCCAGTGAGATTACAAAGAATGATGCTCAAATTGCAAAAATACAACTTCAAAATGGTCTGTACAAAAGGCAAACCTCTTTATCTGGCTGATATCTTATCCAGATTGCCCAGAAATACAACAGAACAGTTTGATGCAGAGAAGTTTGACTTTGACTTAATAGAAGTGTGCAGTTTTTCTACTACAAGACTTGATGAGTTGAGAGATCCTACAAAGACTGATCCAGTTTTGCAAAAGCTCATCCACTACATTAATGTTGGATGACCATCAAAGCAATCTAGTGTACCACTTGAAGTGCAAACTTATTTTCCTTACAGAGATGAGGTGTTGATGGAAGATGGCATTATTTTCAAAAGTCCTAAAATTGTTCTTCCTGCTTCCTTACAACATGAACATATCCAGATTTTGTATCGTGGTCATCCAGGTTCTAAATCTACCAAAAGAAGGGTGAGAGAACTAGCTTGTTGGCCTTCTCTAGTAAAATACATTGATAAAGTAGAAATAGAAGTAAATCCAACCAGTCAGCCATGGCAGTTGCTGTATAAAATCATGGATTTTATTCAAAGAAGGAAAATAAAACCATAAAAGCAAGGTTAAAACACAGATAAGCACTTTCATGGCTTTCTAAACAGGCACTTCATCAGATCTAAAAGCTGTTACAAACAAATCATCTTTTAAACACAGTTACCTCACCAAGTCAAGTGACCTAAGAATAGTGCATTACAAACACTGTTCTTCCTGATGTAATTTAAATGTTCTCTAATACTGTCTTTCAAACATCTGTTTGTCTTACTTACATAGTAAGATTCACATTTCACACTGAATGACAAATATACTAGATTTTGACTTCTGCAATTTGCATAGAAATGAAAGACATAACTCTTCTTACTCACTGGATGTACATAAGAATCATTGCTGTGAATATTTTTGTACATGTTGCAGTCTCTACGTGGAAATGTATCACATTTATCAGAGACAGAGACCTTCTTATTAGTGGATTTGAGTAAGAAGAGTTATGTCTTTAATTTTTATGCAAATTGCAGAAGTCAAAATCTAGTATATTTGTCATTCTGTGTGAACTGTGAATCCTTCTATGTAGGTACAACAAACAGATGTTTGAAAGACAGAATTAGAGAACATTTAAATGACATTAGGAAGAATGGTGTTCATAATGCACTGTATAAACATGTTCTAGATAATGACACCAGTCATACTTTTAAATTTTTAGTTTTGGAATTACTTACACCTAGCAATAGAAAAGGTGATCTAAGGAATAAAACAGAATGTAATGAGATGGAAGTGAATTCTAGAATAACATGCAGATGGTAGGAAGGGACTCAATGGAACTATCGCTTTAAGACCAATTCTTAGGTCACGTGACTTGTGAGATAACTGTGTTTAAAAGATGGTTTGTTTGTAATAGTTTTTAGATCTCATGAAGTGCCTGTTTAGAAAGGTGTGAAAGCGCTTATCAGCATTTTAACCTTGCTTTTATGGTTTTATTTTCCTTCTTTGAATAAAATCCATGATTTTATATACCAACTGCTGTGGCTGACTGGTTGGATTTACTTCTGTTTTTACCTTTTCATATTTAACCAGTCTTAATTTGAGTTTACAATGTTTTTTTCTCTAAATTGATAAAGTACTTTCTTCTTGTTCAATATGCAATAGTACTAAACCGCATTTGTAAAGAGAACCACTTCAACTACGTCAAGTTCCTGAACTACCTTGGTCAACAGTAGCCACTGATATATTTGAGTGGAACAATCAGCATTTCTTGGTATTGGTTGACTCTTATTGGAACTGGTTTGAGATTGATTTACTACCTAACCTAACATCCACTGCTGTTATTACTAAGTTGAAATGTCATTTCTCAGTCCATGGTAGTCCACACAAAGTAATTTCTGACAATGGTACTCAATTTACTAGTCAGTTGTTTCAGAAATTTGCAAAAGAATGGGACTTTATACATGTTACTAGTAGTCCAGAATATCCACAGTCAAACGGTCTAGCTGAACCTGCAGTGCAGAGTACAAAGCAATTACTTGAGAGGTCAAAGCGTGACAATACCAGTGTCTTTTTGAATTTATTTAATCTCAGAAACATACCCTGTGACGATATACTTGGCTCGCCTGCTTAGAGACTTCTAGCCAGGCAAACCAGAACAACACTGCCTATTAGTTCCAGTTTATTGAGGCCTAAAGCTATGAACAACAGAACCATTAGAGCCCAATTATTCAGGAAGTGTTCTTTCCAGAAGTCCAGTTATGATAAATCAAGCAGATTTCTTCGTCCATTGAAAGAAGGAGAGACAGTGAGGATACAAACGGCAAAAGGTTTCAACTTGATTGCTCAAGTAACAGGTATATTTACCAAGCCGACATCCGGCTTCATATAATCTGAGGGTGTGGAGTACAGGAGAAATCTCAGACATCTTCTTCCTGTACCAGAGTCGATTTTGTAACATTGTTCCTGTGGTACACACTCTAGATCTCAGAGCAATCCAGATAATGTACCTGTTGCAGAACATGTCTTAACTTCTTCTTCCATTCCTGATGATGTTCCTGATGGCCCTAAGGTCGAACATTCAGTAGATACAGTCCCAGTTGCTAAATCTAATTCCAAATTTTATGTCACACAGTTTGGTCGTATTTCCAGACATACTGTTGACCTGGACATAATTCTATATGTGTATCTAGTTTTGTATACTTGCATGACAAAAGAATTATTTGTATTGACTTCATGTCAACTGATGTTGTCAATATTGCATGACCTATTTCTCAAAGAGGTAGGATGTAGAACAGAGTGTGTGCTGTATCTTTAAGAAGAGTTTCAAGGACTGAAAGTGTATATAAATAGCAAGCATGTGTTAGTTTTAGTTCCATTTTGAGAGTGCAGCCAGAGAGTGAGCATGTATGAATGTAATAGCTAGTTTGTATATAAGTTTATCTAAGTTAAAGTCATTAAACCTCGGTCCTGATGTGTTTTTACATAAGAAAGCTGCTTGAACAAAGCCCACAAATACTCATCTATTACATCCTGACTAGACAAGTGACAGTACTACTGTACTCAGGCATCACTAGTCCCATCATACAGTTTTAAGTTTTACAGATTTCTTTATAATGTTACAGGTTTAAATCCATGTGTTCCCAACTTCAACTTGCATTTTTTATACACACACACTCTCTCTCACACACACACACACACACACACACACACACACACACACACACACAAACAGAGGCAAGTATGTTACATAATGAAAATTTTAGTGAATGAAAGTAGGTATCTTGACAAATGGTGTAGTACAATGAATTCTGAGTGACTGGGAAGTGTCAGCAGTAGAAATTACAAATGTCCTTAGTTTTTACCTAGTCTACAAGTTTTTCTTGTGATGTTTAATTGTCCTACATCTTACTTCAGGTAACTGGGAAAATGGTCACAAATGAAATGGCCAAGTACATGGAAAGTCATCACATGAATTACCTTTGCTGCTCTAAAATGTACAGCTGCACTATTACTTGTATCTCTGAAAGAGATACTCTTTAGGTCAAGTCTGTCTGCAAGTGGACAGAACTGCACAAGATGTTTCAGCCTGAAGACTAGGATAAAAGCAGTTTGTCTGCTCTGAGTTTAACAAGCAGCCATCCTGCCTTGTATAATGAATGGCAATGGTGCTTGCTCCTGGAAGCAAGCTACACAGGCATTCTATTATCTAAAGGTCAGCTACAATCTGGATGATCCAGGGCATGCCAATGGTAGGTCACTTGAATGTAGGAAATGAAAACGGGAGGCTACGTTCTAAACATGCTGTAGCAATATGTTTACCTATGGCAGAACACAGTTTCCAGTTTAGGAAGCTACAGTGCTTCTAAAAAATGCACATTTACTTGTTTATTTTCATTTGGGTTAGTCGGTATACACAAAGAACATACATTTAGGTGCATGCAGCTTACCATTATACTGGGTTTTCTCCGACGGATTTCACAAAGCTTAGGTCTCCTTTAATTGGTATCTTGCAAATGTAAACATTTCCTTATTACCTGAAATAGGTATGTCTCCTTTGTATCCTCTGGTTCATTTATGGCACTCTAAACTTGTCTGTATTTTGGGTTATATTGATTGGGCAAGAAAGAAGCACCACACTTTTTATAACCAAAAATGTCGACGATAAACAAGCATGCAAGAATTTTTTTAAGGCTATAAATTGCTATGTATCTTACTAGGCCCATTGTATATGTTACTGCTCCTTCACTATGAGCTGTCAGTGTCTGCAACAGGTAAAGGGTACCAGGAATCCACTTACTTTAATTAGTTAGTTATTTTAATATGTTTGTGAGGACAGAGCTTTTATCTTTGTGGACCTGTTTCAGATTCTGCCTAGCAGTATGCATGCCTATGGAAAATTATACAGCAAACTTTATTAACACAAGCATCAAGCTATGCAAAGTAAAGGAATCAATGTTAGCAATGGATTTAATAACTTAACATTGTAAATTACATTATGCAATATCAAATGCTTGAATAAAAGCAAAAAATAACTAAAAAAAAAAATAAAAAGTAAAAAGCGGAAAGAGCAGGGTGGCATTTGCTTAAGGATACTATTTACTAAATTATATATATATATATTTATATATATATATATATATATATATATATATATATATATATATATATATGTAGATATATAAAACTATATATATATATATATATATATATATATATATATATATATATATGTCAAAATAACGAATTACCATAATGTCAAGTTGCAAAACGGTGAGATTGAAGTGATAAAAGTTTATATTCACGAACTTCCAGGTCATCGTAAATTTTCCCCTGGTAAGTAAACAATCGGCCAACAAAACCTAAAAAACAAAAAAAAACAAACCAAAGCAAATAAAACCCACCCCCCCCAACTAAATATACTAACTCCAAGATCGCACTACAGTGGAGAAAAGGGCAAAGTGCACCACACTGGCCAACTGAGTCCTTTCACGGTGAAAGCGTATGACTATCTGGACATTCGTTAATGTAAACGTTCATCATTTCTGTCTTGCTATTTTGCTGCTCGATGTTTTGGCTTTTTGAGAACTTAAAGTAGATATATATATATATATATATATATATATATATATATATATATATATATATATATTAAAATTTGTTAGTAGTGAGAGAAGAGTCAACAGATGTAGAAATGCGATCTGCTGGGTTTAAGAAAGGACTTATTTGTGGAGTAAATGAGTAGTAGAGAATCAGCTACACTGAGCTGAATGGAGCAGTTGTAATTTGAATATTTTATGTAAAGGCAAAAAAAAGAATCTTTTTTTTTTTTTTTTTTTTTTTTTTTTAGTAGGTTCATGGCCCCCACAAAATGTGGGCCCTAGAACTGTAAATATGTGATCACTACAGTGGAACTCATTGTGAGGGGCATGAAGAGCTGTGAGCTTATTGGCAAGGGATCAAAGGTTGTAGATAGTTTATAAAAAAAGTCTTCCTGCCAGGAAGGGGAAGGCTGAAAGTTTTAAGAGTTTGTAGAGAATGGAACCTAACAGTAGGTCATCTCTGTGTTGGACTGCCAGCCATTTGGCCTTTGTAAGAATTGAGCATTGGTGTTCCCAGATATGTGCAGGATTATAAATCTACAGCTTTTATTTGCTGTAGTTTGAATGGAGGAAAGGAAGTGCAAAGGAATTATACACACTGTAATAGTATCCTAACATTTAGTTATACTATCCTTTGTAATATACCTTAACCTCTCCATTTACGCAGCACTACAAAGTAGAGCTGGAGGGGAGCTAAGGGGGGGGGGGGTCTAGTCTTTTAAAGGATATAAGGTCTGCCAGATCAGCAGACAGGATCTTGCATGTCCAATTTCATTTATAATTTTTTGCTGTTTGTTAACTGGGTGGGTGAGCAGGTCCACAGAAACCCAGTCCAATCCTGTATGACTGAGTTTGACTCCACCTGTCTGTTTACATATACTGCATAAGTCTCAGAAGTCATTTAATCAGTTAATGCTATCAAGTCACTCTCAAAAAGCAGCTATGTTTATTTATATGTACATTTTACAAGGATAATCCAACCATGCAAAACCCTCTTTACATTGGAGTCCTGGGGAGAAAAGCTCATTCTATTAGAATGTAAACACTAGACAATGTATTTATGTAAAATGAGAAAAAACATTAAAGGCAGCAGAATATGTATACCAGCAAACAGAAGATAATTAATGTAAAAATATAAAGCTTGTAGAAGGACAGAATACCAATCTGTTATAGCAGTTTTGTCACAAATCTATGCTACTGTATTTAAAATGGCACAATTTATATAGTCTGCTAGTTTTTAGAAACATAAGAGCAAAAGACATTCAGTGCCATGACCACTGTCTTATCTGTACTCAGTTCCAGCCGTGTGTCTTTGGTTTGCATTCCAGTTCTCTACCGTTTGCTGAAGCTTATGTTCAGATTCTGCTTGCAGTGGCACATTGTTTATGTGCAGTAGTTTTGTTAATCTATTCCCCCTAACCTGCCTGCTGATGTAGTAAGTTGCTTGTATGAAAAGGAGGGGTTCCGGAGCTGAACTCAGATGCACACCATCTCCTACTGGGAGCCCTCTGTGAGTCCAAATACTGTTCATACTTGTGGTCCTTGTACAATAGTCTGCACTAACTTACCAGTGTTTTCAGGACCATCATAGGACTGCCCAATTCATCTTTATTGGGAGCTCTTCATATGCTTTCTCCATGGCAGTATTTACCTTTTTGCCTTTTCTGAGTATCCAAGGATTTGCACTCGGCGATGTTTCATCTTACTTTATTCCCATTTTCAGTGCCCCTTGACTTCAGATGAAGCCATTCATGTTGATTCACCCTAGAGCTGAATACCTGCTGCTACTACCACTGCATCCTGTAGCACTGCCTGTAATAAAAAGTGACAAACAGTGCTACTACCAATACATACCATAGCATTGCCCATAATAAACAGCGAGATGCATTGCTGCTACCACTACATCTTGTAGCATGCCTGTAATAAACAGCAACAGGCAGTGCTACTAGCACTACACCTTGTAGCACTGCCTGTAATAAACAGCGACAGGCAGTGCTACTAACACTACATCCTGTAGCACTGCCTGTCATTGTTTATTACATGACCTTTGCTTAAAAATCCTGTAATTGCCCTGTTCTCACCATAAGTTTTTGGGCATAGCCTTACAGACAAGTCTCCATCTGAAATATTGCCAGAAGATGTAAAAGATCAGATGGTAAATTTAGCGTGTTGTATAAAATCTACTTTTTGGCAAGGTAAGACAGTTGCATAGGACATCACTATCTATTCAGCATTCTCCTTCCAAAAACAAAGCAGAGAAGACCAGACCTCTTCTTCACTTTTTCCAGAGACAGAAGAAGCACAGTAAGTTGAAAATGTAAAGGATTCAATAGCCTGTATCCTTTTCTACTCTATTAAATTACACCTGTGAGTAATAGTTTTCACTCTACTTCAACAAGCATGGTGACCATTAAAGGCCATTAAAAGGAGGACATATATATTTAAAGCCAAAAGACAGTTTGCTGCATATTTCTGCATATACTGTTTATTATATATATTCCACGATGGTGCAGCAGTAGCATTCTTGCCTCACAGCAAGAGGTTCTCCCATTCGATTCTTGGCTGGAGTGCGGGGAGTGCCTTCTGTATGGAGTCTGCATGTCCTCCCTGCGGTTGGGTGGGCGTTCGAAAGATATGCGTTAAAGGGTGTGCATTCGTTGAAGGTTGGACGTCGAGCTGGCACCTCAGTGTTCGTGAAAATCTACTGCCAATCATTAGCAGACCAGAGTTCTGCTGTGGCGACCCCTAACAGGGAAAAGCCAAAAGACAACAACACTGAGATATATCCTTCCATTTAAAGCTGTAGCATTTTCTGAGACATTGATTCACTGCATGTTAAAACTGCCAGTTAGCACTGGAATTTGTCAAGCTCCACATGAATACTGAACTTTAGGGTTACTGACACAAAGAGCTGAGGAAAGTGGCAAGCATTGAGGCTACGTAAGGGAGCCTCATTCCACCTGTTTCAGGACAAACCTGCATAACACATTTATGCTCTTTATATAGTTTTTTTTCTGTTTTCAAAAGCACTGGTGTCTTGGATTCCATGGATTCTCTTCTATAACTGGTGAAAATGTAAAAAAAAAAAAAAAAGACATGATCTTGGCACCAACATAAGGCAAGGTACAGACAAATCAAAGCATATATGCCCTTTGTGAGACTTGTAAACTTAGTACTGTGCATTTTTGAATAATTATTTTGCTAAACCTCCTCCAGCCACAGTGAGGATGGATGGAGATTTATTGCAAGTAGATCAGACTGTAGCTCTTAATTATGTTTGCTACCACTCTTAAATTGGGTTGCCACCTTTTCAAATGCCCAAAGTGGGACATTTTTGGTACAAATGTCAAATTTTGCAGGGTAAAACATATCCATGGTCAGTACAAAGGACAGAACTTCACTTTTTTGCCTAAATAAAAGCTTATTCTTGTAGCATTTTAGTTCCTTATTCTATTTCGTATAACATTTAGGTGTTTCAGATACAGAATAACTGTTTTATGCAACTATTACATAAGATATAGGAAATAATTTTGTCCTAAAATCTCAGGACATTTGCCATTTTTTCAATTTTTTTGCAGGGCACAACTGCCCAAAGAGGGACTGTCCCTTGCAAAGTGGGACAGGTGGCAACCCTACGGTTCTAAAATTTTGGAGGTAGTACAGTCTGCTTTTGTTCCAAAAATTACTTAACTATGATTGTGAAAGCAAAAGACAGCAGCTAAATCCAGCCCTGACAATCTAAGTGAATGAGAGTGTGTGTGTATTCTGACTTCCTTTACACAAGGGCTTATACTGCCACTTATTTAAGACGTTGGTTCTGTTTCACACAAAGCAGTGAAGCACATAGGAAGTTTGTTAAAATTGTTTTGATGTTTTTGTAATGCTATAATACACATTATTGTATAATTGTCTGCTTACTATGCCAATACATCGCTAAATTATTTGTCAGATAATTGTTTTTGTCTTTCTCAGCAGAGACCTTGTGAAATGGAAAAAGTTGCAGACACTCGTGCAATAAAGCTGCCATCTTCCAAGGTTGTACCATCATCAGCAGTTATGGCTGCTGTGGTAGCAGAGGCTGTGAGGCCGGGAAATCTGCTACCAGCAGTTGAAGTACCTGAACTAATGGAAATTGGTAAGCCAGTCATCTGCCTTTGTGATAGAAATATTGAAGTTTCTGAGTGTGAGGTTGTATTTTGAGTTGTCTTACTGTAGTTGGATAGACTCAGAACACTATTTTGCTTTCTATATTGGGGAGTACTTTCCACCTTGAAGTATATATCTCTAGTTTTTTGAAAAACTAAGATGTGGCCAACAAAACTTCACAGTTTCCGTTCAAGGTATTTAAAGAGAATTCCCAGTGTACTGCTGTGTGAATTTCTGAATCATTGACATGTGCTATTACTTATTATTTGTTAGGCTGCAAGTGGTAATTTTCTGTCTTACTACTCACTTGGAAGATGTTATAAATTTAACTCACCTTGGCCTTTTTGGTCCTGACATTCCTGCCCCATACTGATGTTCTATTACATATAACTGGAGTGCAAGACCTTCCCTCTTTGGCATAACACTGTGGATTGATAAAATCGTCTTTAGATGAAAGTACTCATCCATTGAATAATAAAAGGATTTCAAAATCTTGGGTAGCTCACCTTACTGTTCTTGAAGAGGGGACTTGGTACATAGAGAAACTACCTAATGTCTGTGTTATGTGATATAGGTTGGCTTGACAAGAAACCAGATCTCTCTTTATTATTTGTTTTTAGATTTACTTTGGTATCTGTGCAGATAAGTGTGAAGGCACACCATATGGTGATCCCTACATGGATCATCACTGCAGTATAATGCCTTATACAACAGGGATTAGATACAAGCAGACTCCAGTCCTCCTGACCAAACTTCTTAAGCAGTCAACCATCCCCATGCTGGAGCTGCTCCCTACAATGGGAATAGCATGACAAACTCAGTCGGCAATGAAAGCAAAGAACAGTCAGCGCTTCCTGTTTTTCTGTTACTAGCTGTTGCAATGTGTGTATAATCACTTGTTCTTTGAAATTCAACATTTCCTCTAGACTATTTTAAAAATCTGTAAACACCCCAACTTATTTTTTTTCTTTTTCCATTTTACTACTTAGGGTTGCTGATTGCTGTGTTTTGATTACTTGATTTTTTGAGGGAATGTTTCAGCGTCCCCTGTTGTTCCTAGAAAATAATCACTAACGTGTGCTTTTTGTGACAGCTCCACCAAAAAACTGCTATTTACAGCACTTAGTTTGCTTGGCTGAAGAACACTAAGCCATCACTTATACGCACTATAATGCTTTCAATAAAAAGTTATTGCTACATTGCATTCATTGTCTCAGATGGGGTCTATATTAGAAGCATGAAAATGCTTCTGAGCAAATACAGAAACAGTGACACATATTTATTGAACTGCATTTAAGCAATTCGATGAATATGTCATAGGGCAAGGCGATAGTTGGCCAACTTCACAGAGTTGCCCTTTCCTTCCCTATAGTGCGATCTCGGAGTTGGTATATTTAGTTAGGGGGGTGTGGGGGGGACGAAGCCCCCACCTGTTTATGGTGTTAAATTATTTATTTATTTTTTTTGATGAATGGCCGCATAAGTTTTTTCCCTAGGGAAAAATGCAATTACATGGCCATTCGCTATTTTCAGGTTTCGTGCATTATATGTCGACTTTTATGTAGTTACACATGCACTTTCGGTCTTATAATATAGACCTGTCTCAGATGTACATCTTTTGTGGAACACAAAAACACTTTTTTGTGCTGGGACAAGATGTCTGTCCCTCCCCTAGATGAAGACCCCTCCCTGAGTGATAGGACAGAAAAAAGAAGCCCCACCCCCATGAGATAGAAGTTTGGGCAATATAAAATGGATATGCTAAGAAAATAACTGAAGAATCTGTTGACAGGTCATGGGTGGTCTTAGAGACCCCATCACTCATGACATAATCTCTAGAAAGGCATAGCCTTGTTTTTCTCCAATCTATCTGCCTGCATTATTACAGTGTCCTCCTGTCTTAGCTCTTTTCGAAGTAGATAGTGGGCTCCCTGGATCAGAAATCAGCCAGTCATATGTTAACTCAGTTACTGTACCACAGCCAATGGGCATTTCCTAGGGATTCTGTAAGGGAGAGCAACCTTAAATAGGATACAGATTTCTGCCTTGTAACTAGGTATTCCTCACCCTAAACAGATTCTTACAGTTTTAATCATATCTTCTACAGACGTGAGTGTGATTCCAGCTATAGACTTGTTCCTGAGCCTAAGAGGCCTTAAGTTGTATTGATATCTGACCCTTCATGGCCACTCCATTGGTGCATGGCTTTGCCTCAGACTTTCCAAACTAGAACAAAGTAAAGTAGAAATAGGAGGTAATCTCAGGAGGCACCCCTTTCCACCACCAAACATACACTCTTCTGTCAGGCATGGCACATTTAGTGAAAAGAGAATGGGTCTCTTTTCTGGAAGGTTCATCTGACTTAACAGCCAGAGGAGAAGGAGGAGGAAGATCTGGCCTATTTGGATGAGATGCACTCCTCCAGACTATGGCAAAGATGACATTGACATTTATGGCACTGCTTCAGGCTCTACAATAGGAAATATCTCCTTTGTGAAGAGCATGAACTTCATAATATAGCATTTTTCATGGGAGGTGTTAAAGATATTGCCCTACTTTCAAAAGAGGTACTTAGAACCTTTGGCCATGGAAGACTCCAACCCCACTGCTATTTCATTTGGTATTCAAGCCATCAAGCATGTGTTCAAGACAGACAGATTTCCATCCAATTGCATCCCCAAAACCAGAGCATTTTCCCAGTGTCCTGCACAGATACAAATAACTGCACAACAATTTTGTGTCAGATTCTGCCAATATATTGATGACATGGTCATGGGATCTAACCCAGTAAAAGTGAAAGCTGTTTTTTAACATTATACTTTATCCACCATTGGACTCAACCAGACCTTTGTGATTCTAAATTAAGGAGACAGCTCAGTCAGATGGAAAATATGAATATATATATATATACACACACACACACACACACACACACACACACACACACACACACACACACACACACACACCTTACAAAATAGGGACACATGCAATCTAATGTGGGTATGATGCTGTAGGTTCTTGGGCCATAGCTGGATAGCTACAATTGCCATTATTAGAAGGCATGACTGACACTGAATTCAGGTTTCCCCAATAATCTGATGAGACATTAAAAAAATGTTCTTTGGTCCTCCTTCCCAGGATATTTTAATATGCTGGTAGACAAGGGAAAACTGTGTCCCCAGTTAAACAAGCTTTTTTACTTCCCTACAGTACAAGTCCTACTATGAAACAAAGGTGTTTTTTTTAAAAAAAAAAAGACTATCTGAAATGAAGTGGTAGTCTTGGATAGGAAGGTGACAAGGAAGGCAGCAAGTTGTTGGGTGAAGAAATAAATCCCTACCAGGTAATGAAGAAAATGTATAACAATGTCTACAGTATGACTTCTCCTACCCTTTATATTCTGTTACCCTCCTGAGCAGAATACTTTCCATTTTCAAGCAGTATAAGTGAAACTATGTATAGAGGCCACAAGACAGAATTCAGTGTCAGCCCCCCCCCTTTACCACACACACGCACACACACATATACACACATACTCTGCACAACCTTCTCAGATTATCCCTCAATTTAATGGAAAAGCTCCTAATATGTGGAGCTACATAGAGTATCCTCAAAGAGAAGAAGAGCAAATTTTTGTACTCAATGTTCTTGTTGTTCTGACCCTGGACACCTATCTAGATGTGTCTAGCCTGAACAAAATTATGCTGGAAGATATGCTCATGCTTTTGGTAGCTGTGGTTATGAGGGACAGCAGCCTTCACTTTCCCATCTGTGAGTATCACTGGCAGTTCTTCATATTTGCTGTGGGATCAAACTTAAATCAGTTTACTTCTGTCCCATTTGGGCCTTCCACAGTGCCTATGGTCTTTACAAACTCTTAGGGAGATTCACATCTCCCTCTTCCTATGTGAGTGATTTATATAAAGTTCCTTGAAGGAGGAGTTCTATTGTTTCTTAACTTATATCTCACTCTGCCAATCCAATCTGGAGGTTTCATTCACTCTACAGAATTCAGTCCTGACATCATCTTCCAACATGGCCTTGTGGAAGGCAGTTTTGGATACAAGAGCAGGAAGGATGCTATTGCCAGTGGGAGAAATTTCTTCACTTACATCAGTTATTCATTCCATTTGACCAGAAGAGCTGTCTGACAACCTCCATTACATGTCACCCTGAGTCCCGCTGCTTCCTTTTGCAAAGCCACACATGACAAAATACAAAAGTAACTCAGTGTTGGCACAACATTGTGGATCTTTGGCACAGCAAATTACTATTATTCTCAATATCAGAAAGAAATATTGGTAGTGGGCAAAGCAGATGAAAACCAATGCAGGACTCCCTTGTTGTAGCTCCATATTCCACTCAGCCTCACATAGTGTCTGAAGGATACACACAGTGGACCTAGATGTAGGGAAGTGTAGTAGTAAGCTCAGATCCAAGTACATAAATATAAGGTAGATAATGGTCGTAATTTATGCACCACAGACTTATAGATCACTGTTTCAGCTAGTCACCCTGAAAACGTGACAGACAACATTGCAGTAATATGGTGCATCTGAAAAAATGGGAGCACCCACTATTTACCTTCAATATGGTTAACATTCCCATTGAGTAGAAATTCATAAGGACCTTAAATGTCCTCCAGGCAGACCTATTGTGTCAAGTCATGGATCTTTGACTGAGCCCATCTTGGCTTTTCTTACTAAATATTTAAGCCCGCTCTGAGCCCTTTCTTATTTGCAGTGGTGATGGACAGGTTGACAGACGAGATCAGACAGGAGTCCCCATGGACTATGATGTTTGCAGATGACATTGTGATCTGTAGTGAGAGTAGGGAACAGGTGGTAGAGACCCTGGAGGGATGGAGATATGCTCTAGAGAGAAGAGGAATGAAGGTCAGCAGGACTAATACAGAATATATGTGTGTGATTGAGATGGAGGATAGAAGAATGGTGAGGATGCAAGGAGTAGAGGTGGCTAAGGTGGATAAGTTTAAATACTTGGGGTCAATAGTTTAGAGTAACGGTGAGTGTGGAAGAGAGGTGAAGAAGAGAGTACAGGCAGGATGGAGTGGGTGGAGAAGAGTGTCAGTTGTGATTTGTGACAGACGAGTACCTGTAAGAGTGAAAGGGAAGGTCTACAAGAGGGTAGTGAGACCAGCTATGTTATATGGGTTGGAGACAGTGGCACTGACAAAAAGGCAGGAGTTTGAGCTGGATGTGGCAGAGTTAAAGATGTTCAGATTTGCACTGGGTGTGATGAGGGTGGACAGGATTAGGAATAAGTATATTAGAGGGTTAGCCCAGGTTGGAAGGTTTGGATACAAAGCCAGAGAGGCAAGATTACGTTGGTTTGGACATGTGCTGAGGAGGGATGCTGAGTATATTGGGAAAAAGATGCTAAGGATGAAGCTACCAGGTAACAGGAAAAGAGGAAGGCCTAAGATAAGGTTTATGGATGTGGTGAGAGAGGACATGCAGGTGGTTGGTGTGACAGAGCAAGATGCAGAGGACAGGAAGAAATGGAAACAGGTGATCCGCTGTGGTGACCCCTAATGGGAACAGCCGAAAGAAGATGATGATTGATTGGTGTTCAATCTAGAATTAAGGATACAACAGAATTCTTAAATATTGTGAAAGAAATGCAATTAGAAACATCTTGGTATATATTTACATTGGACATAAAATCTTTATATACCAATATCCCAAACTGGGCAGGGCTGATGGCTGTGGATTTTTGGTTAAATAAGTTATGTATTTACAGCCCAGGATTTAATATGTTTTTGCTCTGTATGAATGTTTTAACCAAAAATTTATTTTATTTTGATTGGAATTGTTACCTGCAGCTAAAGGGTACAGCTATGGGGGCTTCCTTTGCCCCCTTTTATGCTGACTTTTTTATGAGATGTGTTGAAGAACAACTAATCTATGATTTCAGCCACAATATTTATATGGATGAGATGGATATTTGACATAATTTTCTTACAATTGTTGGCTTGTATGGAAATGTGATGTCACATATTTAAATAATTTTTGCAATATTTAAATGACAACAAATGGGGCATACAGTTTACTATTTCTTTTGATATTAAACAGATCTAATTTTTGGATGTAAAAATTATGAAAAATGATGATGGTACACTTGACACTTCCCTTTATCAGAAAGATTTCCATTATAATTGTTTTTTGGATATCAATAGTTGTCATCAATCACATATCATATGCGGGTTAAGAGGATTTGTTTTTCTAAAACAGAGTTAGAAAAACACAATGATGAACTTGTCAACAAGTTCTTAGCAAGGGGATACAATAGGTCTGCTATACATGAAGCTCAGAATTTGGTTATTCAATGGCTAGAAATTCACTGTTACAATATAAAAGTGAAGAAAAATCTGACACTTATATTCATTTTGTAACCAGTTTTGGTACAAATACCCATTTTTTTATGATTTAATTAATAAATACCGGGGAATCCTTCAGGGCTGATCATAAGCTAGCCAAACTTTTGCCAACATGTCATTGCTTTACCTATAGATGAGGTAAAGCCATTAGAAATTATTTAATTAATTTAAAAAAATCTTATATGGGTTTTAGCAAACAACTTCCCTTGGAAGGTAGACTGATATTTGTATGTTTTCCATGTGGTCCTCATACAGCTTATAAACATGTTTTGAAAATTACCAGGAACAAAGTCACCACTTCATGAGTGCCTCTCCCTATGATAGTTAAAGCAATAAAGTACAAAATAAATGCCGGGAAGGCGTAGTGGCAGAAATCAATTTCTCGCATAAACTACACGGACATATATTCAGGATGTATAACTCTATAAGCCCTTCGGCACGACAAAAGCAATAATCCACAAGCAGTAGTCAGTCTCTCACATAAGCTGCACGAGCCTATGTTAAGATATATTACTCTCTTTCGAAAAGCCTTTCGGCACGACAAAAACAATAATCCACAAGCAGTATTCACTTCACATGGGATATTCAAGAATGACTCCTGCTCTATTTCAAAGAGCTTTATTGAATGTAAAATAGGCTAGCGCTTTCACCCAAAGACTTCCTCAGGCCATTAAAACATGAACAAAATTAAATACCTTTATCCACATTTCTATTACAATTAAAGTTGACATCACTTCCTGCCTTTGCATTAATTAATGTTATTTCATACAAATCAACTCATTAAAAATGACAGCATAATCACTCTATCTGCGCTTTTCATTATCATTGTAAATATTAAAAGTATTGAATAAAAACTTTCATAAAGGAAAAAATAAAAATAATATTTTAATGTAATAATATATTACACGTTTTAATTCATTTATTCCTTATATTATAAATTGCATAATACTTGCAATAAAACTCGTTTATAAAAATGTTTATAAAAAAATATATGTTAATTTTATAAAAATATATATATTCGTCTGATTTTATCTGTTATTATACTTTCATTCCACTCTGATGCTAGTTATATACATACATATTTTTACATTAAACTGGTGAAACAAGACTGGAAAAGCAGAACGACTCGTCCCTTAAAAACGGAACCATGACAACTGAGGAACAGGAGGAACTGCCCAGTACTCTTTTTGTCTGGCAGTAATCAAACTGTCCAAGGTAGGACCGCCTGACCGGGTGCGAACGCACGGACAAAGTATCAGCCCCAACGCTACCTCAAACTCAGCCCAAGGAACTGCCCAGTACTCTTTTTGTCTGGCAGTAATCAAACTGTCCAAGGTAGGACCGCCTGACTGGGTGCGAACACACGGACAAAGTCTCAGCCCCAACGCTACCTCAAACTCAGCCCAAGGAACTGCCCAGTACACTTTTTGTCTGGCAGTAATCAAACTGTCCAAGGTAGGACCGCCTGACCGGGTGCGAATGCACGGACAAAGTCTCAGCCCCAACGCTACCTCAAACTCAGCCCAAGGAACTGCCCAGTACTCTTTTTGTCTGGCAGTAATCAAACTGTCCAAGGTAGGACCGCCTGACCGGGTGCGAACGCACGGACAAAGTCTCAGCCCCAACGCTACCTCAAACTCAGCCCAAGGTTAATAGATACTGTTAACAAAGTATTTAAATGAAATTACTATTGACGAGCCAATTATAGGGTTCAAACACAGCAGCCACCATCCAAAACTATAATAATACCTTTAACCTGGCACTATTTCGCTCCAAAATTGTAGTAAGCAGAGCCCAAAATAGTCCAGGCTTGTAAAACTCCTAAATTAAGAAACAGGACTCTGCACCAGAAGTCCGCAAACTCTGAGATTGGGTTTGCCTCCGTGATTGGGATTGCCCTCCTCCCTCTGACATCAGCAAAGTTATATATCCCCTCCAGTTTCCGCCATTTCTCTAACGCTGCTGTGTTCCTGACCCACTTGGCCGCCTAAAAAAAAAAAAAAAAAAAACTGGGTATGTGCTATGTTGTTACTATTACAGCGTTTGTTTTTGATTTACTGCACTAGCGACTGCTATGAGAATCTATGTTGCTGTAAAATTACTATGTATTGCTTGTAAACCTTACTAAACCTACCTACATGATATCATACTGCACGTGTTTTGGTTGTACTCCACTAGCGACTGCTAAATAACAATGTTTGTTTGGTAATTTCGCCCTGAGCTGTAGCGTGTTTCCAATACGAAAAGAACCTGTTGTAGTGTTGTTTGGATACTCCACCAGCGACTGCTAAGAGAGTCTATGTTGATGCTAGTTTACTATGTTTTTGCTCGTAAATCATACTCAACCTGCCTATAGGAGATTGCAAGTGTTTTGGTTGTACTCCACTAGGACTACTAAGCATCAATGTTTGTTTGGAAATTTAGCTCTGAACTGTAATGTGTTTTGCTAGGCTAAAACAAACTGTTGTAGTGTCTCTTGGAAATCTCTGCTAGAGCTAGCGACAGGTCGAGAAGGGTAAATTTGTAACTCGACACCAAGCTACCTCAAGCTTACTTGCAACTAACAAATAATTACACTTACTGCAACTTGCCTTACTCCCTATCAGTAGCGTACCTATAGAACGCAATACGCTGCTAATGTATAGCAAAATAGCTAGTAATTAGTCGCTAGATCTACAGCTACATTTACTACTTATTTTCATATGTTTAAAACTTACTTATTATACAGAGCCTCTCTCAACTCTAATGATGAATACACTACCTATAGTTTAACATTTGCTAACAGAATTCTGGTAATGCTTGAAGTATTACATGTGTATTCCTAATTGAAACGGTACTAATATAACACATTTTATTCTCCATTCAGGAACTGCCCAGTACTCTTTTTGTCTGGCAGTAATCAAACTGTCCAAGGTAGGACCGCCTGACCGGGTGCGAACGCACGGACAAAGTCTCAGCCCCAACGCTACCTCAAACTCAGCCCAAGGTTAATAGATACTGTTAACAAAGTATTTAAATGAAATTACTATTGACGAGCCAATTATAGGGTTCAAACACAGCAGCCACCATCCAAAACTATAATAATACCTTTAACCTGGCACTATTTCGCTCCAAAATTGTAGTAAGCAGAGCCCAAAATAGTCCAGGCTTGTAAAACTCCTAAATTAAGAAACAGGACTCTGCACCAGAAGTCCATAAACTCTGAGATTGGGTTTGCCTCCGTGATTGGGATTGCCCTCCTCCCTCTGACATCAGCAAAGTTATATATCCCCTCCAGTTTCCGCCATTTCTCTAACGCTGCTGTGTTCCTGACCCACTTGGCCGCCTAAAAAAAAAAAAAAAAAAAACTGGGTATGTGCTATGTTGTTACTATTACAGCGTTTGTTTTTGATTTACTGCACTAGCGACTGCTATGAGAATCTATGTTGCTGTAAAATTACTATGTATTGCTTGTAAACCTTACTAAACCTACCTACATGATATCATACTGCACGTGTTTTGGTTGTACTCCACTAGCGACTGCTAAATAACAATGTTTGTTTGGTAATTTCGCCCTGAGCTGTAGTGTGTTTCCAATACGAAAAGAACCTGTTGTAGTGTTGTTTGGATACTCCACCAGCGACTGCTAAGAGAGTCTATGTTGATGCTAGTTTACTATGTTTTTGCTCGTAAATCATACTCAACCTGCCTATATGAGATTGCAAGTGTTTTGGTTGTACTCCACTAGGACTACTAAGCATCAATGTTTGTTTGGAAATTTAGCTCTGAACTGTAATGTGTTTTGCTAGGCTAAAACAAACTGTTGTAGTGTCTCTTGAAATCTCTGCTAGAGCTAGCGACAGGTCGAGAAGGGTAAATTTGTAACTCGACACCAAGCTACCTCAAGCTTACTTGCAACTAACAAATAATTACACTTACTGCAACTTGCCTTACTCCCTATCAGTAGCGTACCTATAGAACGCCAATACGCTGCTAATGTATAACGCAAAATAGCTAGTAATTAGTCGCTAGATCTACAGCTACATTTACTACTTATTTTCATATGTCTAAAACTTACTTATTATACAGAGCCTCTCTCAACTCTAATGATGAATACACTACCTATAGTTTAACATTTGCTAACAGAATTCTGGTAATGCTTGAAGTATTACATGTGTATTCCTAATTGAAACGGTACTAATATAACACATTTTATTCTCCATTCAGGAACTGCCCAGTACTCTTTTTGTCTGGCAGTAATCAAACTGTCCAAGGTAGGACCGCCTGACCGGGTGCGAACGCACGGACAAAGTCTCAGCCCCAACGCTACCTCAAACTCAGCCCAAGGTTAATAGATACTGTTAACAAAGTATTTAAATGAAATTACTATTGACGAGCCAATTATAGGGTTCAAACACAGCAGCCACCATCCAAAACTATAATAATACCTTAAACCTGGCACTATTTCACTCCAAAATTGTAGTAAGCAGAGCCCAAAATAGTCCAGGTTTGTAAAACTCCTAAATTAAGAAACAGGACTCTGCACCAGAAGTCCGCAAACTCTGAGATTGGGTTTGCCTCCGTGATTGGGATTGCCCTCCTCCCTCTGACATCAGCAAAGTTATATATCCCCCTCCAGTTTCCGCCATTTCTCTAACGCTGCTGTGTTCCTGACCCACTTGGCCGCCTAAAAAAAAAAAAAAAAAAAACTGGGTATGTGCTATGTTGTTACTATTACAGCGTTTGTTTTTGATTTACTGCACTAGCGACTGCTATGAGAATCTATGTTGCTGTAAAATTACTATGTATTGCTTGTAAACCTTACTAAACCTACCTACATGATATCATACTGCACGTGTTTTGGTTGTACTCCACTAGCGACTGCTAAATAACAATGTTTGTTTGGTAATTTCGACCTGAGCTGTAGCGTGTTTCCAATACGAAAAGAACCTGTTGTAGTGTTGTTTGGATACTCCACCAGCGACTGCTAAGAGAGTCCATGTTGATGCTAGTTTACTATGTTTTTGCTCGTAAATCATACTCAACCTGCCTATAGGAGGTTGCAAGTGTTTTGGTTGTACTCCACTAGGACTACTAAGCATCAATGTTTGTTTGGAAATTTAGCTCTGAACTGTAATGTGTTTTGCTAGGCTAAAACAAACTGTTGTAGTGTCTCTTGGAAATCTCTGCTAGAGCTAGCGACAGGTCGAGAAGGGTAAATTTGTAACTCGACACCAAGCTACCTCAAGCTTACTTGCAACTAACAAATAATTACACTTACTGCAACTTGCCTTACTCCCTATCAGTAGCGTACCTATAGAACGCCAATACGCTGCTAATGTATAACGCAAAATAGCTAGTAATTAGTCGCTAGATCTACAGCTACATTTACTACTTATTTTCATATGTTTAAAACTTACTTATTATACAGAGCCTCTCTCAACTCTAATGATGAATACACTACCTATAGTTTAACATTTGCTAACAGAATTCTGGTAATGCTTGAAGTATTACATGTGTATTCCTAATTGAAACGGTACTAATATAACACATTTTATTCTCCATTCAGGAACTGCCCAGTACTCTTTTTGTCTGGCAGTAATCAAACTGTCCAAGGTAGGACCGCCTGACCGGGTGCGAACGCACGGACAAAGTCTCAGCCCCAACGCTACCTCAAACTCAGCCCAAGGTTAATAGATACTGTTAACAAAGTATTTAAATGAAATTACTATTGACGAGCCAATTATAGGGTTCAAACACAGCAGCCACCATCCAAAACTATAATAATACCTTTAACCTGGCACTATTTCGCTCCAAAATTGTAGTAAGCAGAGCCCAAAATAGTCCAGGCTTGTAAAACTCCTAAATTAAGAAACAGGACTCTGCACCAGAAGTCCGCAAACTCTGAGATTGGGTTTGCCTCCGTGATTGGGATTGCCCTCCTCCCTCTGACATCAGCAAAGTTATATATCCCCCTCCAGTTTCCGCCATTTCTCTAACGCTGCTGTGTTCCTGACCCACTTGGCCGCCTAAAAAAAAAAAAAAAAAAAACTGGGTATGTGCTATGTTGTTACTATTACAGCGTTTGTTTTTGATTTACTGCACTAGCGACTGCTATGAGAATCTATGTTGCTGTAAAATTACTATGTATTGCTTGTAAACCTTACTAAACCTACCTACATGATATCATACTGCACGTGTTTTGGTTGTACTCCACTAGCGACTGCTAAATAACAATGTTTGTTTGGTAATTTCGCCCTGAGCTGTAGTGTGTTTCCAATACGAAAAGAACCTGTTGTAGTGTTGTTTGGATACTCCACCAGCGACTGCTAAGAGAGTCTATGTTGATGCTAGTTTACTATGTTTTTGCTCGTAAATCATACTCAACCTGCCTATATGAGATTGCAAGTGTTTTGGTTGTACTCCACTAGGACTACTAAGCATCAATGTTTGTTTGGAAATTTAGCTCTGAACTGTAATGTGTTTTGCTAGGCTAAAACAAACTGTTGTAGTGTCTCTTGGAAATCTCTGCTAGAGCTAGCGACAGGTCGAGAAGGGTAAATTTGTAACTCGACACCAAGCTACCTCAAGCTTACTTGCAACTAACAAATAATTACACTTACTGCAACTTGCCTTACTCCCTATCAGTAGCGTGCCTATAGAACGCCAATACGCTGCTAATGTATAACGCAAAATAGCTAGTAATTAGTCGCTAGATCTACAGCTACATTTACTACTTATTTTCATATGTCTAAAACTTACTTATTATACAGAGCCTCTCTCAACTCTAATGATGAATACACTACCTATAGTTTAACATTTGCTAACAGAATTCTGGTAATGCTTGAAGTATTACATGTGTATTCCTAATTGAAACGGTACTAATATAACACATTTTATTCTCCATTCAGGAACTGCCCAGTACTCTTTTTGTCTGGCAGTAATCAAACTGTCCAAGGTAGGACCGCCTGACCGGGTGCGAACGCACGGACAAAGTCTCAGCCCCAACGCTACCTCAAACTCAGCCCAAGGTTAATAGATACTGTTAACAAAGTATTTAAATGAAATTACTATTGACGAGCCAATTATAGGGTTCAAACACAGCAGCCACCATCCAAAACTATAATAATACCTTAAACCTGGCACTATTTCACTCCAAAATTGTAGTAAGCAGAGCCCAAAATAGTCCAGGTTTGTAAAACTCCTAAATTAAGAAACAGGACTCTGCACCAGAAGTCCATAAACTCTGAGATTGGGTTTGCCTCCGTGATTGGGATTGCCCTCCTCCCTCTGACATCAGCAAAGTTATATATCCCCCTCCAGTTTCCGCCATTTCTCTAACGCTGCTGTGTTCCTGACCCACTTGGCCGCCTAAAAAAAAAAAAAAAAAAAACTGGGTATGTGCTATGTTGTTACTATTACAGCGTTTGTTTTTGATTTACTGCACTAGCGACTGCTATGAGAATCTATGTTGCTGTAAAATTACTATGTATTGCTTGTAAACCTTACTAAACCTACCTACATGATATCATACTGCACGTGTTTTGGTTGTACTCCACTAGCGACTGCTAAATAACAATGTTTGTTTGGTAATTTCGACCTGAGCTGTAGCGTGTTTCCAATACGAAAAGAACCTGTTGTAGTGTTGTTTGGATACTCCACCAGCGACTGCTAAGAGAGTCCATGTTGATGCTAGTTTACTATGTTTTTGCTCGTAAATCATACTCAACCTGCCTATAGGAGGTTGCAAGTGTTTTGGTTGTACTCCACTAGGACTACTAAGCATCAATGTTTGTTTGGAAATTTAGCTCTGAACTGTAATGTGTTTTGCTAGGCTAAAACAAACTGTTGTAGTGTCTCTTGGAAATCTCTGCTAGAGCTAGCGACAGGTCGAGAAGGGTAAATTTGTAACTCGACACCAAGCTACCTCAAGCTTACTTGCAACTAACAAATAATTACACTTACTGCAACTTGCCTTACTCCCTATCAGTAGCGTACCTATAGAACGCCAATACGCTGCTAATGTATAACGCAAAATAGCTAGTAATTAGTCGCTAGATCTACAGCTACATTTACTACTTATTTTCATATGTTTAAAACTTACTTATTATACAGAGCCTCTCTCAACTCTAATGATGAATACACTACCTATAGTTTAACATTTGCTAACAGAATTCTGGTAATGCTTGAAGTATTACATGTGTATTCCTAATTGAAACGGTACTAATATAACACATTTTATTCTCCATTCAGGAACTGCCCAGTACTCTTTTGTCTGGCAGTAATCAAACTGTCCAAGGTAGGACCGCCTGACCGGGTGCGAACGCACGGACAAAGTCTCAGCCCCAACGCTACCTCAAACTCAGCCCAAGGTTAATAGATACTGTTAACAAAGTATTTAAATGAAATTACTATTGACGAGCCAATTATAGGGTTCAAACACAGCAGCCACCATCCAAAACTATAATAATACCTTTAACCTGGCACTATTTCGCTCCAAAATTGTAGTAAGCAGAGCCCAAAATAGTCCAGGCTTGTAAAACTCCTAAATTAAGAAACAGGACTCTGCACCAGAAGTCCGCAAACTCTGAGATTGGGTTTGCCTCCGTGATTGGGATTGCCCTCCTCCCTCTGACATCAGCAAAGTTATATATCCCCTCCAGTTTCCGCCATTTCTCTAACGCTGCTGTGTTCCTGACCCACTTGGCCGCCTAAAAAAAAAAAAAAACTGGGTATGTGCTATGTTGTTACTATTACAGCGTTTGTTTTTGATTTACTGCACTAGCGACTGCTATGAGAATCTATGTTGCTGTAAAATTACTATGTATTGCTTGTAAACCTTACTAAACCTACCTACATGATATCATACTGCACGTGTTTTGGTTGTACTCCACTAGCGACTGCTAAATAACAATGTTTGTTTGGTAATTTCGCCCTGAGCTGTAGTGTGTTTCCAATACGAAAAGAACCTGTTGTAGTGTTGTTTGGATACTCCACCAGCGACTGCTAAGAGAGTCTATGTTGATGCTAGTTTACTATGTTTTGCTCGTAAATCATACTCAACCTGCCTATATGAGATTGCAAGTGTTTTGGTTGTACTCCACTAGGACTACTAAGCATCAATGTTTGTTTGGAAATTTAGCTCTGAACTGTAATGTGTTTTGCTAGGCTAAAACAAACTGTTGTAGTGTCTCTTGGAAATCTCTGCTAGAGCTAGCGACAGGTCGAGAAGGGTAAATTTGTAACTCGACACCAAGCTACCTCAAGCTTACTTGCAACTAACAAATAATTACACTTACTGCAACTTGCCTTACTCCCTATCAGTAGCGTGCCTATAGAACGCCAATACGCTGCTAATGTATAGCATAAAATAGCTAGTAATTAGTCGCTAGATCTACAGCTACATTTACTACTTATTTTCATATGTTTAAAACTTACTTATTATACAGAGCCTCTCTCAACTCTAATGATGAATACACTACCTATAGTTTAACATTTGCTAACAGAATTCTGGTAATGCTTGAAGTATTACATGTGTATTCCTAATTGAAACGGTACTAATATAACACATTTTATTCTCCATTCAGGAACTGCCCAGTACTCTTTTTGTCTGGCAGTAATCAAACTGTCCAAGGTAGGACCGCCTGACCGGGTGCGAACGCACGGACAAAGTCTCAGCCCCAACGCTACCTCAAACTCAGCCCAAGGTTAATAGATACTGTTAACAAAGTATTTAAATGAAATTACTATTGACGAGCCAATTATAGGGTTCAAACACAGCAGCCACCATCCAAAACTATAATAATACCTTAAACCTGGCACTATTTCACTCCAAAATTGTAGTAAGCAGAGCCCAAAATAGTCCAGGTTTGTAAAACTCCTAAATTAAGAAACAGGACTCTGCACCAGAAGTCCGCAAACTCTGAGATTGGGTTTGCCTCCGTGATTGGGATTGCCCTCCTCCCTCTGACATCAGCAAAGTTATATATCCCCCTCCAGTTTCCGCCATTTCTCTAACGCTGCTGTGTTCCTGACCCACTTGGCCGCCTAAAAAAAAAAAAAACTGGGTATGTGCTATGTTGTTACTATTACAGCGTTTGTTTTGATTTACTGCACTAGCGACTGCTATGAGAATCTATGTTGCTGTAAAATTACTATGTATTGCTTGTAAACCTTACTAAACCTACCTACATGATATCATACTGCACGTGTTTTGGTTGTACTCCACTAGCGACTGCTAAATAACAATGTTTGTTTGGTAATTTCGACCTGAGCTGTAGCGTGTTTCCAATACTGAAAAGAACCTGTTGTAGTGTTGTTTGGATACTCCACCAGCGACTGCTAAGAGAGTCCATGTTGATGCTAGTTTACTATGTTTTTGCGTAAATCATACTCAACCTGCCTATAGGAGGTTGCAAGTGTTTTGGTTGTACTCCACTAGGACTACTAAGCATCAATGTTTGTTTGGAAATTTAGCTCTGAACTGTAATGTGTTTTGCTAGGCTAAAACAAACTGTTGTAGTGTCTCTTGGAAATCTCTGCTAGAGCTAGCGACAGGTCGAGAAGGGTAAATTTGTAACTCGACACCAAGCTACCTCAAGCTTACTTGCAACTAACAAATAATTACACTTACTGCAACTTGCCTTACTCCCTATCAGTAGCGTACCTATAGAACGCCAATACGCTGCTAATGTATAGCATAAAATAGCTAGTAATTAGTCGCTAGATCTACAGCTACATTTACTACTTATTTTCATATGTTTAAAACTTACTTATTATACAGAGCCTCTCTCAACTCTAATGATGAATACACTACCTATAGTTTAACATTTGCTAACAGAATTCTGGTAATGCTTGAAGTATTACATGTGTATTCCTAATTGAAAGCGGTACTAATATAACACATTTTATTCTCCATTCAGGAACTGCCCAGTACTCTTTTTGTCTGGCAGTAATCAAACTGTCCAAGGTAGGACCGCCTGACCGGGTGCGAACGCACGGACAAAGTCTCAGCCCCAACGCTACCTCAAACTCAGCCCAAGGTTAATAGATACTGTTAACAAAGTATTTAAATGAAATTACTATTGACGAGCCAATTATAGGGTTCAAACACAGCAGCCACCATCCAAAACTATAATAATACCTTAAACCTGGCACTATTTCACTCCAAAATTGTAGTAAGCAGAGCCCAAAATAGTCCAGGTTTGTAAAACTCCTAAATTAAGAAACAGGACTCTGCACCAGAAGTCCGCAAACTCTGAGATTGGGTTTGCCTCCGTGATTGGGATTGCCCTCCTCCCTCTGACATCAGCAAAGTTATATATCCCCCTCCAGTTTCCGCCATTTCTCTAACGCTGCTGTGTTCCTGACCCACTTGGCCGCCTAAAAAAAAAAAAAAAAAAAACTGGGTATGTGCTATGTTGTTACTATTACAGCGTTTGTTTTTGATTTACTGCACTAGCGACTGCTATGAGAATCTATGTTGCTGTAAAATTACTATGTATTGCTTGTAAACCTTACTAAACCTACCTACATGATATCATACTGCACGTGTTTTGGTTGTACTCCACTAGCGACTGCTAAATAACAATGTTTGTTTGGTAATTTCGACCTGAGCTGTAGCGTGTTTCCAATACGAAAAGAACCTGTTGTAGTGTTGTTTGGATACTCCACCAGCGACTGCTAAGAGAGTCCATGTTGATGCTAGTTTACTATGTTTTTGCTCAGAATCATACTCAACCTGCCTATAGGAGGTTGCAAGTGTTTTGGTTGTACTCCACTAGGACTACTAAGCATCAATGTTTGTTTGGAAATTTAGCTCTGAACTGTAATGTGTTTTGCTAGGCTAAAACAAACTGTTGTAGTGTCTCTTGGAAATCTCTGCTAGAGCTAGCGACAGGTCGAGAAGGGTAAATTTGTAACTCGACACCAAGCTACCTCAAGCTTACTTGCAACTAACAAATAATTACACTTACTGCAACTTGCCTTACTCCCTCTCAGTAGCGTACCTATAGAACGCCAATACGCTACTAATGTATAACGCAAAATAGCTAGTAATTAGTCGCTAGATCTACAGCTACATTTACTACTTATTTTCATATGTTTAAAACTTACTTATTATACAGAGCCTCTCTCAACTCTAATGATGAATACACTACCTATAGTTTAACATTTGCTAACAGAATTCTGGTAATGCTTGAAGTATTACATGTGTATTCCTAATTGAAACGGTACTAATATAACACATTTTATTCTCCATTCAGGAACTGCCCAGTACTCTTTTTGTCTGGCAGTAATCAAACTGTCCAAGGTAGGACCGCCTGACCGGGTGCGAACGCACGGACAAAGTCTCAGCCCCAACGCTACCTCAAACTCAGCCCAAGGTTAATAGATACTGTTAACAAAGTATTTAAATGAAATTACTATTGACGAGCCAATTATAGGGTTCAAACACAACAGCCACCATCCAAAACTATAATAATACCTTTAACCTGGCACTATTTCGCTCCAAAATTGTAGTAAGCAGAGCCCAAAATAGTCCAGGCTTGTAAAACTCCTAAATTAAGAAACAGGACTCTGCACCAGAAGTCCGCAAACTCTGAGATTGGGTTTGCCCCGCTCCACTTCGCCCTCGCTTCGCTCGGGCTCGCTCCGCTCCCCACCCTGCCCCCTTATCTCACCCGCCCCCACTACCTCTAGATTTATAGCCACCTGGCCACTCCTACTTCCTCTCCCACCCACAAGACTTCCTCCCTACCAACTCCCGCCCCCTGCACACTATCACTATGCCCAAGCCAATAGGGATAATTATCCTACTTATCCCACCACTCATTTTATTACCCTATCTCTTAACAAGTTATGAACACCTGTCCTTATCAGGCTTCCACTACCCAAATTATCACACAAGTTCCCCCTCCCCACCACCTATAAACGAATTCTTCCCCCATCATACAACCCCCAAAACAATAAAACTTAGTGATCCTTACCTAAAAAAGCAACACCATATAACTACCAAAACAAAACTAGGTCTAAAATTACTATCCAAAGTTCTAAAATTAATAGCATACCTAAGGAAAAACATCACCAAAGATGGAGATATCCATCCCAACCCAGGCCCTACCAGATCAACAGAGCCCACTCAACATCCAATCTCCCTTAGACCAGCTAACTCTCTACTCATCTGTCACTTAAACATAAGAAGTCTGAACAACAAGGTTCACAACTTACATGCCATGCTTGCAACCTACTTACCTGACATCATGTGTCTAACTGAAACTTGGCTTAAACCATCAACCAAAGACAATCAGATAATGTCACCTGGGTTCAACATACTCAGAGCTGACCGCTTAAAGAAAAGAGGAGGTGGGATAGCTGTCCTTTATAAAAATACGCTAAACATCCTAACTCACCCCAAACAACCACCGCAGGTTGCAAATGCTGAAATATTAGCTCTAAAAATACAACTAAATAAACTAAAAAGCATAAACCTAATAGTTACCTATATACCCCCAGGGAAAAATATTGAAACTTTAGAAGCCATCTTAAACTGGATAGATAACAACTATCCACAAGAAACAATAGTCCTGGGAGATGTTAACATAGATTGGAACCAATGCTCTGCACAGCCCAATCCTACTTCTTTAAATCTCCATGGTTTCTCTCAGGTTATAACCACTACCACCAGACTAGGTAACAATAAACAAAAAGAAAGCATACTTGACTGGGTACTCGTCAAGGAGCACCCCCAAAAATATACCCCGGGGACTCTCCCCAATGATCTTAGTGATCATATGCTTACTTACATTAGGAAAGATAACCCACCCAATGCTAGCATGCCAGTCTATAGAACAGTCAGAAACAAAAAAAAATTTGATCCTCTAAAATTTAACATGGCACTCAAATACTGTAACTGGTCAACATTGAAATCCCTTCCCCTAGACGAGGCAGTCTCACATTTTAATGAAACATTCCTTACCCTACTTGACTCTCATGCTCCCAAAAGGGTATCTAGAATCAAAACTCACATAGCACCCTGGCTAACCACAGAAACCAAAACCAAATTAATTAATAGGGATAAAGCATGGAACAAATGGCGTACTACCAAGTTACCACTAGACCGGATCATCTTCCAGCAAATGAGAAATGAAACTAAAAAGGCCACCACCCAAGATAAGAAAAACTACTTTCACCACCTACAAAACAAAAACCAAAAGAACCCTCAAAAATTCTGGGCAGGATTGAACAAACTTCTCCAACCAGGAAAATCCACCACTCCTACCCCAGAAACTCTATCTGATAAGAACCAAGAAGAAGTAGCTAACAACTTTAATACCTTCTTCACCGAAACAATTCAGTTACTAGCTAACCAGCTACCTGCCCCCTCTACCACACCTAACAATACGACACCCAACTCTGCACTATCCTTTAACCTCCAACCCATATCCACTGCCTTCATCCGATCCTGCTTGAAAAAACTAAAGCCAACTACCCTCTCAGCTGATCTTCTACCTGCAGAATACCTGCAAATTGCTGCAGATGTCATAGCATACCCCATTTCAATATTAATTAACAGAACCATTACTGAGTCCACTATCCCAGCAATCTGGAAAATATCTTACGTCATACCTCTTCATAAAGGAGGAACATCCACCGAACTCTCTAACTATAGACCAATTGCCATACTATCACCACTTGCCAAAATTATGGAAAAGTGTGTGCATAACCAACTCATGTCCTATCTCACCCAAAACAAGCTACTAACTGATTGTCAGCATGGATTTAGACCCCACCATAGCACGACTACTGCCCTCCTCTCTTTCACAGAGAAAATTAACCATAACCGGAATAACAAAAATATCGCCTCAGCTCTCTTTCTAGATATGTCGAAAGCTTTCGACATGGTAAACCACCAGTTACTTCTCAAAACCTTAGCAACCTTACATCTAGACACCCAAGTCCTAAACTGGTTTCAGGCCTACCTCGTTGGCAGACAACAGGCAGTTATGTGGCAGAACAAACTCTCCTGCCTATTACCGAACAGTATAGGCGTACCTCAAGGGTCCATCTTAGGACCTCTTCTGTTCTCAATATTCATAAATGACCTCCATTCAGTTATCCCCGAAGCCACCTGCATCCAATATGCAGATGACTCAACTCTCATCTGTTCTAATCCTATCCTTGACAACCTTCTAATAACCACCCAACACTGCTTTACCAAAGTTGAAAATTGGCTAACTGACCATCAACTCATCTTAAACCCAAAAAAAACCCAACTTCTTCTTTTCCACCCAACCAACCCAACACCTTTCACACACTTTACCATTCAATCCAACAATGGTACCATTATTTCTCCTACTACCAACGCTAAACTATTAGGTGTAATCATCGACAATAAACTACGATTTGACACCCACATCAACCAAACTATTAAAATGGTTAACAAAAAACTAGGTTCTTTATATAGGTTAAAAACCTTCCTAACTCCAGCCGCTAGGCTAGCTACTGCCCGCTCGCACCTCCTATCCACCCTACTATACGCCTCCCCAATCCTTACGAACCTCAACAAGTCTGACCTCAATCGTCTCTCCACTTCTTATAACCACATTGCTAGATTCATCACTGCCCTACCCTATAGAACACACCATTGCATTAGCCTGAAAAAACTTGACTGGCCAGAACTCCCTAATCTTCTACTGGAATACCAACTCATAGAAGCCTTTAAAATCCTGAAACATCCAGATAACACCCCTGCACTAAAGAACATCCTAACCCCTTACTCCAACCTAAGTTCTCTTCGCTCATCTAACAAACTCTTAATACAAACTTGCAAGTCCCATAACCTAGGCGGCGATTCACTGTACTCCAATATTATTGGCAAGGTATGGAATTCTACTCCCTATAAGCTTACGTCCCTACCATCACTAGCTCTATTCAAAAAAGAACTAAAAATCCACTATAAATCACATTGGCTCTGTCCATGTACAAACCCTGACTAACTTTCACATGAGCAATTCCTACAAGTAGGCAATTTTTGTATTATTCAACTAAGTGTGAATTAACCAGAATGTAATGTAATGTAATCATTTGTACCTTCTATTGTAATAATCTTCTCACTCTGAATACAATGTAATATGTCTTTATGTCTTTTGTTTAACCCTGTTGGAGCTTTTCTCCCCGGGACTCCGCTGAAAATGGACATGTATCCAGTCGGACTATCCCGGTCAACAAATGTAAAATAAAATAAATAAATAAATAAACATACATTATATAAGTATCATGCATCATTAATTATTAATTATTACACTTAATTGTCATGGATAAGTACAAATTAGTTAATTCATAGTTTTCTAGCTTTTAATACCGGCTTGATAGGAATTCTATCATTTAGCCCAGGTAGGTGATCAGCCCTCATCCTAATAATCCATTTCATTTCATTCTTTTCAGTTCTATTCGTTACATCACCACGTCTGATAGTCACATAGTTATTCTGTATCACCATGAATTTAAATGTGTGATCCATAGATGTCTCTAATACATGTTTGGATAGGGCACTTTTATGTGATTTTATTTTTATATTATATAGGTGTTCTCTAATACGGTCCCTTAGTTGTCTATCTGTTTTGCCCACATAAAATGCAGGGCAATTTTTACAGGTAGCCAGATAGACGACGTGGGCTGTGTTACATGTAGCCTGTGCTGAGAATGTATAACACTGTCGAGTAATAGGATGAATAAACCTTGCTGTTTCATCAATAGATGTGCAGTATCTACATTTCTGGCAAGGCTTAGTTACACCAGTTGAACAATTTAGATGTCCATATCCTGCCCTATTTGGGCCACATAACTTTCTATATAAATTCATCTTATTTTTGTATGTAAATTTTGGGTTAATACCTATTACTTCTAGAATTCTGTGGTCCACTGTCAATATTCCCCAGTATTTTTGATATGCTTCTCGTATATGTGTCACATCCTGTGTGTGGTATATAATTGCCCTAACTTCTCCAAATTTTCCATTTCTATTATTGCTGTTATCTATTTCTTTTCCATTTATAATATCTGTGACTTGAGCCCTTTCGCCCCTGTCAGCAAAATATGGGTACACTACATTTTCTCTCATTTCTTCTACTTTCCTAAGTCCTTCATTAACTTCCCTTGGTTTCTATGATCTGTCCAATAGTTTTTGCTTCAAATCTGCAAGTTCATTCTTGTATCCTATATCTGTAGAGTTTAAGCGTGATACTCTCATTGCTTGTCCTCTAATTATATTTTTAAAAATGTATCCTGGGTGCATACTATTTCTATGCAATAGTGAATTCCTGTAACAATTTTTTCTATATATTCCAGTATTAAGGAGTCCACTAGATAACTTTTCCACATATACATCCAGGTATGGAATATAATTCGCTGATGCTTCCCTGGTAAATTTTAAGTAATGTGTCAATGAATTTACCTTTCCCAAGAATTCATTCAGTTCTTTCTCTTCTGAATTCCAAACAAGAAAAAGGTTGTCTACAAAATGTGTATAAAATTCTACATTTTGTTTGAATTCATTCATTTCAAACAGGTACCTCACCTCCCAATCTGCCATAACAAGATTGGCATAGCTGTTGGCACAAGAAGTGCCCATAGCTACGCCATCTTTTTGTATGTACGCTTGACTGTTGAATGTAAAGACGTTATTAGACAAAACCAGTTCCAATAAATCACATATCACATCAGTTTGAGCTGGTGTACTTGATTGATGTGCATGTAAACGCCTACGAATACAATCAGTTCCCTCCTTATTAGGAATGGTTGTAAATAATGATTGTACGTCTAATGTAACTAATGAATTGGTTCTTTCACTAGGAACCTTACGCATACAATCATATAGCATAATTAGGAACTGTTTAGTGTCTCTTAATATATAAGGATGTTTATTAACTACTGGTCTAAATACAGATTCAAGGTATAGAGATATAGGCTCAGTGACCCACCCTCTCCCTGCGACAATAGGTCGCATGGGTGGGTCTAGAGGATCTTTATGAATTTTGGGAACTCCTTGTATGCATGGTAGAGTAGGGTTATTGATCAGACAATAATTGAATAAGTTGTCATTAATCTTTCCTTGATTGTGCAATACATTTAATGTTATGGATACTGCTCATTATTTAGCATGTTATTCATACTCATAATATATCGTTCCATGTCCATTATAACCATAGGTCCGCCTTTATCAGCAGGCCTTATCATTATATTCTGGTCATTAGTCAATGCTCTCAGTGCCTCCCGCTCTTTAAATTTCAAATTACCAGACCATCTTTTATCCCTGTTCTTTTTTTCATTTTCATATAACTCCTGTTCTACTAATTTGGAATATGCATCAAGCAACAGATGCAAGTTAGGGATATATGTACTAGGTTTTTTAAAAGGATATCTCTCACTTTCATTCTTACCAAAGTCTAGTTTTAATTGTATGTTTTGTATAAATAGCTTTAAATCAACTATTGTCTCTGTTATATCACTTTTGGTAGATGGAATGAATGTAAGGCCTTTTTCCAAGACTGTGCATTCATCCAAAGTGAGTTCACTTTTAGAAATGTTCCATATCAGGGATTGTTGTTTCCTTGCCATATCTTTTTGAGTGTTGGTCCTACATACTCTTGGTCGGCTGCTCTCTTTTTCTGCTGTCCCCTGCTCATAGAGCGGTCCCTTCCCCTTCTCCACTGATCTACTATGGGGAAAGGGGCCTTATTGGAACTACCAGGCCCCAACTGAACTTGATTAATATTAAACACCTTTTTTCTCACTGATACTTCATTTGTATCTTGTTCTATTGTTTCTGTTAAGACGTCTAGATCTTTTACTGACGTCAATTCCTTGTCAATATAATTGTTGACTTTTAATTCAGGTGTTAATAAAGAAATTTCATCATTAACATTTTCATTATGTACTATTGCTGTTGTAACTATTACTTTCCCATTTTTATTTATATTATTACCTATTCTGCTAACTTCTATACCATTTTTATCATTAGCAGAACTTTCTAAATGGGTGTTATTTCTTTTATTGCCTGTAATACGTTTCACCCTTACCATCTTCTGTAACAGTTTTCACTTGGTTAGTTTTAGCATTGACCTTCAGCCAAGTGAAGACCTGTCCTCTATTAAAATCTTGTATATCCCTTCTAATTTTGTTTTGTTTCTGTTCTAATAGCTTTTTTTCATATAAATAAACATTATCCAGCAATTTTTCAAACATAGTATCAAGTACTTTACAAGGGTACAATTCATACAAATGCAGTTGTTGCTCTTTTACGCGCTCTCTCAAAGCTATTTCTTGTGACAGGAAATAGGCATTTAAAAGTTCCATATATCGTATACTTGTCTCTATGTTTATCTGTTGCCACATATACGATAGATCGGGATAAAGAGTACCTGTGGTCAGCATTTTTAATACGCGCAACCCACGTGGAATAATTTTCCGTTCTATGCAGACCTCGAAGTGCTGCCGTTGCAATTGAAGTCATTTTAACTTAATAAAATCAAGTTCCATTTGATTTAGGAGTGTTGATAAACCCTTATAGTCTATTTCAGCGGTGCCATCATCCATCGGTTGGGAAGTGACATCATATGCTAACAGGGGATTCATTTCTCCTGCGACTGCATTCTCAAATCTTGTTCTGCTGTTCCAGTTATCTTCCGGTTTATATGGCAGTTCAATAGATATTGTAGATGATTCTGCCATCCTCACGATGTGGTAGCAAATATAAAATATGAAAAATACCAGGAACAAAGTCACCACTTCGTGAGTGCCTCTCCCTATGATAGTTAAAGCAATAAAGTACAAAACAAATGTCGGGAAGGCATAGTGGCAGAAATCAATTTCTCGCATAAACTACATGGACATATATTCAGGATGTATAACTCTATAAGCCCTTCGGCACGACAGAAGCAATAATCCACAAGCAGTAGTCAGTCTCTCACATAAGCTGCATGAGCCTATGTTCATAGGTTCATAGGTTCATAGGTTCATACTAGGCTATCTGCCCGAGGGCATTTACAAGCCTTAAGATATATTACCCTCTTTCGAAAAGCCTTTCGGCATGACAAAAACAATAATCCACAAGCAGTATTCACTTCACATGAGATATTCAAGAATGACTCCTGCTCTATTTCAAAGAGCTTTATTGAATGTAAAATAGGCTAGCGCTTTCACACAAAGGCTTCCTCAGGCCATTAAAACGTGTTTTGAAAATTAAACAATTTTCATCTTGTAATACGTCTAAGGTGTTTGATATTCGATGTTATAATAATTGTTCTTCTGAATGGGTTATTTATTTGGTGCAATGCAGTTCTGCTTTTTACGTTGGACAGACTTCTAGACAATTTAAGACACATATTTGTGAACATTTAAGTGATATTAGAAATAAAACTAATGCTTTGTATAAACATACTTTGAAACATTCTACATCGTTTTTTAGGTTTATTGCTATAGACCACATAGTTTTTAAAGGTCCAAATAAGTTAGGCTGGCATGAATTGCTTAATAAAAAGGAGTGTACGTGGATTGTTAAATTAAGTGCACTTTTTCCCCGTGGGTTAAATGAAGTTTTCTGATTGCATTGGTGGAGGGAGGGTGTGTGTCTTTAATTGCTTTCCTTATATATTGTGATTTGTTTTTCTGTTTTTTATAAGGCACTGATGAAGGCACAAGGCAAAACCAGTTTGCCTCCATATGTATAAATTGTTTTGATACACTTTATTTTTTATATATTTGATATATTAAAATTATTATTCACGGTGTGAGTGCTGGCCATTGTTCTTTGTTTAGAAATGGTAATAGGCCATCTGACCAAGTCCTTGAACAACTTGCATGAATGGCAGATGGCCAGGAAGGTCTGACGTAGTGCAGAAGTTGGAGACTTGTTCACCTCACGTCAGCCCTTAGGTAATGAAATTCTGCTCCAGGTTCCCATGCAGGGAAGTCTGAGTAGTGTCTAAATTATCTTTTCCCTGAAAACAATGCCTTTTGTATGCCTTTCCTCCCATTCCTCTCCACCAAATAAGGGAAAAGGCAAGGGTCATCCTAAAGGTGTCCATTGGGCCAAAAGAGAAATGTTTAGTCAAGTAATGCAAGTCAGCATAAAGGTCTCTCATCCTTTCCATCTCACTGCACCCTTCTAAATCAAAAAGGGTGCTCACTGATACACCCAGGCTGGAAGAGCCTTAAACTTGCCTCATGAGTGGCATTAGCAGAGTCTCCATCAGGGACCAGACCTCCTCAGAGGTGGTTCACATCACTGATGACATTCACCTAATCCCTTTTCATATTCTAGCTCTCCAGAGAGGTGGGTTTAGCATAATGGTTAAGGTTTTTACCTCACACATACAAGCTACAGGGTTTGGTTCTGACCTCAGGTTATTTGCTAGACTTAAAATGGCACTTTGGGACAGTTAGCCTAATATTCAACTCTGAACCTATGAACTTATGAACATCATGGATGCAATTAGCCTAGTCACATTTAGAAGTCAGTTCTCCCTGGAGGTGGTGACCATATTACAAACAGCTAGGAAACAAGACATCCAGTTACCTTGTTTAAGTTCATAGGTTTATATAGACAGTTACCAGGCTTGTGGTCAAGGAGCCCCTGAGGAGCCTAACCCAATTACCAGAAATCACTGTTTGATTAATTGACTTGCCCAAAGTCACACAGTATGAAAAATAAATGCTGAATCAAACCATGTACCACAGGATGCAACTCATTAACAAGTCATAGCCTTAATCCTCTGTGTTAACTGCCAGAGTTTTGTGCAAACTGCAATGCTAAAATAAAGCTTGTAGGCAACTAATAGCCCTATTTTTCTGTGCTACCTTGTCTTACTCTAAACATCATAAGCAAGGAAAGAATTCTGCACCTGCTGGATGTGCCCAGTCAACTAAAATATTACACAAGAAAAGAACAAACTATCTTTGACAATCTGACTAGCATTCTTGTCACTGTTATGGCACAAAAACAAGGCAGGCTTTTATCAAAACAAACATACTCTAAATGGCTGGGTAATTGCACTTCCTTTTGTTATGATCATCATAGTAAAATCCTAGAAAATCAGATAAGGCCACCATAAGGAAGCCACTACTACTGCAGCTTTCTTTAAATATGCATCATCTCAGTGCATTTCTGAGGCAGCAGCTTTAACTAGCATTCACACATTCACTAAACAGTAAAACTTGCTATGTAGGGCAGGTTTTGCCTCTGCACATCTCCAATGCAAGCTGTAACTGTGTTGCTTGCCTGGGTTCATGATTCCTGCTGTGTTTGCATCTGCTTGTGAACCCTTCCTACATATAAGGAATTGCATTTCAGCACTGACCATTAAAAGAGAACTTCACCCAAACGTCAAGTTTTTCTTCTTAAAAAGTGATTTTCCTTTTCTGTAATCCAAAACTAAACATGACACATACAGAAAAAGAACTGTTTAATAATTACTAAATTAAACCCATTTCTATTTGCCTTTCTTTTCTGCATTGCCTCATCATCTATTACATCACAAGAACTAGTAAAAGTGGCAGAGTAATTGGGTTAGGTCACTTACTCCAACTACAGAGGCATTTAAATGTGCATTATCAATCATAAAATGCCAGCATCACACCTAAGATAATTAGTGCAGCCTGGAGTCTGAACAAAAGCAAGGCTTTCAAGCTTAGATTTCAGATGCAAATGAACAAGAAAATACATTTTTTTTCTTATTACAAATTAATTCTCTTTTCCTTTAGTCAAACTCTGGGTGCCAAAAGGGCAGAAAATATTTTTACATTTTCTTATTTTCTTGTCAGAATTTGATTTTGGATTTTTCTACACTGTTTTCTGTAAAAATGCACATTTTTTCTGGTGTTTTGTTACAGCACTTTTGCATTGCATATGGATATATGTATATATATATATATATATATATATATATATATATATATATATATAATATATACACACACACACACACACACACACACACACACACACACACACACACACACACACACTGTATATATACTGCATGCGTTGTTTTCTTGTGACAATTCAATGGCTTGGGGGAGGGAAGATTAACATCAAAGACTAATTCTAGCTACTGTATTAAAAACTGTGAATGCAACACAAACCTTCTCAGCCCAAGTAACAACTATCAATCACAGGAGTCATATTTCTCACACTTGAATACTGAACTATAGTTGAAAAGAACAATTAACTCAGCTACCTTTTTCCAGCCTATGATACTGCGGTAGCGTTGTCGCCTCACAGCAAGTCCCATTCGATTTTCAGCTAAAGCGTCTTCTGTGTGGAGACATGCGTGAATGGGCATACCTTCTTTGAAGGTTGTACGTCAGGGCTGGCAACTCGGTATGTAAAAATCTGCTGCCAATCATTAGCGGACCGGAGTTCTGCTGTGGCGACCCCTAACCCGGAAAAGCCGAAAGATACAACAACCTTTTTCCAGCCTATCATTCAAACATTCCTTAAAATGACGTATCAAAGATGGTCATTAATGAAAATCAAAGGATTTCTCTGTCCCTCTAAAATGACATCAGGAAGGTGAAGGCATTGACTGTAAAACAAAATCATGGTGCCCATGGCAGCTCCCTTTCAGGCCATTTGGGGTATAACAAATTAGAAAACAATAAAAGTCACTTACTTTGACAGAGAGACATTAGTAATGTAGAAAAGTTCAAGATATGCTATAAAATTTTTTTTCAGTTTTTGGTGTGCTTTTCATTTAAGATTGATGCAGTATAGTTTTTAGAGGGTGTTCATCATAACCATAGATTTTCAAATATGAAAAGCGTTACTGCAGCAGAGATTTCCTCATAACGTCTCATTTTGTTGTCTCTTGATCTGTGCAATATCCTCTGGAGGCTGAGTAGAGAGGTAGTATCCCTCAGCTTGAACTGATGTCCTATCTTTGGTGTAGACTCTATAGTTAAAATAATTGCTTTTTTTCACCCTATAGGGCTCTATTCTTTGGTGTCTGGGTGGTTATGTTTACTTTATTTAGGTGAAGCCTTACTTTACTATGAACTGGATACCTTTCGTAGGGTCTTTGGGCACATATTGGATAATGTATTTCTCCAGATTAGAGCAGAAGATGGCATAGACTGGCCTCTCCTTTACAGATAAGTATCATGCTGATGTTTGCAGTGTAGAGAGGAGACCAGTTCTACTCTGGCGGTATCCAGCTGTTCAAGAAATAAAAGCAGAAGGACTGGCACCTGCTTGTGTCTTATTCCTTAAACATGTTATTTTCTTCTTCAAACAGCAATGGTTATGGTAAATACCTTCAGACCTTGTGTATTTTAAACAACCCTTCAATTGCAGAAGGTCCTGAATTTCTGCCTTTTTATATTCTGAAAGGCATGTGGAGAGCATGTATTCATTAGACTCATAGACTTCAGTGGGGCAGGCCTTGTGCCTGTCTATGACATGATGCAATACATCTCAAGTTTGGGTGCATGCCATCTGCTTCACAAAGTTAGGGGATAATATGGTCAGGAGTAGTAATATTTAGGGGCTACTGTGGGTGAAGAGTTGGATACATTTTTTTTGCACTATCTTGTATAAATTTTATTTATATTTTTATTGATATGTTATATACAAAAATACACACACTAACAAAATAAAACAAATAACTAGTTACACAAGTATCTACATCAGTTCTTAACATATATATCCCCAAAATTCAGTGCATTAAACAGCTAAACGGCATAAATTGATTGTAGAATGTAGATTAATATTTCTCTTTTAATAAGTTTAGTTTTATCTAGTAATTATATTATGTGGTCATTTTGTTTCGTTTCACCTTAATAGTTAGCATATCTTTTTGACACATAGCAGTGACAATATTGTTTTTTTATTGAAATCAGAATCTTGTTGGTGTCTTCCTATTCTCTTAATATATGCAAGACCTACATGTTGTTGTTTTGTCTTTCGGCTTTTCCCGGTTAGGGGTCGCCACAGCGGAATTCCGGTCCGCTAATGATTGGCAGTTGATTTTTACGTGCTGAGTTACCAGCCCTAACGCACTACCTTCAAAAAAGGTATGCCCATTCACGCATGTCTCCACACAGAAGACACTCTAGCTAAGAGTCGAACCGGTCAGCATCTTACTGTGAGGTGACAACACTACCGCAGCACCACCACCATATGCCAGAAATAAAGATGGACAGACATCTACAGGATCCCAAGTTCTTTAATATTGTGCTTGCAGTTCTTTTCTCCTCTCAACTTAAGTCCTCAGAAAGTTTTGGAATGTGATACCTAGGAAGCTACAGGTATTCCTGTGGTTTCCTTTAGTAATCAATTAGGACCACCACAGGAATAGCCTTTTCTGCTCGGAACCATTGCACAGTGTCAAGCAGCTGTTTTAGGTGACAACACCTCTACCTGCAAGGCTGGGTGCAGGGAAACAAACTTGATGCTTAAATCACTACTCATTAGTACTGCTCTTGAGATGAAGCCTGCAGGTGGGTGATCATCATTTCTCACAGGAGTAAAATGACACTCCAACCATGTGAGGTGCTGGTGTTACAGACCATCTCTGTAGGTCCAAACCCTAACCTGTTGATGAAGGCTATAGTTGTGTGAGGACTGGGGCTGTGACTCCCTGAAGCGGCTCTCTGGATCAGAAGTCTGGGCTGTCAAAGAACAATGGCTTATTTGTTGTCTCCCTGGGACATTGGCCGATCTTTATGATCAGTAACAAACTGCTGTCCTGTCACCTGCCTCTTAATCAAAGTGTTGATTGTGTTGGCAGATTTATTGCAGAGGAATAGACCTTTTTGGTGATCTTGGATGTCAGATCATTTGCTGGCCCCTAAGCAGAAGATTCTGGTTTTGGTTATGGCATGGTTTTTATGTGCATTTTCAAGGAGTCATCATACAATGGGTATGGTGCATTCCCTTTTAAACCGGAGATCTTTAGGCACTACCCAACATCATACTTTTCAAACCCCAGAAAGGAGCACAAGGAGAAGTTGTTGTGGTTGCCCATCCTTTTTTAATCAGAGGACTTCTACACATTACTCAGTCATGCTCTTGAACCCCACCCCACCTCAGAGAGGGCGTAGAGAGCTGGCATCTCTGAAATGGATCCAGGCCTGAACTCTTGCATCATTTTGGGATTATATAACACCTTTGTCTTTCATCTCTTTTTTCTGCACATGTGGGTCCTGACAGTGGCTGCAAAGGTGTCATCCCCTTCCAGATCCTCTCCTTATATCAGAGTTTTACACAGCTGATTTCCACAGGAAATAGCAAAAATGTTGCCCTTTCTAGTCCCCCCAAAAAAACTTATTCTAGCAAAGAAAAGCAATTGAGTAATGCTAAAAAGAAAATGTATACTAGAAAATCCACTTAACATAGAACATATAAAAAATTTAAGTGGGAAAACCTGCCACTTATTAAATATGAAAAAGAAAACCAAGGAGGTAGAATTGCTGTTTACCTGTAAACTGTAATGGATAAGAATAATACAGCAATGATCTACTATGTGTGATAGTGACTACAGGGAGCAGTAGTATCAAACTAGGTGTAGCATGTTTCAATTTCTTGTATTAAGCAGGCTCTACATGTCAGAAAATCTTCAGCATAATTAGTATATTCTCCCAATAAATGCACTGCTAACTTGGTCAGTGTGTTTAATATCTTGTTATTTTTCCAGATAAGCCAGAGCCTGTTACTGCTGTGGTCAGTAAGCTTATATCAGTACTGGTTAATCCTGGTCAGCCAGCCATAAAAGACAAGAAGAAAAAAACTGTGAGGTGACGTGAAGAAAGTAAACTGCGAGAGTATTTCTATTTGAGATGGATAAGACTGAGCGAGGTAAGGGTGTCTAACTCAATAATTATTTACTAATTTGCTTACATAATGTATTTTGTTTACCAAGTCAGGAAAAGAATGCAAACCAATTTATATCTGTAGGAAATTAAAAAAAAAAAAACAATAAAACACACAAACTATGAGTATAGGTGAGCAGAATTTTTTTTTTTTTTTTTTTTTTTTTTTTTACAAAGAAGCTAAAGATCTAACATTGAGAATCCTCCATAATGGATTATATGTTCGGATTCATTCTATCAAGAATTGTTTCTGTATGGAGACAAACACAGTTTTTATTTGCACCTCCCAGTTAAGTTTTACCACTTGCTCAGTTCATATTTCAGTCTTTGCTAACCCTGGTAAGAACTGTTTTGGTGCTCATAATCTCCGAATTCCCTCATGGCATGGTGAGGAGTTCATGTGGAATGTTGATACCTGAGGGAGTGCACTAAAGTTTTAGCAGCTGAGGCTTTATTGGGACGATTGGCTAGTGACTTACCCCCTTAGAGGTAGGCCTGCAGTTTCTGTGACTTCAGCTTTTCATGGTGGGATCATCCCTGATTACCTGAGTCAGATTCTCATTCTCGTCCTTTATTTCTTTGGTGGGCTTGAGAGAGGTGACCGCCCAGCTCCTCCCATAATGAGCACACCCTGGGATGTGAGCACCACCACTCTTGACAGCCTTGGTCCTTGTTCCACCCAGCCTAATAATGGGAGATGTTCCAAGAGTCATCAGGATCTTGGGAAAAGGGTAGACAGTGCTGAGGCTGCTTCTTCTATGGACTCTCTCTCTCTCTCTTAGTCCCGCTAGAAGAATTGCAGGATGAGCATCTGCCAGGATCTTTGGCCCAGACACAGCATCAAGAGCTTGCTTGACTTGGTGATAGATAAATTCTGTGGTGTAGAGCTTTTTCTGTAAAGACTTCATTTTGATACCACTGCCAGACCCAGTAGAGGCCTTTAACACTCATACACCCTTATTTGCCTAATCACCTGTTGGTATCCACCAGACCCTAGCTATTGTTGGGTCTCCCCCCTACTGTCTCACATGGGGGGTCCTAGCAACGAGATTTTCATGATTAAGTCAGATGGAGTCCTATACTTCCTCTTCCCATTCTTGTGGTTGTGCCTCTTTAAAAAGAGACCCTGTGATGCTTCAGTGATGCCCTATGCCTTGTACCACTCGTTTTCTTAAAGCTATCTCCCAAATCCCATTGTGTTTGTCCACTGGAGCTAATGATTGTGGAAGCTGTGTTACAAGTCAGGAGACATCCTCAGTAAGATGAATTAGTCCCAAGAGGACTGGTGCTTATCATTCTCCCACTCCGGAGTAGAGTGGAGTGAATTCTTTTCTAACAATGCCAAAGCTGATTTTCACATGGCTTTAGAGAGCCTACATCAGGCCTAGATGCGCCATCTCCCAGTTGTGAGATGAGGAAACCTAAAGTGGGAGAGGTGGCAGGATTGTATATTTCTCTGTCACAGCAGGGTTTAGCATCATCACTTGTGCATCTCATCTGTCCAGATTCCAGTTTCACCTCTTGGACTTCTTAACAAATATATTTGAATCACTTCCAGAGTCTAGAATCTAGAAGACCCTCTTCCATTACTTGATGAATGCCATTCTTGCACTGACCTACCTTAGCTGTTATGGATGCCCTGACCATAGCAGGGCATTGGACATGTGCCTTCACTGTAGGGTATGGCTAATATCATCTTTCTGGGAATGATTCAGATCAATGTCTTACCAGATGTTTCCTTCAGTGGAACTAGACTGTTGGGCAAAGGTTGCAATATTTGTTGAACACCTTCCTGTGTTGATAACTGCCCCCCCTCCACTTCAGAAGGTACTCTTCCTGGTATCTAGTTTCTTACTTTTTCATAGGAAAAAGGGACTCATAGTTGCTCTAAGAAAAGGGACAAGAATGCAGTGGCTTCATGACTCTTCAGGTTGTAGGTGGCTCTTAAACGTTCAGCCCTGTTATTTACTTTGTCAGTTTTTTAATATACGAAAGAAAGTAAAAAAAAAAAAAAGCTTCAAGAACTGTAATGTTTGCATTTCACTTCAGTTTTAAATTATTTAAATCATGTATTCTTATGAGTGGTTCAAGTGTGTCCTGCTGATGACATTTATGTGACATGAAAAGGAAGAGATTCTTTCATTGTGTCATGAAGAAGAAACTGAATCCCAAAAGCATGTCTAATTAAGTTTTGTACTTTTAGTTCTGCCATTGTATGTTTTAGAGTCTCTTAACATTTCAGCCTTTTTATTTTATTTATTGTTATTCTAAATTATTTTTTGTATCATTTTTTTTTTACCTGTTCAGAGTATTACTGATGCTGCTCATGTTTCACTCTTGGGGTGAATTTCTTGGCATTCATGTCTGAAACACATAATAACTTGTTTATGATCAACGATACAATCATAATCCTCTATTACAGCTCTGTACTTATGTTGAACCTCACTCACTATAACAAGGTTATATGCATATGGGCCACTGCAGTGGTGCAGCGGTTAGCATTGTCACCTCACAGAAAGAGGTTCTCTGGTTTGATTCTTGGCTGGGCTGCCTTCTGTGTGGAGTCTGCATGTCCTCCCTGAGGTTGCCTGGGTTTCTTCCAGAAACTCTGGTTTCCTCCCACATTCCAAAGACATACAGTAGGTGGATTGGACAGTCTAAATTGGATATAGGTATGAGTGTGCATGTGAGTGAGTGCTGCAGATGAACCACCATGGCAGGGCTAGCCACCCAGTGGTGTAAACCTTGGCTTGAAATGATTGTCACTGTTGAAGTGACACCCTGACCCCATATGCAAAAAATGGGAAAAAGGGGTTATAGATGGATGGATGGATGGATGGAAGGATATGCATAAGAAGCGTGTGTGCATGTATTTCATATATATATATATATATATATATATATATATATATATATATATATATGTGTATATATATATACACACACACACACACACACACACACACACACACACACACACACACACACAGAAATAAAACGAGTACTTGAGTACTAATATTTATATGTATAAATATACATGCACAAACATATGTATCTATGTGGGTCTACTTTTGTTTGTCAAAAGCTCATTATTTTGACAAACAAAAGTACAACCCCATTTACATGATAGTGCACTTAAACGAAAGTGCACTTTCATGAATACTGGTTCACCAAACCAGTAATAATAACAAAACATGACACACTGCAGTACCAAAGCACACTGCAGTGGGGATAAGGGAATATACCTGTTTCCTCACTGTAGTGCAATCTCGGAGTTAGTATATATAAAGTAGCAGGGGTGTGGGGGCACAACCCCCCACATGGGAGTTGCAGGGGGGGGCTTGTCCCCCTGCAAAAATGGCCTTTGTAGTCTGTCAGGTTTTGTTATTACCGGTATTCACGAAGTTGCACTTTCGTTTAACTGCACTTTCATGTAAATGGGCTGTACTTTTGTTTGTCGAAATAAGGAGCTTTTGACAAACGAAAGTAGACCCATATATATCTATATCTATATATATCTATATATATCTATATCCATATGTATATATATATATGTATATATATATATATATATTATTTATATATATATATATATATATATATATATATATATATTATTTATATATATATATATATATATATATATATTATTTATAGGTAGAGAACTCAGCACAGCTCCTCTTGGTATCCAGCAGAGTTCCTAGAGCAGCAGAGACCAGAAAAAGCAACTTTCCAGATTTTAAGTATTTTTTCTTGCATTTTTCGACCATTTGTGTCATTCGATGACTGTTTCTGTCTATTGTATAGTGGTATTACCTGTTTTTCCTGCTTTTATAAGCTTTAATTGTTGGTTGCACTTCTTAGTTTAAGTTTGCTTAAAAGTTAAACTACAGGCTAATACACTCAAGTGTACTAGCTTTTGATAGCATTTAATCGAAAAGCAAAGCATTTATTGTGTTTTCTGTTCTGTCTGTGAAAAAAATTTGAAAAAAAACAAAAATATTCTTGTTCTCCTAACTTTCCTGGCTAGTTTGTTCCAGTGATCAGATTTTGCTGATCCCTGGGCTTTGTCTTGGGTCCTGTACTTCTTCATTTTCTTTGTTTGGTCAGGGGGAAGTTTCTTTACTCACCAGTGGGAGTGGGGAGTACTGAGCTGCCTGTTTGTCCTCAGAGGAGTGGTTTAAGACAGTAACTTGTAATTCATTGGCCATTTGGGTCATTTCCTGCCTTTTCCAGCCCCCTGATATAAAGCATGCTTTGGAGGGCTTTTCTGGCTGTAGAGAACTCAGCACAGCTCCTCGTGGTATCCAGCAGAGTTCCTAGAGCAGCAGAGACCAGAAAAAGCAACTTTCCAGATTGTAAGTATTTTTTCTTGCATTTTTCGACCATTTGTGTCATTCAACGACTGCTTCTCTCTATTTTATAGTGGTATTACCTGTTTTTCCTGTTTTTATAAGCTTTAATTGTTGGTTGCACTTCTTAGTTTAAGTTTGCTTAAAAGTTAAACTACAGGCTAATACACTCAAGTGTACTAGCTTTTGATAGCATTTAATCGAAAAGCAAAGCATTTATTGTGTTTTCTGTTCTGTCTGTGAAAAAAATTTGAAAAAAAACAAAAAAAATTCTTGTTCTCCTAACTTTCCTGGCTAGTTTTTTCCAGTGATCAGATTTTGCTGATCCCTGGGCTTTGTCTTGGTTCCTGTACTTCTCCATTTTCTTTGTTTGGTCAGGGGGAAGTTTCTTTACTCACCGGTGGGAGTGGGGAGTACTGAGCTGCCTGTTTGTCCTCAGAGGAGTGGTTTAAGAGAGTAACTTGTAATTCATTGGCCATTTTGGGTCATTTCCTGCCTTTTCCAGCCCCCTGCTATAAAGCACGCTTTGGCGGGCTTTTCTGGCTGTAGAGAACTCAGCACAGATCCTCGTGGTATCCAGCAGAGTTCCTAGAGCAGCAGAGACCAGAAAAAGCAACTTTCCAGATTTTAAGTATTTTTTCTTGCATTTTTCGACCATTTGTGTTATTCGACGACTGTTTCTGTCTATTTTATAGTAGTATTCCCTGTTTTTCCTGTTTTTATAAGCTTTAATTGTTGGTTGCACTTCTTAGTTTAAGTTTGCTTAAAAGTTAAACTACAGGCTAATACACTCAAGTGTACTAGCTTTTGATAGCATTTAATCGAAAAGCAAAGCATTTATTGTTGTTTCTGTTCTGTCTGTGAAAACAATTTGAAAAAAAACAAAAAAATATTCTTGTTCTCCTAACTTTCCTGGCTAGTTTTTTCCAGTGATCAGATTTTGCTGATCCCTGGGCTTTGTCTTGGTTCCTGTACTTCTCCATTTTCTTTGTTTGGTCAGGGGGAAGTTTCTTTACTCACCAGTGGGAGTGGGGAGTACTGAGCTGCCTGTTTGTCCTCAGAGGAGTGGTTTAAGACAGTAACTCTTAATTCATTGGCCATTTTGGGTAATTTCCTGCCTTTTCCAGCCCCCTGCTATAAAGCACGCTTTGGCGGACTTTTCTGGCTGTAGAGAACTCAGCACAGCTCCTCGTGGTATCCATCAGAGTTCCTAGAGCAGCAGAGACCAGAAAAAGCAACTTTCCAGATTTTAAGTATTTTTTCTTGCATTTTTCGACCATTTGTGTCATTCGACGACTGTTTCTGTCTATTTTATAGTCATATTACCTGTTTTTCCTGTTTTTATAAGCTTTAATTGTTGGTTGCACTTCTTAGTTTAAGTTTGCTTAAAAGTTAAACTACAGGCTAATACACTCAAGTGTACTAGCTTTTGATAGCATTTAATCGAAAAGCAAAGCATTTATTGTGTTTTCTGTTCTGTCTGTGAAAAAAATTTGAAGAAAAACAAAAAAATATTCTTGTTCTCCTAACTTTCCTGGCTAGTTTGTTCCAGTGATCAGATTTTGCTGATCCCTGGGCTTTGTCTTGGTTCCTGTACTTCTCCATTTTCTTTGTTTGGTCAGGGGGAAGTTTCTTTACTCACCAGTGGGAGTGGGGAGTACTGAGCTGCCTGTTTGTCCTCAGAGGAGTGGTTTAAGACAGTAACTTGTAATTCATTGGCCATTTTGGGTAATTTCCTGCCTTTTCCAGCCCCCTGCTATAAAGCACACTTTGGCGGGCTTTTCTGGCTGTAGAGAACTCAGCACAGCTCCTCGTGGTATCCAGCAGAGTTCCTAGAGCAGCAGAGACCAGAAAAAGCAACTTTCCAGATTTTAAGTATTTTTTCTTGCATTTTTCGACCATTTCTGTCATTCGACAACTGTTTTGGTCTATTTTATAGTGGTATTACCTGTTTTTCCTGTTTTTATAAGCTTTAATTGTTGGTTGCACTTCTTAGTTTAAGTTTGCTTAAAAGTTAAACTACAGGCTAATACACTCAAGTGTACTAGCTTTTGATAGCATTTAATCGAAAAGCAAAGCATTTATTGTGTTTTCTGTTCTGTCTGTGAAAACGATTTGAAAAAAAAATAAAAAAATATTCTTGTTCTCCTAACTTTCCTGGCTAGTTTGTTCCAGTGATCAGATTTTGCTGATCCCTGGGCTTTGTCTTGGTTCCTGTACTTCTCCATTTTCTTTGTTTGGTCAGGGGGAAGTTCTTTACTCACCAGTGGGAGTGGGGAGTACTGAGCTGCCTGTTTGTCCTCAGAGGAGTGGTTTAAGACAGTAACTTGTAATTCATTGGCCGATTTGGGTAATTTCCTGCCTTTTCCAGCCCCCTGCTATAAAGCACGCTTTGGTGGGCTTTTCTGGCTGTAGAGAACTCAGCACAGCTCCTCGTGGTATCCAGCAGAGTTCCTAGAGCAGCAGAGACCAGAAAAAGCAACTTTCCAGATTTTAAGTATTTTTACTTGCATTTTTTGACCATTTGTGTCATTCAACGACTGTTTCTGTCTATTTTATAGTGGTATTACCTGTTTTTCCTGTTTTTATAAGCTTTAATTGTTGGTTGCACTTCTTAGTTTAAGTTTGCTTAAAAGTTAAACTACAGGCTAATACACTCAAGTGTACTAGCTTTTGATAGCATTTAATCGAAAAGCAAAGCATTTATTGTGTTTTCTGTTCTGTCTGTGAAAAGAATTTGAAAAAAGATATATATATTCTTGTTCTCCTAACTTTCCTGGCTAGTTTGTTCCAGTGATCAGATTTTGCTGATCCCTGGGCTTTGTCTTGGTTCCTGTACTTCTCCATTTTCTTTGTTTGGTCAGGCGGAAGTTTCTTTACTCACCAGTGGGAGTGGGGAGTACTGAGCTGCCTGTTTGTCCTCAGAGTGGTTTAAGACAGTAACTTGTAATTCATTGGCCATTTTGGGTCATTTCCTGCCTTTTCCAGCCCCCTGCTATAAAGCACGCTTTGGCGGGCTTTTCTGGCTGTAGAGAACTCAGCACAGCTCCTCGTGGTATCCAGCAGAGTTCCTAGAGCAGCAGAGACCAGAAAAAGCAACTTTCCAGATTTTAAGTATTTTTCTTGCATTTTTCGACCATTTGTGTCATTCGACGACTGTTTCTGTCTATTTTATAGTGGCATTACCTGTTTTTTCTGATTTCATAAGCTTTAATTGTTGGTTGCACTTCTTAGTTTAAGTTTGCACTCAAGTTTACTAGCTTTTGATAGCATTTAATCGAAAAGCAAAGCATTTATTGTGTTTTCTGTTCTGTCTGTGAAAAAAATTTGAAAAAAACAAAAAATATTCTTGTTCTCCTAACTTTCCTGGCTAGTTTGTTCCAGTGATCAGATTTTGCTGATCCCTGGGCTTTGTCTTGGTTCCTGTACTTCTCCATTTTCTTTGTTTGGTCAGGGGGAAGTTTCTTTACTCACCAGTGGGAGTGGGGAGTACTGAGCTGCCTGTTTGTCCTCAGAGGAGTGGTTTAAGACAGTAACTTGTAATTCATTGGCCATTTTGGGTCATTTCCTGCCTTTTCCAGCCCCCTGCTATAAAGCACGCTTTGGCGGGCTTTTCTGGCTGTAGAGAACTCAGCACAGCTCCTCGTGGTATCCAGCAGAGTTCCTAGAGCAGCAGAGACCAGAAAAAGCAACTTTCCAGATTTTAAGTATTTTTTCTTGCATTTTTCGACCATTTGTGTCATTCAACGACTGTTTCTGTCTATTTTATAGTGGTATTACCTGTTTTTCCTGTTTTTATAAGCTTTAATTGTTGGTTGCACTTCTTAGTTTAAGTTTGCTTAAAAGTTAAACTACAGGCTAATACACTCAAGTGTACTAGCTTTTGATAGCATTTAATCGAAAAGCAAAGCATTTATTGTGTTTTCTGTTCTGTCTGTGAAAAGAATTTGAAAAAAGATATATATATTCTTGTTCTCCTAACTTTCCTGGCTAGTTTGTTCCAGTGATCAGATTTTGCTGATCCCTGGGCTTTGTCTTGGTTCCTGTACTTCTCCATTTTCTTTGTTTGGTCAGGGGGAAGTTTCTTTACTCACCAGTGGGAGTGGGGAGTACTGAGCTGCCTGTTTGTCCTCAGAGGAGTGGTTTAAGACAGTAACTTGTAATTCATTGGCCATTTTGGGTCATTTCCTGCCTTTTCCAGCCCCCTGCTATAAAGCACGCTTTGGCGGGCTTTTCTGGCTGTAGAGAACTCAGCACAGCTCCTCGTGGTATCCAGCAGAGTTCCTAGAGCAGCAGAGACCAGAAAAAGCAACTTTCCAGATTTTAAGTATTTTTTCTTGCATTTTTCGACCATTTGTGTCATTCAACGACTGTTTCTGTCTATTTTATAGTGGTATTACCTGTTTTTCCTGTTTTTATAAGCTTTAATTGTTGGTTGCACTTCTTAGTTTAAGTTTGCTTAAAAGTTAAACTACAGGCTAATACACTCAAGTGTACTAGCTTTTGATAGCATTTAATCGAAAAGCAAAGCATTTATTGTGTTTTCTGTTCTGTCTGTGAAAAAATTTGAAAAAAAACAAAAAAATATTCTTGTTCTCCTAACTTCCCTGGCTAGTTTGTTCCAGTGATCAGATTTTGCTGATCCCTGGGCTTTGTCTTGGTTCCTGTACTTCTCCATTTTCTTTGTTTGGTCAGGGGGAAGTTTCTTTACTCACCAGTGGGAGTGGGGGGTACTGAGCTGCCTGTTTGTCCTCAGAGGAGTGGTTTAAGACAGTAACTTGTAATTCATTGGCCGTTTTGGGTCATTTCCTGCCTTTTCCAACCCCCTGCTATAAACCATGCTTTGGCGGGCTTTTTTGGCTGTAGAGAACTCAGCACAGCTCCTCGTGGTATCCAGCAGAGTTCCTAGAGCAGCAGAGACCAGAAAAAGCAACTTTCCAGATTTTAAGTATGTTTTCTTGCATTTTTCGACCATTTGTGTCATTCGACGACTGTTTCTGTCTATTTTATAGTGGTATTACCTGTTTTTCCTGTTTTTATAAGCTTTAATTGTTGGTTGCACTTCTAGTTTAAGTTTGCTTAAAAGTTAAACTACAGGCTAATACACTCAAGTGTACTAGCTTTTGATAGCATTTAATCGAAAAGCAAAGCATTTATTGTGTTTTCTGTTCTGTCTGTGAAAACAATTTGAAAAAAAACAAAAAAATATTCTTGTTCTCCTAACTTTCCTGGCTAGTTTTTTCCAGTGATCAGATTTTGCTGATCCCTGGGCTTTGTCTTGGTTCCTGTACTTCTCCATTTTCTTTGTTTGGTCAGGGGGAAGTTTCTTTACTCACCAGTGGGAGTGGGGAGTACTGAGCTGCCTGTTTGTCCTCAGAGGAGTGGTTTAAGACAGTAACTTGTAATTCATTGGCCATTTTGGGTCATTTCCTGCCTTTTCCAGCCCCCTGCTATAAAGCACGCTTTGGCGGGCTTTTCTGGCTGTAGAGAACTCAGCACAGCTCCTCGTGGTATCCAGCAGAGTTCCTAGAGCAGCAGAGACCAGAAAAAGCAACTTTCCAGATTTTAAGTATTTTTTCTTGCATTTTTCGACCATTTGTGTCATTCGACGACTGTTTCTGTCTATTTTATAGTGGTATTACCTGTTTTTCCTGTTTTTATAAGCTTTAATTGTTGGTTGCACTTCTTAGTTTAAGTTTGCTTAAAAGTTAAACTACAGGCTAATACACTCAAGTGTACTAGCTTTTGATAGCATTTAATCGAAAAGCAAAGCATTTATTGTGTTTTCTGTTCTGTCTGTGAAAAAATTTGAAAAAAAACAAAAAAATATTCTTGTTCTCCTAACTTTCCTGGCTAGTTTGTTCCAGTGATCAGATTTTGCTGATCCCTGGGCTTTGTCTTGGTTCCTGTACTTCTCCATTTTCTTTGTTTGGTCAGGGGGAAGTTTCTTTACTCACCAGTGGGAGTGGGGAGTACTGAGCTGCCTGTTTGTCCTCAGAGGAGTGGTTTAAGACAGTAACTTGTAATTCATTGGCCATTTTGGGTCATTTCCTGCCTTTTCCAGCCCCCTGCTATAAAGCACGCTTTGGCGGGCTTTTCTGGCTGTAGAGAACTCAGCACAGCTCCTCGTGGTATCCAGCAGAGTTCCTAGAGCAGCAGAGACCAGAAAAAGCAACTTTCCAGATTTTAAGTATTTTTTCTTGCATTTTTCGACCATTTGTGTCATTCGACGACTGTTTCTGTCTATTTTATAGTGGTATTACCTGTTTTTCCTGTTTTTATAAGCTTTAATTGTTGGTTGCACTTCTTAGTTTAAGTTTGCTTAAAAGTTAAACTACAGGCTAATACACTCAAGTGTACTAGCTTTTGATAGCATTTAATCGAAAAGCAAAGCATTTATTGTGTTTTCTGTTCTGTCTGTGAAAAAATTTGAAAAAACAAAAGAATATTCTTGTTCTCCTAACTTTCCTGGCTAGTTTGTTCCAGTGATCAGATTTTGCTGATCCCTGGGCTTTGTCTTGGTTCCTGTACTTCTCCATTTTCTTTGTTTGGTCAGGGGGAAGTTTCTTTACTCACCAGTGGGAGTGGGGAGTACTGAGCTGCCTGTTTGTCCTCAGAGGAGTGGTTTAAGACAGTAACTTGTAATTCATTGGCCATTTTGGGTCATTTCCTGCCTTTTCCAGCCCCTGCTATAAAGCACGCTTTGGCGGGCTTTTCTGGCTGTAGAGAACTCAGCACAGCTCCTCGTGGTATCCAGCAGAGTTCCTAGAGCAGCAGAGACCAGAAAAAGCAACTTTCCAGATTTTAAGTATTTTTTCTTGCATTTTTCGACCATTTGTGTCATTCGACGACTGTTTCTGTCTATTTTATAGTGGTATTACCTGTTTTTCCTGTTTTTATAAGCTTTAATTGTTGGTTGCACTTCTTAGTTTAAGTTTGCTTAAAAGTTAAACTACAGGCTAATACACTCAAGTGTACTAGCTTTTGATAGCATTTAATCGAAAAGCAAAGCATTTATTGTGTTTTCTGTTCTGTCTGTGAAAAAAATTTGAAAAAAAAAATATTCTTGTTCTCCTAACTTTCCTGGCTAGTTTGTTCCAGTGATCAGATTTTGCTGATCCCTGGGCTTTGTCTTGGTTCCTGTACTTCTCCATTTTCTTTGTTTGGTCAGGGGGAAGTTTCTTTACTCACCAGTGGGAGTGGGGAGTACTGAGCTGCCTGTTTGTCCTCAGAGGAGTGGTTTAAGACAGTAACTTGTAATTCATTGGCCATTTTGGGTCATTTCCTGCCTTTTCCAGCCCCTGCTATAAAGCACGCTTTGGCGGGCTTTTCTGGCTGTAGAGAACTCAGCACAGCTCCTCGTGGTATCCAGCAGAGTTCCTAGAGCAGCAGAGACCAGAAAAAGCAACTTTCCAGATTTTAAGTATTTTTTCTTGCATTTTTCGACCATTTGTGTCATTCGACGACTGTTTCTGTCTATTTTATAGTGGTATTACCTGTTTTTCCTGTTTTTATAAGCTTTAATTGTTGGTTGCACTTCTTAGTTTAAGTTTGCTTAAAAGTTAAACTACAGGCTAATACACTCAAGTGTACTAGCTTTTGATAGCATTTAATCGAAAAGCAAAGCATTTATTGTGTTTTCTGTTCTGTCTGTGAAAAAATTTGAAAAAAAAAATATATATTCTTGTTCTCCTAACTTTCCTGGCTAGTTTGTTCCAGTGATCAGATTTTGCTGATCCCTGGGCTTTGTCTTGGTTCCTGTACTTCTCCATTTTCTTTGTTTGGTCAGGGGAAGTTTCTTTACTCACCAGTGGGAGTGGGGAGTACTGAGCTGCCTGTTTGTCCTCAGAGGAGTGGTTTAAGACAGTAACTTGTAATTCATTGGCCATTTTGGGTCATTTCCTGCCTTTTCCAGCCCCCTGCTATAAAGCACGCTTTGGCGGGCTTTTCTGGCTGTAGAGAACTCAGCACAGCTCCTCGTGGTATCCAGCAGAGTTCCTAGAGCAGCAGAGACCAGAAAAAGCAACTTTCCAGATTTTAAGTATTTTTCTTGCATTTTTCGACCATTTGTGTCATTCAACGACTGTTTCTGTCTATTTTATAGTGGTATTACCTGTTTTTCCTGTTTTTATAAGCTTTAATTGTTGGTTGCACTTCTTAGTTTAAGTTTGCTTAAAAGTTAAACTACAGGCTAATACACTCAAGTGTACTAGCTTTTGATAGCATTTAATCGAAAAGCAAAGCATTTATTGTGTTTTCTGTTCTGTCTGTGAAAAGAATTTGAAAAAATATATATATATTCTTGTTCTCCTAACTTTCCTGGCTAGTTTGTTCCAGTGATCAGATTTTGCTGATCCCTGGGCTTTGTCTTGGTTCCTGTACTTCTCCATTTTCTTTGTTTGGTCAGGGGGAAGTTTCTTTACTCACCAGTGGGAGTGGGGAGTACTGAGCTGCCTGTTTGTCCTCAGAGGAGTGGTTTAAGACAGTAACTTGTAATTCATTGGCCATTTTGGGTCATTTCCTGCCTTTTCCAGCCCCCTGCTATAAAGCACGCTTTGGCGGGCTTTTCTGGCTGTAGAGAACTCAGCACAGCTCCTCGTGGTATCCAGCAGAGTTCCTAGAGCAGCAGAGACCAGAAAAAGCAACTTTCCAGATTTTAAGTATTTTTTCTTGCATTTTTCGACCATTTGTGTCATTCGACGACTGTTTCTGTCTATTTTATAGTGGTATTACCTGTTTTTCCTGTTTTATAAGCTTTAATTGTTGGTTGCACTTCTTAGTTTAAGTTTGCTTAAAAGTTAAACTACAGGCTAATACACTCAAGTGTACTAGCTTTTGATAGCATTTAATCGAAAAGCAAAGCATTTATTGTGTTTTCTGTTCTGTCTGTGAAAAAATTTGAAAAAAACAAAAAATATTCTTGTTCTCCTAACTTTCCTGGCTAGTTTGTTCCAGTGATCAGATTTTGCTGATCCCTGGGCTTTGTCTTGGTTCCTGTACTTCTCCATTTTCTTTGTTTGGTCAGGGGAAGTTTCTTTACTCACCAGTGGGAGTGGGGAGTACTGAGCTGCCTGTTTGTCCTCAGAGGAGTGGTTTAAGACAGTAACTTGTAATTCATTGGCCATTTTGGGTCATTTCCTGCCTTTTCCAGCCCCCTGCTATAAAGCACGCTTTGGCGGGCTTTTCTGGCTGTAGAGAACTCAGCACAGCTCCTCGTGGTATCCAGCAGAGTTCCTAGAGCAGCAGAGACCAGAAAAAGCAACTTTCCAGATTTTAAGTATTTTTCTTGCATTTTTCGACCATTTGTGTCATTCAACGACTGTTTCTGTCTATTTTATAGTGGTATTACCTGTTTTTCCTGTTTTTATAAGCTTTAATTGTTGGTTGCACTTCTTAGTTTAAGTTTGCTTAAAAGTTAAACTACAGGCTAATACACTCAAGTGTACTAGCTTTTGATAGCATTTAATCGAAAAGCAAAGCATTTATTGTGTTTTCTGTTCTGTCTGTGAAAAAAATTTGAAAAAAAAGAAAAAAATATTCTTGTTCTCCTAACTTTCCTGGCTAGTTTGTTCCAGTGATCAGATTTTGCTGATCCCTGGGCTTTGTCTTGGTTCCTGTACTTCTCCATTTTCTTTGTTTGGTCAGGGGGAAGTTTCTTTACTCACCAGTGGGAGTGGGGAGTACTGAGCTGCCTGTTTGTCCTCAGAGGAGTGGTTTAAGACAGTAACTTGTAATTCATTGGCCATTTTGGGTCATTTCCTGCCTTTTCCAGCCCCCTGCTATAAAGCACGCTTTGGCGGGCTTTTCTGGCTGTAGAGAACTCAGCACAGCTCCTCGTGGTATCCAGCAGAGTTCCTAGAGCAGCAGAGACCAGAAAAAGCAACTTTCCAGATTTTAAGTATTTTTTCTTGCATTTTTCGACCATTTGTGTCATTCAACGACTGTTTCTGTCTATTTTATAGTGGTATTACCTGTTTTTCCTGTTTTTATAAGCTTTAATTGTTGGTTGCACTTCTTAGTTTAAGTTTGCTTAAAAGTTAAACTACAGGCTAATACACTCAAGTGTACTAGCTTTTGATAGCATTTAATCGAAAAGCAAAGCATTTATTGTGTTTTCTGTTCTGTCTGTGAAAAAATTTGAAAAAAAACAAAAGATATTCTTGTTCTCCTAACTTTCCTGGCTAGTTTGTTCCAGTGATCAGATTTTGCTGATCCCTGGGCTTTGTCTTGGTTCCTGTACTTCTCCATTTTCTTTGTTTGGTCAGGGGGAAGTTTCTTTACTCACCAGTGGGAGTGGGGAGTACTGAGCTGCCTGTTTGTCCTCAGAGGAGTGGTTTAAGACAGTAACTTGTAATTCATTGGCCATTTTGGGTCATTTCCTGCCCCCTGCTATAAAGCACGCTTTGGCGGGCTTTTCTGGCTGTAGAGAACTCAGCACAGCTCCTCGTGGTATCCAGCAGAGTTCCTAGAGCAGCAGAGACCAGAAAAAGCAACTTTCCAGATTTTAAGTATTTTTCTTGCATTTTTCGACCATTTGTGTCATTCAACGACTGTTTCTGTCTATTTTATAGTGGTATTACCTGTTTTTCCTGTTTTTATAAGCTTTAATTGTTGGTTGCACTTCTTAGTTTAAGTTTGCTTAAAAGTTAAACTACAGGCTAATACACTCAAGTGTACTAGCTTTTGATAGCATTTAATCGAAAAGCAAAGCATTTATTGTGTTTTCTGTTCTGTCTGTGAAAAAAATTTGAAAAAAAACAAAAAATATTCTTGTTCTCCTAACTTTCCTGGCTAGTTTGTTCCAGTGATCAGATTTTGCTGATCCCTGGGCTTTGTCTTGGTTCCTGTACTTCTCCATTTTCTTTGTTTGGTCAGGGGGAAGTTTCTTTACTCACCAGTGGGAGTGGGGAGTACTGAGCTGCCTGTTTGTCCTCAGAGGAGTGGTTTAAGACAGTAACTTGTAATTCATTGGCCATTTTGGGTCATTTCCTGCCTTTTCCAGCCCCTGCTATAAAGCACGCTTTGGCGGGCTTTTCTGGCTGTAGAGAACTCAGCACAGCTCCTCGTGGTATCCAGCAGAGTTCCTAGAGCAGCAGAGACCAGAAAAAGCAACTTTCCAGATTTTAAGTATTTTTTCTTGCATTTTTCGACCATTTGTGTCATTCGACGACTGTTTCTGTCTATTTTATAGTGGTATTACCTGTTTTTCCTGTTTTTATAAGCTTTAATTGTTGGTTGCACTTCTTAGTTTAAGTTTGCTTAAAAGTTAAACTACAGGCTAATACACTCAAGTGTACTAGCTTTTGATAGCATTTAATCGAAAAGCAAAGCATTTATTGTGTTTTCTGTTCTGTCTGTGAAAAAATTTGAAAAAACAAAAAATATTCTTGTTCTCCTAACTTTCCTGGCTAGTTTGTTCCAGTGATCAGATTTTGCTGATCCCTGGGCTTTGTCTTGGTTCCTGTACTTCTCCATTTTCTTTGTTTGGTCAGGGGAAGTTTCTTTACTCACCAGTGGGAGTGGGGAGTACTGAGCTGCCTGTTTGTCCTCAGAGGAGTGGTTTAAGACAGTAACTTGTAATTCATTGGCCATTTTGGGTCATTTCCTGCCTTTTCCAGCCCCCTGCTATAAAGCACGCTTTGGCGGGCTTTTCTGGCTGTAGAGAACTCAGCACAGCTCCTCGTGGTATCCAGCAGAGTTCCTAGAGCAGCAGAGACCAGAAAAAGCAACTTTCCAGATTTTAAGTATTTTTCTTGCATTTTTCGACCATTTGTGTCATTCGACGACTGTTTCTGTCTATTTTATAGTGGTATTACCTGTTTTTCCTGTTTTTATAAGCTTTAATTGTTGGTTGCACTTCTTAGTTTAAGTTTGCTTAAAAGTTAAACTACAGGCTAATACACTCAAGTGTACTAGCTTTTGATAGCATTTAATCGAAAAGCAAAGCATTTATTGTGTTTTCTGTTCTGTCTGTGGAAAAAATTTGAAAAAAAAAATATTCTTGTTCTCCTAACTTTCCTGGCTAGTTTGTTCCAGTGATCAGATTTTGCTGATCCCTGGGCTTTGTCTTGGTTCCTGTACTTCTCCATTTTCTTTGTTTGGTCAGGGGAAGTTTCTTTACTCACCAGTGGGAGTGGGGAGTACTGAGCTGCCTGTTTGTCCTCAGAGGAGTGGTTTAAGACAGTAACTTGTAATTCATTGGCCATTTTGGGTCATTTCCTGCCTTTTCCAGCCCCCTGCTATAAAGCACGCTTTGGCGGGCTTTTCTGGCTGTAGAGAACTCAGCACAGCTCCTCGTGGTATCCAGCAGAGTTCCTAGAGCAGCAGAGACCAGAAAAAGCAACTTTCCAGATTTTAAGTATTTTTCTTGCATTTTTCGACCATTTGTGTCATTCGACGACTGTTTCTGTCTATTTTATAGTGGTATTACCTGTTTTTCCTGTTTTTATAAGCTTTAATTGTTGGTTGCACTTCTTAGTTTAAGTTTGCTTAAAAGTTAAACTACAGGCTAATACACTCAAGTGTACTAGCTTTTGATAGCATTTAATCGAAAAGCAAAGCATTTATTGTGTTTTCTGTTCTGTCTGTGAAAAAATTTTGAAAAACAAAAAAAATATTCTTGTTCTCCTAACTTTCCTGGCTAGTTTGTTCCAGTGATCAGATTTTGCTGATCCCTGGGCTTTGTCTTGGTTCCTGTACTTCTCCATTTTCTTTGTTTGGTCAGGGGGAAGTTTCTTTACTCACCAGTGGGAGTGGGGAGTACTGAGCTGCCTGTTTGTCCTCAGAGGAGTGGTTTAAGACAGTAACTTGTAATTCATTGGCCATTTTGGGTCATTTCCTGCCTTTTCCAGCCCCCTGCTATAAAGCACGCTTTGGCGGGCTTTTCTGGCTGTAGAGAACTCAGCACAGCTCCTCGTGGTATCCAGCAGAGTTCCTAGAGCAGCAGAGACCAGAAAAAGCAACTTTCCAGATTTTAAGTATTTTTTCTTGCATTTTTCGACCATTTGTGTCATTCGACGACTGTTTCTGTCTATTTTATAGTGGTATTACCTGTTTTTCCTGTTTTTATAAGCTTTAATTGTTGGTTGCACTTCTTAGTTTAAGTTTGCTTAAAAGTTAAACTACAGGCTAATACACTCAAGTGTACTAGCTTTTGATAGCATTTAATCGAAAAGCAAAGCATTTATTGTGTTTTCTGTTCTGTCTGTGAAAAAATTTGAAAAAAACAAAAAATATTCTTGTTCTCCTAACTTTCCTGGCTAGTTTGTTCCAGTGATCAGATTTTGCTGATCCCTGGGCTTTGTCTTGGTTCCTGTACTTCTCCATTTTCTTTGTTTGGTCAGGGGGAAGTTTCTTTACTCACCAGTGGGAGTGGGGAGTACTGAGCTGCCTGTTTGTCCTCAGAGGAGTGGTTTAAGACAGTAACTTGTAATTCATTGGCCATTTTGGGTCATTTCCTGCCTTTTCCAGCCCCTGCTATAAAGCACGCTTTGGCGGGCTTTTCTGGCTGTAGAGAACTCAGCACAGCTCCTCGTGGTATCCAGCAGAGTTCCTAGAGCAGCAGAGACCAGAAAAAGCAACTTTCCAGATTTTAAGTATTTTTTCTTGCATTTTTCGACCATTTGTGTCATTCGACGACTGTTTCTGTCTATTTTATAGTGGTATTACCTGTTTTTCCTGTTTTTATAAGCTTTAATTGTTGGTTGCACTTCTTAGTTTAAGTTTGCTTAAAAGTTAAACTACAGGCTAATACACTCAAGTGTACTAGCTTTTGATAGCATTTAATCGAAAAGCAAAGCATTTATTGTGTTTTCTGTTCTGTCTGTGAAAAAATTTGAAAAAAACAAAAAATATTCTTGTTCTCCTAACTTTCCTGGCTAGTTTGTTCCAGTGATCAGATTTTGCTGATCCCTGGGCTTTGTCTTGGTTCCTGTACTTCTCCATTTTCTTTGTTTGGTCAGGGGGAAGTTTCTTTACTCACCAGTGGGAGTGGGGAGTACTGAGCTGCCTGTTTGTCCTCAGAGGAGTGGTTTAAGACAGTAACTTGTAATTCATTGGCCATTTTGGGTCATTTCCTGCCTTTTCCAGCCCCCTGCTATAAAGCACGCTTTGGCGGGCTTTTCTGGCTGTAGAGAACTCAGCACAGCTCCTCGTGGTATCCAGCAGAGTTCCTAGAGCAGCAGAGACCAGAAAAAGCAACTTTCCAGATTTTAAGTATTTTTTCTTGCATTTTTCGACCATTTGTGTCATTCGACGACTGTTTCTGTCTATTTTATAGTGGTATTACCTGTTTTTCCTGTTTTTATAAGCTTTAATTGTTGGTTGCACTTCTTAGTTTAAGTTTGCTTAAAAGTTAAACTACAGGCTAATACACTCAAGTGTACTAGCTTTTGATAGCATTTAATCGAAAAGCAAAGCATTTATTGTGTTTTCTGTTCTGTCTGTGAAAAAATTTGGAAAAAAACAAAAGATATTCTTGTTCTCCTAACTTTCCTGGCTAGTTTGTTCCAGTGATCAGATTTTGCTGATCCCTGGGCTTTGTCTTGGTTCCTGTACTTCTCCATTTTCTTTGTTTGGTCAGGGGAAGTTTCTTTACTCACCAGTGGGAGTGGGGAGTACTGAGCTGCCTGTTTGTCCTCAGAGGAGTGGTTTAAGACAGTAACTTGTAATTCATTGGCCATTTTGGGTCATTTCCTGCCTTTTCCACCCCCTGCTATAAAGCACGCTTTGGCGGGCTTTTCTGGCTGTAGAGAACTCAGCACAGCTCCTCGTGGTATCCAGCAGAGTTCCTAGAGCAGCAGAGACCAGAAAAAGCAACTTTCCAGATTTTAAGTATTTTTCTTGCATTTTTCGACCATTTGTGTCATTCGACGACTGTTTCTGTCTATTTTATAGTGGTATTACCTGTTTTTCCTGTTTTTATAAGCTTTAATTGTTGGTTGCACTTCTTAGTTTAAGTTTGCTTAAAAGTTAAACTACAGGCTAATACACTCAAGTGTACTAGCTTTTGATAGCATTTAATCGAAAAGCAAAGCATTTATTGTGTTTTCTGTTCTGTCTGTGAAAAAAATTTGAAAAAAAACAAAAAATATTCTTGTTCTCCTAACTTTCCTGGCTAGTTTGTTCCAGTGATCAGATTTTGCTGATCCCTGGGCTTTGTCTTGGTTCCTGTACTTCTCCATTTTCTTTGTTTGGTCAGGGGGAAGTTTCTTTACTCACCAGTGGGAGTGGGGAGTACTGAGCTGCCTGTTTGTCCTCAGAGGAGTGGTTTAAGACAGTAACTTGTAATTCATTGGCCATTTTGGGTCATTTCCTGCCTTTTCCAGCCCCTGCTATAAAGCACGCTTTGGCGGGCTTTTCTGGCTGTAGAGAACTCAGCACAGCTCCTCGTGGTATCCAGCAGAGTTCCTAGAGCAGCAGAGACCAGAAAAAGCAACTTTCCAGATTTTAAGTATTTTTTCTTGCATTTTTCGACCATTTGTGTCATTCGACGACTGTTTCTGTCTATTTTATAGTGGTATTACCTGTTTTTCCTGTTTTTATAAGCTTTAATTGTTGGTTGCACTTCTTAGTTTAAGTTTGCTTAAAAGTTAAACTACAGGCTAATACACTCAAGTGTACTAGCTTTTGATAGCATTTAATCGAAAAGCAAAGCATTTATTGTGTTTTCTGTTCTGTCTGTGAAAAAATTTGAAAAAAAACAAAAAAATATTCTTGTTCTCCTAACTTTCCTGGCTAGTTTGTTCCAGTGATCAGATTTTGCTGATCCCTGGGCTTTGTCTTGGTTCCTGTACTTCTCCATTTTCTTTGTTTGGTCAGGGGGAAGTTTCTTTACTCACCAGTGGGAGTGGGGAGTACTGAGCTGCCTGTTTGTCCTCAGAGGAGTGGTTTAAGACAGTAACTTGTAATTCATTGGCCATTTTGGGTCATTTCCTGCCTTTTCCAGCCCCCTGCTATAAAGCACGCTTTGGCGGGCTTTTCTGGCTGTAGAGAACTCAGCACAGCTCCTCGTGGTATCCAGCAGAGTTCCTAGAGCAGCAGAGACCAAAAAAGCAACTTTCCAGATTTTAAGTATTTTTCTTGCATTTTTCGACCATTTGTGTCATTCGACGACTGTTTCTGTCTATTTTATAGTGGTATTACCTGTTTTTCCTGTTTTTATAAGCTTTAATTGTTGGTTGCACTTCTTAGTTTAAGTTTGCTTAAAAGTTAAACTACAGGCTAATACACTCAAGTGTACTAGCTTTTGATAGCATTTAATCGAAAAGCAAAGCATTTATTGTGTTTTCTGTTCTGTCTGTGAAAAAATTTGAAAAAACAAAAATATTCTTGCCAATTTGGTATTTCCATGACAATTTTATTCTTTGGGTTTTTTCCCCCCCCTTTTTTAAACTTTTCCCTTGGGGGGTTAGGGGTTTTTTCAAAATTTTTTTAAATTTTCAGGAATTTTTTTTTGCCCCCCCCATCCCCCTTTTTGGGCTTT